>NC_044197.1:15001775-15309275 GCF_900880675.1 Sparus aurata | reverse complement strand
CACACACACACACAGGTGCCACTCATAATATTTTTGTGGATAGCTGCAAATTATTGAGGTGCAGCAGTTTTTGTCAGACTCCATTAAGCCTAATGAACAGAAGCGGCTCCGGCTTCAGCACGCTGATGGCTGTTGAGTGGGGGTCTGTAACCCCGTCGCCTCCTCTCTCACACTGTGTGTGGAGCAAGAACTTGAGGAGGGAGGTTACCGGGTTGTGATTTTAGTGTTGATACCGCAGATGGTTGGTTCCTGTTTTGCTCTCCGCTTGCCTTTTTTTTCTATTCCATCTATCCAGAGAATTGTATAACCTTCTACACCTTGCTACAAGACCTGAATAGAGATTAGACTGCCCACTCGAACTCTCTAGTTAACAAACACAGCACGCTTCAGAATCCCTAGGAAATGTAGTCTAAACCCTTTTTCTCAGCACTGTATGAATACAAAGAACAACAGAACAGTGTCTACTTGATCCATCTCTCTAACGGTGTTTTCATTCTTCCTCTTTCATGTGATTTATTGGATCATTTGTATATATTGTGACTGAGGGTGTGTAGTGTTGTTATCCTGCTTGACAGACATCAAGACCTCTTGGTTCACATCACAGACTATTCGAAGAATGAAAGCTAGGATGAGTCAGAAATACAGTTGCTCTGTGGGATTGATTGACACCAAAAGTTTTTATGCTCTTATGCCCCCAATCACATTGTCCCCCCCTAAGGCCTTTAACCCCGAACCCTCATGGACTTAACTGACGTCACCTGGTCATTTTTTGAGTGAGAAACACTGCAAGAAACTGAAATAGGAATGAACAGCACTGCAACATTTCACTTTACCTTTTGACTTTTGCGAGAGAGCCCTTGTGCACTTCATAATCTGACTGTGGATCAGCCCTACAAACCCATTGAAATTTAGCAGGAATGGGTCTCAATATCTGTAAATCTGTGAGTGTGGATATTGAGATTGGGCCTTGAACTAAGACTCATGTAACACTATATCATGCTGCATTCAGAGAGGTGTGTGTTGGAATAAAGAGTGTTGAAGCCAGAAAATGTTGTCACAGTAACGCTGAGACCGGGATGAGATGCTCAACTGTGCTGCATGAGCATGTTTGTCAGAGTGAACGGAGCAGGGAGGCAAATGCACAAGGACAGTATGTAGACAGAGAGGGAAGCGGTGGCACCATTTGCTAATTTGATAAACCTGTTGCCTGCATGACCATCCAACAAATGTAGTCCAATCATATTCTCACTCTGGCTGCAGCTGAATAACGAGATCATACTCAGATAGGAACACTGTAAAAGACCCTGTCTGTCTGCTCATGTGGGCCTGGGCACATTTCAAATTTGCAAAGTCTCAGTATGCATAGATACATCATTTAATTTAACAAATACAGCTGCCTGTTATGTGCTTCCATCAGAACAACTGTACTCTCACTTTGGTCGGGATTATTTTCGATGAACACACCATGTTGTAAACTTTGTTGCCTTTTATTGTAATCGATTTATCTTCGCAAAAGATGCAGACAGCACAGAATGATGAATGAAACAAGATTAAATGCTGGTATTGTCTCAGATACCGAGGGAATGTCTCCAAAATAATTTGCAGCCAGACATCTTCGAGTGTTTCAGGTTAATATGTTTTCAAGCACACTACTACAGGTCTGAGGGGATAGATAGATAGATAGATAGATAGATAGATAGATAGATAGATAGATAGATAGATAGATAGATAGATAGATAGATAGATAGATAGATAGATAGATAGAGAGCACTCTCTCACTCGCACAAACTGCTGTGACAGGGTGTAATCTGTGGTCAGCTGCCTGCTCTTTCGGTTTTTATTGAGATGGATGAAGGCAGATGATTTGCCAGTGTGATTGTATTATGTCATCTGCATTGATGCTGAATGAGCTTTGCTGATGAACAACGAGCGAGGCAGGAAAGAGACCGACATGCTGCTGACCACACAGACCCACTGTAATGATGTTTACTGGAGTCAGTTTGATCAGCGCCGAACAAACAGAAAATGCACAGTCACTGTACCGAAGAATCGCACTCTGCAGGAGTATGTTCCCACGTTAATACACGTTAAACAACTTTCCCAGGTCCGGGTGATGTATAGTGTAGTGTTTCTATATTGGCTTCATACAGTACACAGAATACCTCCACTCTCCTCCACACTCTTTGTATGAGGCCAGAGCAGATCAATACACATGATGTCTCTGTTCGATGCCCCGCCTGGACTGGAATCTCCCGCAGCCACCCAAACTCCCACACTTGTGTATTTCTGTCTTCCATCCCAATGGCAGCATGAGTCTGCTCCAGCCTGATTTGATACTACTGAATTTAGAGTTTGTTTTGATGTTTCAGACCGACGATGCCTTGGGCCCCAACTGGAACTGGCTCTACTTCATCCCCCTCATCATCATCGGATCTTTCTTTGTCCTCAACCTGGTGCTGGGAGTCCTCTCCGGGTGGGTTCACATTTCAGCCTGAGTTGGTTTTTAAAACTCGTTGGGATGGAGATGTATGGGCCTCTTCTTTTGTCTAATGTTGCTCAATCACTGCAACTAACGCAGCATGTTTATGTAATTTCATAGCTCTCTCAGGGAAACAGACTGGAAAAAGACACACATGGGAAAAGTTATCCTCTCAAACACGTGTTAAACGTTGTGATGAAAAGGTGTAGTTTAACCCAAACCATGTTTCATTAACATAACCAAATATGAGAGTCCTATCCTTCAACCAATGAGAACTTTGTCGCTTTTATCCTAATTTCAAAACCGAGGTGCAAAGCTATGACATCACAAAAACATTAATCGTCAGGCACAGTGGTGGCCCTGGAACAACATTAATGATGACATTATAGGCAATGTCAGATACACCACAGGCACATTTGAAGCCTTCTATCCTGCTGAATTTTCAGGATACAACCAATGTTGGACATCTTTAGTGGCCCTACAGTTCCACTGGCAAAACCTCACACAGTGGTCAGTTGTTTAATGTTCTATTTGTGTGGTCCATGTCAGCCTGTAAATATGCTATAAATTAAGGGAACCAGGGCATAAACTCCTGTTTGTTCTTATCAGCAGCCTGTCAAACATTCTGCAAAATTATAACACACAGCCCTTCTCCAGTACACCATGTTCTATTTACTTACTTGACTGTATTCAAGGACTCAACCTAAGAAACCACCCCGATCCAATCCGACCTTATTTATACAGTACAGGGCATTTCATGCAAAACTGCCATACAAGGAAAAATACAATGAAATATAAAATATGCAGTGAAACAATACTGTGTCAATAAGAGAGAACAGAAAAAAAGGAATGTCTTGAGACTTCTGTTAAAGGTGTTTTTAGGTTATGATGCCCCTCGGCTCCTGTACTACACTTTTGCAGAGGTGAGGACATTAACATTAACAATAAGTGACTACTCACAATAGGTTTTTCTCCTCACCCAGTGCACGACAAAAAAAACAAGCATCAGAGGACCTCAGTGATCTAGAAGGGGCACACATTAAAAGCATGTCTGACTAGTCCACTGAGTGATTTAAACACCATTTAAAGGATCTTAAAATCAGTTCTAAAACTGACTGGCAACCAACGAAAGGACAGATCAGATGGAAAGATAGCTGAAAAGGTTTGGTGAATGAATGGGGGTATAGGGAGAAAGAGGTGTGCAACATGTTTGTAAGTTTCTGTTTGTGAAGTTGGCATCCTGCACATGATGTATATACAACCACCTACAGTATTACAGATACCTGAAAGTAACAGTATATTGATGTGTTACTTTGCCGTGCGTTTGACTTTGTGACTTAAATGAAAGGATGGCTCATATTTGTGCTGTTACCTTGTCATGGCGGAGGAGTCTTGAGAGCTTTACTGGTGGTAGTTTTATCTCCCAGCAGGTGTAACCAAGACATGCAGGTCTCAGACTGAGGTGGCTTACAAAACACAGTACATGGACACGCAAGGTTAAGTGGATGCAATAAAAAAAATCTGTTCTTGAATCTGCCTTCAACAGAGCCTAGAGGCTGTAGGGCGACATACTTTAAAGCAGACAGACATCTAGAAGTGCAGCATGTAGGAAGCCTCACATTTAACCTTTCCCTGTTGTGGCAGCTAAAATTGCTAAAATCTCGAAAAGCCCTTCCTGGAGTGAGTGTTTGGTTTGTCTGTTCTGGGCTACTGTAGAATCATGGTGGAGCAACATGGCCAATAAAGAGGACCTGCTCCCTCTGTAGATTTATTAGGCTCATTCTAAGGTAATGAAAAAAACAAACATTATACACTAATCTTCTGCCAATAGATCCTTCTAAATCCTGCACAATGGACCTTATAGTATAAGCTTGTTGATTTAGGATCCAGAAGGCTCAGCTGAAGGACAGACAACACAGTGTAACTTGCCTTTTCATTGTCTGGCAGAGCGGCTGGCAAACTACTGTCAAACCAAGCCGTTCTGTTTCAGTGCGTGGTGTCAAAGTCTATACAAGTTAATTAGTTTTACAGAAAAAGGTTAATGGGGGATCCATTGTCATTATCTCCACAACGAGAGAGAGGAGACCCCCTTTGCCTCGCTGTCTCTCCTCTTGTGGTTGAATGAACAATGAGATGAGCTTATTTCAACACAGCTACAGCCTTTTCCCCGGTGGTTGTCTCCAAGAGGGAAGATATATCTGCGCAACTATAAATCTCTGTATCCTCACAGAGTAAATAAATAATCCTGTGGTTTGGTTTGGTTTGGTTCTGCAGGGAATTCGCCAAGGAGAGGGAGAGGGTAGAAAACCGCAGGGCCTTCATGAAGCTGAGACGCCAGCAGCAGATTGAGAGAGAGCTCAACGGCTACCGGGCCTGGATCGACCGAGCAGGTGGCTTTAGTCACAGCTCAGGATTTGGACTAAGGCTTTGGTTCTTGATGAGAAAAGGAAAATCGATATTTCTTTTTAAGCCTTGAGACTAATCCTGTTGATTGTGGAACATGTTTTCTTTCTTGAGATATAAACATAGTCACAAAAGATGCTAGCATATCTTTTTTTCCATCTGTAGCCATCACTCATTTCTGACTGTGGTTTTTGGTTTTCCAGAGGAAGTGATGCTTGCCGAGGAGAATAAGAATGCAGGACCTTCTGCCCTCGATGGTAAGTCAGCAGAGATTTGTTATTCCTTGTTTCATTGTTGCACATTTTCTTTCTGCTCTCCTCACAATGCTTTACATTGCTGCAGCTGAAACAGTTTAATGCAGGCATGTAGACTAAAACAAATATCCTTTATAAAGGACATGCGGGCATATGCTATAAAAGTCTGTTTTTCTTTGTTATTTTAGGTTTACATGTTCCTTTTTTAAGATACAGATACAGGTATAAAAATTCTACCAAGGGAAGTTGAATAACATCTCAGTCTGGAACTTCACTTTGTGCCACGAAAACTTAATGTCAGTCAGTCCACGTTTGGTCCCGTCTGAAATAGCTCAAGAACTAATTGATGTAATGCCATGACATTTTATTTAAACATTGCTGGTTCCCAAAGCATGAGTACTACAGACCCCTGATTTTCCCTTTAGGGCCACAGCAGATCAAAGTTTTACAATTATGCAGTTCAATATATCAACTTCTCCAAGACGGATTGGCACAAGATTTTTCAAAGACAGTCTTCGTACCCAGACAATAATTCCTAATAGGTGATCACCGGAATTTACATCAAAGTCTGAATTACTCTAAACTTCTGTCCAGTGGTCATGATCAATTCTCCAAACCTGCACCTACTGCAGATTATTGTCAGAGCTCTCATTGTCAGAGGTCAGAGTTGTCCCCATTGACCCATTTGTGACCAGAAAGCCTTATTGGCTACAAATATGCAGATGAAAGGTACTCAGGTACTCAGTATTCAATTGTAACTTTAAAAGAAACTTAGATTCAATAACAAAGTACTTTAGTAGAACCATACAAATGTTAGCCTGCAAACATTCTCAACTCATATATGAATAAGAATATGGTAAAAATCAGCACTTTAGTGTTGTCATTTGTAAATTTTAAGCATGCTCATGTTAGCATTTAGCCAAAAGTAGCTATTCCAAGCTAACACCCTCTGTGCTATCTCAGCCTTTCTTCTTGCAACATCATCAGTTTTAAATTTGACTTGTTCAGCATTTCTTTGGTTCTTTACTAAATATCTGAAAAAACAACCCTGTACTGAGCTGATGCTAAATGGTGGTGAACATAATAAACCAATCTCTGCTCAACAGGTATCCATCATGCTGAAATGTGCCAAAAGTAAAATTATGTTGTGATCTATCATTAGGCCCAGCAGTTGTTATGAGGCTGTCCTGTCATTAACTTTCACAATGTCTTTGTGAGAATGTTAGCATGCTGATGTTAGCATGCTAATGTTAGCATGCTGACGTGCTGACGACCATTGTGCCGACAACTTCACAGAGCTTCAAACGTAGCTGTAGACTTGTTGAAATTTCACTGCTGAGTTGTAAACTTTGGAAAGAACTGAAAGTTGACCTCAGTTACAACATAAATCAGTACAATATGTCACTTTAGGATATAATTTACTGCACAGATTTTGTCGCTGCTGTGCTACATTTGCACAGATCGCTTACACCATTGCATCTCTCTCTGCAACTGTCAGTGTCACGCAGACAGAATTAGCATCGATAGAGTTAAATCTGCAGCTTGACACGGTGCCCCACACACAGTTGAGTGCCTGCTCTGACCTGCTCAGCTCTGCTTTGACCTTTCCCCCCCCACTGAATCAGCAGGGCTTTTATTAAATGTTGATTGATTGGCAGCTCTCAGGAGGCTCCCAGAGTGGAGTACAGGTGGTGCCTATGGTGAGAACCGTCCTCTGTTCTGCTCTCTTCCTCACCAGCTTCACCGCTCCATTCACCCCATTCAAATTCACACATATGAACACTCAGACAACAGAAAGCAAATTCTTGTTAAGTGTGTTTCAGTTAGTTGAAGTACAAAGACACGTGTACATCTGTAGTAAAGACCAATTGTGGCTCCAGCTGTTGTGATGCAAAAACATGCAGAAGCTCTGATTGCTTTGATTAAAAAGAAAGGCGGTGCACTGCGGTTGCTCAGCAACCATTGGTCTGACAAGGCAGCAGCATGCACGCATGTGTGCGTGCGTGTGTGTGTGTGTGTGTGTGTGTGTGTGTGTGTGTGTTGACAAGACTCAGTGTGCCTGCCTTAAACAAAAACTCCTTTGAGTGTGTGTGTGTGTGTGTGTGTGTGTGTGTGTGTGTGTGTGAGTGAAATGGCAGCAGTATTTTTGTGTATCTGTGTGTTTCTGTGTGTGTTTGATCAGCGGCTTATTAAAAAAAAGTCCCCAAGCAAATATTGACTGCAAGTAGATTCAGAAATCACAAAGGTAGCAGGAAGATGTTAGCAGGGGTAGGATAGGATGAAAGGTAATCATTGACATGTCAGTCAGAGAAAAGGTCAAAACACACTCATCACACTCACTTCAGCATGTGCACACTGCACGGCCCGGTGTGTCTCCTGATACTATACAGCAGTACTTGAACACAGCTTAGATAACAGAAGATGCATGGACCGCCAACCCGCCTCAGAGCATGGTTTGCCATGATAGAGATCATCAAATCTCAGCCGAAGGTTTGCATCCAGTTGTTTGGATCATTACAATAACATAAAATGATCATTTTTATCTCATTCAGCTACAGCATTAATGAGCTCCACTCTCCCTCTCAGCTAAAAACTTCACAGACATTAGCGTGTTGTGAAGATGATCCTTACTGTGGTTTCTTCCTATTATTTGCGTCATCATTATATTTTCATTGCATTATAAGCTTTTACACTTGCATACTGTCTGGGTCTGCCTAAGATTGTCTTCAAGATGTATAGGTTTTGATGCACATGGTGGTTTTTTGGGCTGTTTTGAGGACAAGAAACCAGTCAAAAATCTATTCGTAGATGTGATCAATTCCAAAGGTAAACAGTGTTTTGTGGTCACATTGCCCAAAAGACGTCTTTGTGTCTCTATATTGGTTATACCGTTGGAAACAGCTTTTTCTTATGTTAAACCTGCCGTGTCCACAGTGTTGAAGAGAGCCACCACCATCAAGAGGAGAGGGGTGGATGTGGGGCATCGAGGGCAACCAGGGGAGGAACAATATGGTGACATCTCCTCTGTGGGTGAGTGGGAGTCTGGACAGGCTCATGAATATGTGCACATAAAGTGTAAGGCATACTCCAGCAGGGCAAACTCTGCTCTGCAGGAGTATGCCTTTAGAAATGCATATTTGAAACTGCTGTAAACATCACATGGTTGGGAGTCAGAGCTGGAACAATCTCCACAAGCTACCTTTCACTATCTCTCACTAATCCCTCAAGGCATCCCCATGGCCAGAGCAAGTATCAGGAGCGCCAGGCGCGGTCCGTCAGCGTATTTTCGCCGTAAGGAGCGTCTCCTGCGCATCTCTATCCGCCGTGTGGTGAAGACACACACTTTCTACTGGACGGTGCTGGGCCTGGTGGCTCTCAACACGCTGTGTGTCGCGATTGTTCATCACAATCAGCCCCCCTGGCTGTCCGACTTCCTCTGTGAGTAATTTCAGTAACACCTTAATATATGAGCTCAGGGGTTGCTGAAGTTACTAAAGTGTCAGTTGTTCATAGCCTCAAAAATTTATGTTGGACATTAGCAGGATGCAGTTTGCATATGAACAGTAGGACCAGTGTAGCGCTAGTATGAAGATGTGACAGGGTCAGTAGTCAGTAAACACATCAACAGCAGTGAAGACAACGAAACAACAAGTTAACGTGTGCCATCTAGTGGTATCCTCCGGTATCACGTGTCGTATACAGGCAAGTATGTCAATAACTACTGTACATTTGTGATGCAAACATGGGGTTCAAATGCAAATATGGCTCCGCTTTAATGATCAGAAGCTGTAGTCCAAACAAAAATGTAAAAAGTCCAAGGCAGGCAACAAAACTGACAAAAACAGGCTTGGGCAAGTCTAAAAAACCAAAGAGACACACAAAACTAAACCAAGTTTAGGATGAAACTCAGGCAACACAGGCAGGAACACACATACTACTTAGCTAATGAAACGCAGGTGAGATGGAAAAATAACAGGAAATAAACAAAGACAGGAAGTGTAAAGTAAAATGTGGTACACAAGAATATAGCCTACAAAATAAAACAGGAAATGACTCAATTTAAAAGCCAAATCATGACGCAACAATGTACAAACCCAGTTGCTATAACTCCCAGGAGTTAGTCAGAGAGTGAGGGAGGAAGTGACTAGATGTAGCGTGAATGAATCATTACCTCATCCGTGAACATTTCTGCCTCAGCCCCATAGATAGAATTCCTTTGCCATGGTGGTTGTTTAACAATAAAGCTCCAATGATCCCACACTAATTACGCCTTCTGCTTTGTTTTGGTTGAGTGACCCCGAGTGGCAGAGATGACGTACTCTGCATTTTAAATGTGTTTTTGTTGTCTCAGACTATGCAGAGTTCCTGTTCCTCGCTCTGTTCCTGACTGAGATGTTTCTGAAGATGTACAGCTTGGGACCACGCCTCTACTTCCACTCTTCCTTCAACTGCTTTGACTGCAGTGTCAGTAGTCCGTCTCCCTCCTGACATTTTTGTTTCTCCCAAAATCCAACTGCTTGTGCTCTCAAAACATGCAGCATCAGCGCTCTCTCCCTCCATATCTGTCCGTGTTGAATCTTCTTTGCCTCTGTCTTTTCCTCTCTGTGTCACTTTGTCATAAATGTTATCGTTCACTCATGTGTGCTTGTGTGTCATTATCAAAGATTCCTTTTGAATGTTATGTCACTGCAGGTGATCGTTGGCAGCATCTTTGAAGTTCTGTGGGGTTTCTTCAGGCCTGGCACTTCCTTTGGCATCAGTGTCCTGCGTGCTCTCCGTCTGCTGAGGATCTTCAAGATCACCAAGTTAGTGCCGCAGCCTTCCGCACTCTCTGCCATCTGTTGAGATGTTTCATGATATTTGCAAGAGACATTTGACTGTTGACTGAAAGATGGCAGTAGTGTTAAGTCTGTCATTTTTGTGACATTATATGAAATACTATGTTGTGAGGAGGATGCTTTTTGGTATCTGATATATTTGTATTTATATTTATATGTATATTTATGAAGCATTTTTCACAATTTAAATAATATACTCACACAAATATGATATTGTGTGACTATCCAGGTACTGGGCGTCTCTGAGAAACCTGGTCGTCTCTCTGATGAACTCCATGAAGTCCATCATCTCCCTCATCTTCCTCCTCTTCCTCTTCATCGTTGTCTTTGCACTCCTTGGCATGCAGCTCTTTGGTGGCAGGTAACATTAAAAAGTCTCCTTTGACCCTCTGAGTGAATAAACAGTTGTGCCAATAATGCTGTGCATCAGTGTGTATGAGTTCCTGAAGACATTTAGAATGTCTTTCTCACAGGTTCATCTTTGATGACCCAGATGACATCTTTGTCGACTACATCTCTGATGACTACACTCCCACGAACTTTGACACCTTCCCTGCAGCGATCATGACTGTCTTTCAGGTCTGGAAATAGACCTGGCAATTTATTGCTTTCTACTTCACACGTTTATCACAGCGAATAATAACATACAGGAAATGCTCAGGATTGTTTTGCGATGACGTGTGTTTGTTATTGTGACTTTGTTTTACCAGATCCTCACTGGAGAGGACTGGAACGAGGTAATGTACAACGGTATTCGCTCTCAGGGAGGAGTGAAGTCTGGCATGTGGTCCTCAATCTACTTTATAGTGCTTACACTGTTTGGAAACTGTATCCTTCATTACTATTTTTTAAATTAGAAATATCAAAATACCTGTCATTTAACAAGGAGTCAGTTATCATGTGTGCATCATGTGGGATTTCTGCTTTTTCAAAAAAAAGTTAATGAGCTTTATTAGAGATGGAAATGATATGACGTCAGAATAAGAATCAGATGGTTGCCCTCCAACAAAATATACAAAGAATAAAAATCTTGTAGCTTCACCACACAGATTTGATGTCACCTTCCTGACATTAACACATAAAACAAACGTTCATATTTCCATCGTGTCCTGTTCATTTCCTGCTCCTTTGATCAGCACATCATTTTCCAGCCCCTTCTTCTGCAAGTGGTTAGTGGTTTTCAGACTGGAGAACTGGCACCACTTTTGTCTATGAACCACCACCTAATAATAACAGTAGTGGATCAAAACAATTCACGTCCATTCGCATTTTGTTTTGCAGATTTCTGAAACGTTTTTTGCTCTAGTACTGTCTCAGTCTGTATTCTAGTTTTAGGGGTTGCCTTGTTGTCCATCACATCCTTGACCAAGCTGTGAACAGACACTTTGCTGAATGTCTTCTTGGCCATTGCCGTGGATAACCTTGCCAATGCACAAGAACTCACCAAGGTAATAAAAAGATGTGTAAAGATTAAGATATCTGCCATGTCCAGTTCTGCTCGTTTTATCTTCATCACTTTGATTCTGTTTAAATATTAAAACTCACAGATGTGACAGCTGTTCAGCCGTCTTTTACTCTTTTGATCAGGATGAAGAGGAGGCAGAGGCGGCGTTCAACCAGAAGCACGCTCTGCAGAAGGCCAAGGAGGTCGGCCCGCTGTCCTCCTTCATGTCTTCAGAGTAAGTGCTGAATGCAACCGCTCTCCTCTCCTCCCTCTGTCCCCCTCTTCCTCTCCCTCCTTCCTTCCTCCAGGGACTGCCTATAGGACTAAACCCTCAGCGTTGTTACTTAACACAAGTTGCTGTAGCCTCCAGCAAATGGAGAGTCCATCATGAGGTGCAACGAATGAAACCACGCCATGCAGTACAGTTACAGATGGAGGCCAAGGGTCGTCAGTATAGAGCCTGTTGAGAGAATCACGTGCTGTCCCACTAGAGACTCATACTGCTTTACTGACAGATCTACTATCCAGCCTCCGCCCGCTCCCTACGCTGTAATTTGCTGCCAAATAGAAGTCAAATGTATGTCTCCATGGTAACTGGTTCCACTCTCGGGTGGGGAGGTGCTTATATTGTTGTCATGCAGACAGGGCTACCCAGTGTCCAAATTAACATGTTGTGTCCATTACAGTAATATGCTTATGTATATCGTTGCAAGGAAAGTGTAATTAGCAGATGAAATTAAGTGTGTGCAGGTTGTGATCTGTTTACGTGTTCTGACTTGTGGAAAATTTGATTTATAAAGTAACCTTGTTTTCTCAATGCTCAGGTCTCCAGCAGAATAGATTGTCTTTTTCTCTCAGGGATTTGATTGCACAGTGGTGATAAGTGCATGTGCATGCACAAGAGTGGGGACCTCTGGCTCTGTGTGCACGTTGGTGTATTGAGAAACGAGAAGCTTGTTGCATGGGCATGTGGAAGATTTTACCAGATAATATTTTATTAACATCACATTAAGCACCTTCTTTCTTTCTTTCTTTCTTTCTTTCTTTCTTTCTTTTCGAGGCCTTGCCATTTTCCTAAAACAACAGCAATGAAATGACAACAGAGCAGAAAGAAAGCTGGAGATGTGCATTAGTTTCAGTTTAGCTAGCTGAGGGTCAGGCTCTTGTCAGTGCCCATAGAGGAGACTGGAATACCATAGGGTCATCTGGGCCGGCATCTGTATTCAGAGAGGACAATCTGAACTTTAAGGGTTTCTGGTTTCATCTTCGATGTCAGCTATGAAACCCCGGTGGTGCCTGCCCCTGCTGACCTTGAAGAAACTTGCATGACAGCATTTGCTCAATAAAAAAAGAAAAAAAAAAGAAAAACAGAGAAATTCAGCATGTTGGGGGCTGATGGTGATTTCACCCTTTTAATGCATGCATCTGGTCAGCATGATCAAAGGAAGAAAAATGACACCCACATCCTCGCTGAGAATGCTTTTTTTGAAGCTCGGCACATGAATTTCCCCATTTAGCTCTACTAGCATGTCCTAAAAGAATGCTAATTAATGTGTGAGTTCTCTGACGTGGTGTTCAGAGCTGCATCCCAGTGTGGTGGTTTTGTTCAAAGGGCATCTAAATATGTACTATTTTCCTGTGTTTGCCAATGAAGCCCATCTCTGTGTTTTCTATCTGTACTCATGCTGTAGCTCAGACTGTCTAACATCTCAGTCTGACTAAAATGTCTTCTTATCAATGTTGCGCTTACTGTTGATGTTTATAAATGTTGTTTGACTGTTTCTAATACTGCTACCATCTTGTTTGTCAATGTGCTGCTTGGCTCCAACGGAGACACACACCAAAGCATCGAGAGTCGTTTTCTGACCTCCGTTTTGGATGATTACAAGCATTTAAAGATGTGATATGCTGCAAAAAAAAAAATACATGGTGTAGCAATTAGATATGAAATGAATAATTCATCTGTGCAAATTTACCCTTAAGCAGTGTATAACAAATTCTGAGCAGCTGTTAAATGGCATCAACAGTCTGTATGCAGATGTTTTGATGACTCTGGTGTTTGTGTGAAAGGCCAGTTTATCTTTGAGCTTGCTGTGTGTCTCCTGGCCTGTTCTGTCTCTGCTCACGAAAGCACTAATGTCTTGTTTTCAACCAATCGCTCATTGATAACACGGACCACACAAGAGTCCACGCTCCAGTAAGTAACACTGTCTGTTCAGCTCTCTGAATCTCTCACTAACACCTGTCTGACTTTCTTAAATGGGTAAACGTCCCAGACTCCATCTTGTATAGTGCTCTGTTCATCTTCTGTCCCGTTCCTCCAAACTCTCTCCAACCTAATTTGATTCCACATTTCTTTCCATTTATTCCACTGATTTCATTCTGCATCCTACTCTTTGTGTTATCTAGTCACACAAAAACTCCTGGCTTGGTTAATTTATCACCTGACATTTTCATTGATCCACTAAATTGCTTCATGTTGGAATGAAATTGCTCTATGTGTTTATAAACTGCTTAAACATCAGACCTAATCACAGGCTATATACTTTGATGTTCATTTGTTGGTATAAAGCAAATGCAGAACCTATACAGTAAAATCCATTGAAGCAGATTCTGAAACTCTAGCTTGAATCAAATTAGATTGTCTGTGAAAACACAGCATGCAAACTAAAATGGTTCCAGACCTGGATCAATAAATAATAAAACAAGCTGAAATGAAATGCTAACAAATCAAATGCTTACACTAAGACATTAACTTTAAAGGTCCAGTGTGTAGATTTTAGTGGCATCTTTCAGCCACTTTGTACATTGCAACCAATTGAATACACCTCCCCTCACCCTCTCCTACAGTGGCTGCTAAGAATGCAAAGAGGGACAAAAGCCCTCTCCAGAGCCGCTGTCTAATTTGTCCATTCTCGGTTACTGTGGAAGCATGGTGGTGCAATATGGCAAACTCAATGAAGGAGCAGAGGACCAGGAGGACCAGTTCTTTCTCTAGACATAAAATGCTCCTTCAATAGGCTGATTTATCATTGCATGTAGGCTCTACACAGAGCTTCAACACCTGGCCTGTCTCTACCCCACAAACCTGGAAACACTGCAGCTGCAACAGCCAGTCATGGTGGTGTGTTTACCCGGGCAGCTACTGCTCAAAGTCTGCTACATCAGCTCTACCACTGGCTGTTTGTTTTAAACAGCCACAAGAAAATCGCAATCACAGCCCAGACAGCCACTGATCACTGATTGAGCAATGAGCTGCTCATCAAGGGGCCCTCTGGACATCTGCCCGGTCTGCTCTCTCTAGCTTACAGACAGTCTAGCCACGAAAAGCTCTGGTGGAGGAGTAAAACCCAAGACGAGTGACAGCTGGCCGGTAAGGAGGGACTGCAACAGCGGAAGAGGTCGTTGTGTTTACTGGGGAAACTACAGGTCACAATCCGCAGTATTAGCAATGCAATGCTACCAAGCGGACCAATCACAGTCATGGTGGTTCGCGTCGCTGTAATGTGTAGTTATGTTTCTTGGGAGATGCAGAGTAGGCGATGGCGTAGGGCATACATTTATACATAGGCTCCGCCAGAGGTACTATGTTGATTCTATGATGAAATATAAATCATCCTTAAAGTCACGAAACACAGTGATTCTTAGATTTAGGTGAATATACAAATATGAAAATTATGAGTATTAGATACCATTTTTGCCAATATATCCCCTGAAATCCTACACACTGGACCTTTAACTGAAACCATCTGTATGTTAAATGTGGCTCTGCATTTAATAAATTGTCTGTTTCTATATACTGACACGCTGTCTTTTCTTTCTCTTCTCAGGGGAAGCCGGAGGAGGCGGCCCTACCTGTACAGGAAAAGAGCCATCCACCGCAGTCGGCCCACCTACTCGTGCTCTCTGGAGGAGACCCAGGGCAGCATCAGGGAGGGCCGCCCACCCCCACCACTCAACCCCTCTAACTCTTTCATGTCCAGGAGGGAGAGGAGAAAAAGGATGACCATGTCTGTCTGGGAGCAGAGGACCAGCCAGCTGCGGAGACACCGCCAGATGTCCAGCCGGGAGATCCTGTACAGCAACCCGAGTGAGGAGAAGGACGGGCCACCTGTTTCAGCCCAGCATGGACATCCCCTGTCGCTGCACCGCAAGGTTATGGAGCACACACCATCTGGGAGTTTGAAGCGGGCAATGGTCCCCTTAGCCTCTCCAGTGAAGCACCAGGCTTCAGGCTCCTCAGTGTCTGTGGATATTCCTCTGGATGCCGCCCTCTCTGGTGATATACCCGAACCGCCAGTGTCCGCGATGGTCCCAGATCTCTTGGATCCTACGAGCATACCACTTCCTGATGCTTCTGTGTCCACGGCCGAGCCCACCACTGAGAGCGGTAAATTGGGTGTTAATCAGAGCCACAACAGCGAGCGCCGGAGCCCCCGATTGAATGGTGAGCGTCAACACAGGGCAGTCAAAAAGTTCCGCCCACCAGATAACCTTGACACACTGACTCCTGAGATGGGAGGTCACAGTGGGATTAGGGGCAGGAGGGCGCCGCGTCACTGTGACCATCAGAGTGGAGCCAGAAGTCAGGGGTCATCACCTGGGAACGGAAGCCACTTATTGAGTCGCTCGGTCAGCAGAGAGAGGACAAGAAATCCAGGGCAAGAGGAAGAGAAAAAAGCAGAGGCCAAACAGGAGGACGAGGTGTCCAAACCTGATGAGAGCAGGTGAGACAGACCAACATGTTAGTTTTGTGGACAAGTTTATATTTCAGATTTGGTTAGCAGATGAAATCAAAGTCATAAGAGGCAGGAATGATTTTAAGAGGAGTTTTTAATCATTATTATAGACTTGGATAGTCAACAATAGAGAAATGACAGAAGGCCCTTAGCTGCGTGTCTTTCCCTCTCTCTGTCTCTGTTTCCTGTCTTTCTCTACAAGATGTTCAATCCAACAAAAGCCCCTCAAAAAAAGAAGAAAGATGGTTTAAACAACGTGCAGCAGGGACATGTGAAATAAGTCGAGGAAAGACATCAGTCTTTCATTTTGAACCACACTATGCTTCCCTTTGGGTGTTTTGTAATAGATGTTGGAAAGATGTCTTTCATTTTGACTTTGTGAGGATGTCACTTTGAACGTTTTAAAAAGGCATGTTAATCGATCACAACTGACGTCAACACATCATCAATGGTAATCGGTAAAAGGGACTTTTAAAAAAGACGTTGCAGAAACTTTCATTTTGGCTCTTCATTGGGCATCTGTGACCAGTCGGCAAATACATTAAATAGACCATTTCCACTGCAGACATTTTTGACTTGTCAAAGCAGGAAAAAGCACAGGTGTGACCAATAATGTTAACGATGGCTCTGTTCTATTAAGGGTCCCAGTGAACCATGTCAGTGAGTGAGCCACTAATGTGAGAAATTCGACCTGTGCTTTTCCTGCTTTGACAAGTCAAAATGTCTGCCATGAAAAGGGTCTATGGACGTCTTATGGACATGTCTTTGCTCAGTGGGGAGAGATGGAACACAAACTGTGGATGTTGCAGCCCAGGCATCGTCAGCGTCTTGACCCCCACGCCACCAGGGTTCGCATTTTGACTCCAAGTTTACGTTTCTTACCTTGAGGTGTCTGCACAGTTACCCATTCCGAGCTAAGATTTAACTGTGACAGTTTGTTTTTCCTTATGGTGAGGTAAGAAGTGTGGTCGGTGTGTTGTTTACATGTCCAGGGGCCTCAGGAGCCATTAATCAGCTCTGTGTGTGCGTTAAAGGTAAGCAATCCCTGGGAGCGCTAATACTGAATTTATCTCTAATGATAGGTCACTCAATCCACCAAAGTGACCTATTAGAAGAAGTAGGTAGGTGCGGGCGAATAGACTTTTAAAAAGGCCCGCACAGGCAGAGAAAGGGGGGGTGGTAATTTGTAGATTTCCTAAGGTCGAAGGCTCGAGAGGATTTCTGACAGAGCAGAGGGCAAAGCATTGGGCATCACTTTGCCACAGATTTGTGAATACCAGTGTGGCCACACTGGTTCGGACATAGGCTTGAGATCTGTTTCAATAAAGATTGCTCTATCATTCCACCCAGCCTTGCCTCTGCAGATTCTTTTATTAACAAACTACACGCCGACACCTTTGATGAAGACAGCCCTGAAACTACACCGTCTCTTCCTTTGTAGGAATCTACCTTTATGAACATAGCTTCTCAATTAATTTAAGGTTCAAGATGAATTCATTTGTCATTCTACAACACAGGGTTGTACAGCAAGATGCAAGTTGTTAGTCCTTTATGCTACACAAGAAAAAAGATTTTAGTGGTGGACTGTGGAGGTTAAGATAAGGAGCGCGAGTAAAGAAGCTGCTGCGTAGTCTAATGGTCAGAAATAATTAAATGAAAATGCAAACGTTAAAGTAGACTAGCTCTAAGTGTATCACTGTCCTCCTGTTTGTCCAGTCAAGTCTTTGCGTCTGCACTTTCAGACAGGGTGACAGGAGTGAAGGAGGAGACACTGACCCACCAGATGTCCAGAGCCACACTGGTGACCAGAAGCAGGTAGAAACTCCTCAGCAGTCGGACCCATCTGCAGTCCTGGACAGCAGCAAAGAGGACAATGAGACAGAGCAGGACCAGGATAAATCTCAGCTCAGCTCCAGTGTGATCATCGAGGTGCCCAATGTTCAGTCATCTCTGGAGCTCTCCACGATCACAGGTACAGCTGTTGGTTTGTGGTCATTGGGTGCTGATGCGCAGACATTTTCACACTGTAGCTGGTAACATTAGGAAGTGCTTTGTTAATTTATTTGATTTCTCAAGACTAACCTCACAAGGCCAGAGTCTCATTTTCGCTGCACTCATTGTGGTTTGGCGGGGGGGGAGTAGGCATTTACTTCACACAGGATTCATTTCAAGTAGTTGGTATAGATAAGCCACACTCATCAGTATGAACTTCTTTGGATACATTTGAGATGAGAAATAGGCCATGCAGTTGCAGAGTCTGACTTCAGGGTAAATTGTTGCTACCACAGTTCATTTTGTGAAGGATTCATCCATGTCATCTGCTAAAATAGTCCCCATAGTTCAGCTGTCCTCTTCGTCTCCTTCTCTCACCTGTCCTAACCTCGTCTTCTTTTTCTTCTCCCCCTGACCTTCTCCAGTCAACAGTAAGGACCCCGAAACCTGTAAGTCAGAGAAAGAGGAGGCCGAGGAGACAAAGCCTGCCAACGCTGTGACTCCAGACAGCATGTTCATCTTCAAACCTGACAACCCGTACGTTGCCACCATGGACTCTCTGAAGGGGTGTATTTCATCATCACAACATTGTAGTGATAAGGAAATAATGGTGCTCCAAACATCACATGTACTTGGAATAAACTGCCCTGATTTGTTGCATGACATCCCTGCCTCTAGATTTGGGCCTGCACAGTATTACTCTTAGCAGATGTGGTACCTGACCTCTTCATCACGTCTTCACTCTGCCATCTGCTCTCTCTCAGGGTGCGTCGAGCGTGTCACTACGTGGTAAACCTCCGGTACTTCGAAATGTGCATCCTGCTGGTCATAGCTGCTAGTAGCATAGCACTGGCGGCTGAGGACCCTGTCGCCACCTCCTCTGACTGGAATAAGGTTAGTATATTCAGTATATATCACCTTTCTGATGGGAAAAGCTGTAACGTTAATGACCTAATAGAAGCCAGAATATTTCTGCTGTTTCTACTAGCACTTTATCTGTGCTCTGGGTCTAATAACTCCCTTCATCTACACTGAGCAGCACCATGAACAGAAAGAAAATATTTCTGAAGACCATTTCCTGAAATTGTTTCACAAAAGACGCTAATGTGACTTGATGGGGGGTGGTTAAACTGCTGATGACTGAGACTGAAGTCTGAGACACACTGAGCGTCACAGGAGGAATCCAGCTATTTCTCTTGTATCGTATTATCAACATTTGAGTGCACTGTTTTGTACTAAACCTCAAGATTAGTGTGTAAAGTGTCATAAATTTAATGCAGGAAGTTGAAGAATTTTACCTTTTCATGACAACATTCTTAAGCTTCCATGCTGGCGATGGCTGTGGCCGGCGGTATTATGTTGTTGGGTGGTCCATCTGTCCTTCCAACACATTCTTTTGAACTCAATATCTCAAGAGCGCTTTGAGGGAACTTCTTTAAATTCAGGTCAAATGTCCACTTGGACTCAAGGATGAACTGATTAGATTTGGGTGGTCAATGTCAAAGGTCAACTTCTTTGTGACATCACAATATTCCACAAAAGAAATTCTGACCATTATCCAACAGCATAGCTCAGGAACAGTGACTTGACTTGGCAACCATGAGGCGGCAAATCTATTTACAGTATTGATCTGTGATATATATTTGACCTGCCCTTTTACTGCTCTGTCTCATTGCAGGTTCTGCGGTATTTTGATTATGTGTTTACTGGAGTCTTCACATTTGAAATGATTATAAAGGTGAGTCACTGTCTGAAGATGATATGATCATAATCATGTGTGACTGTGGGGTGACTGGTTGCAAGAATTGGTGCTAAAAAATCTAAATACACTTTTTTTAACCACATAATTCCAGGATGGTTCCACTCAACATCAAAACTAGCAACTAATTGTCCATTATGGACAGCTTCTGTCTGCCTTCTGTCACTTCTGAAGAACAGTGAGGATAAGATAACTTTGCCTGATAACAAATGAAAGTCAAACTGTTATGTGACACAATAAAATAAGTTATTTCCAACCACTTTAGCAGGTTAACCCTTTAAAAAAGCAATGTTGGCTTGCTGACCCTTATTCCCTGTTACACGTGGTTATTGGTTGACCAAAATAACCAGAACATTTTGTTTTATTTGAACATAGTCCCAAAGAAGTAAAATGAATCAGCAATAAAGCAATTTACAGAAAAGAAGTAAAGATTCAAGGAATATCTGAAGAACAATTTATCCCAGTGTTGCGCAGGAGGAAAGTGTTTGTCTGCTTTCCTTTGCTGTTAATTATCTTGTGACTGTTTAGATTGATGTTCTCTGTTTAAAGTAACAAACAGCTTCAGGCTCATTTCTCATTTAATTCAACTCATTAAGTAGCTTGATTCTGTTTTAAATTCCAACACTGATACTAGAAATACCAACAAAAGAAATATATTTAAAGTTGACTCCGTCTCAGGAAGGACATTTCTTTCACCACAGACCTTTTGTATTGTCTCTCAGATGATCGACCAGGGTCTGATCCTCCATGATGGCTCCTACTTCAGAGACCTGTGGAACATCCTAGACTTCATCGTCGTGGTGGGAGCACTGGTGGCCTTCGCCCTCTCGTCAGTCACATGGCTTATATTAGTTAACGATATGCGGTGTCTTTAAATCGGCTGTAACATGGCTTTTTATGGCTGTAAATGTTGTTTCACTTCACGCAGCCACCGCTTCCATTTTGTTATGGCATTATAACTGTTAATATACATGTCCCTCTTTCCTGTTTGTGTCCGTCTGTGGATGGTGCCCCTGTGGGATTGACCACCAGCAATGTGATGGGGTAAAAATTCAAAAAAGTCTTCCTCTATTCAAACAAATACCATCTTTAAATGTGCCAAATTGTGCAACATATGTAGAATATGTGAGATTACAGGTCCTGTATGATGGATGAACAAGGTGGGGGAAGGTGTTCTGAAGATCATGATGTGTCTAAAAATGTGATATTTACTATAAAACAATGATGAGATGCTAACGCTGTCTGTCTCTGTGCACAGAAATAACAAAGGACGGGACATTAAGACCATCAAATCTCTGAGAGTGCTGCGAGTCCTCAGACCCCTGAAGACCATCAAGAGGCTTCCGAAACTCAAGGTCAGAGATGCTCTCTCTTTGTATGTCTCTGTCATGTCCATCAGTAGCTAATGTTAATAAGAAGATACTGCAAAAAACAGAGAGATGACACCAGTTGTCCAAGTATGTCTAGCTTTGGTTAAAAGTAAAAAAAATTGTATTTGGGTACGTTTTTGACCAAAGCAAACAGTCCTCACAGCTACATCCGGACCATAGCGACTGACGAAAAGTTGGCCTTCAAGTATAGCACACATATCACTCTTTTTCAAGCATATCTCAGTGTCCACTTGCACACACAGCAACATAAAACTGCCCTGTAGCTTAGAGATATCTCCTTTTTCATCTCTTGTTGCTGCATGTCGCAGACCTGAGCACAAGGATAGAAAAAGAGCGAGAAGACAGACGAGGCGATAAACCATGAGGTGACAAACTGTGAGCATTGGGGCATGAAGACATGTTGTCAGGGCTGGGATCCCCAAGCTTCACACGTAGTCTGTCTACGGGGAGAGAATGAGCAGAGGAGGGGAGATGAGGACACGTCAAAGCATGAATATACACAGGTTGATATCCCACCTCAATGGAAAAAAGAAACTTAGTGGAAATTGAGGGGGATAAAGAGGAAAGGAAGGTGACCTGCAGGGAATAAAGAAAAAAGTAGGAGAGTGTTTAAAGTAAATGCAGGGCCTGAGAAGCAGCTGGAGGATTGTCTGCTGACAGGTAGTCGTCCTGGGATTGCTCCTAATACCAATGTTCTTCTCATTCTGGTCGCTGTGAGAGGAAGTGAAGATCTGTGTGGTATATATATATATTCTTCAAAAATCAATAGTCTATGTTAGATAAATAGTTATGTGCATCAGTCTTTATGACCCGCGTGTCTCTTCCAGGCGGTGTTCGACTGCGTGGTGACGTCTCTGAAGAACGTCTTCAACATCTTGATCGTCTACAAGCTTTTCATGTTCATCTTTGCCGTCATCGCCGTGCAGCTCTTCAAGGGGAAGTTTTTCTACTGCACTGACAGCTCCAAGGACACAGAGAAGGACTGCCAGTAATACACTTTACTTTCTTTCTTTCTTTTTTCTTTCTTTCTTTCTTCTTGCATTCCTTCACTCTCTTCTTTCTTTTGCCTCATCTCTCTCTTTTGTTTCTTTCTTTCTTTAGTCACTTTCTTCTCTTTCCTCCACCTTTCTTACCTTCCTTCTTGTCTTCCGTCTTTCCGTCTGTATTCCCTTCTTTCATTTCCCTCCACTTGTCCTTCTGTCCTTCCTTCTTCCCACCCTTCATTCGGTCTAGAGCAGCATGCCCTCCTAAAACTAGACACTAAAGATAGCAAAATTGTTGAAAATGTTACAAAATCCTCTCAAAATCAACATGATCCTCTTTATTTCCTAATGTATTTTGTTCGATGTGTCTTTATTAAGACGTACTTCTGTTGTGCCTGGTCTCCTCCTTCTCCTCCAGGGGTTACTACATCATTTTCGGGAGGGACAAGAAGGAGATGAAGAGGAGAGAGTGGAAGAGACACGAGTTTCACTACGACAACGTCATCTGGGCTCTGCTCACTCTCTTCACTGTTTCCACCGGAGAGGGGTGGCCTCAGTGAGTGTCTGGTTGTCGTGCAGGACGAGGAAGTTCAACAGGAGCTCTCCCGCATATCATTTTACATTCTTCTCCATTCAGAGGGCTCATTAGCTTTTATGAGCATTATAACCTGTCTTGTTCTTGGGTAATGGTCAAATCTGACCTTTGATTAAGGAAATATATTAGATGTGATTAATTTAACAAAGATTTTCTCATTCATTATCTCACAATAAGGGTACACCAATATTTCACTGACAGTGCCCGTGGGTTTGTACTGTTCCAGCCCTTGTTAACTCCAAATAAATTAAAAAACGATTTCCTCCTTCAAATGGCAAGTTGGCATATGATCCGCACCGCAGTAAACAAATACTTCCACCAAACTAAAAACTGCTGTAGCACATGATGTCATTTCAGAAGAGGAACTTTTCCTGCACATGATGTTAGTTCATTTTCAATAACACTTATCATATTCAGTGGGTCTTGATGTTATCATACTCTTTCTTATGTGCCAAACAGTTGAAGTTTTTTCTTTTAGTTGCTGGAATTTTAATTCACGTTAGCATTGGTTAGCAGTTAGCTCTTTTCTTTCAGGGTTCTGCAGCACTCGGTGGATGTGACGGAGGAGGACAGAGGCCCAAGCCATGGCAACAGGATGGAGATGTCCATCTTCTATGTCATCTACTTTGTCGTCTTTCCCTTCTTCTTTGTCAACATCTTCGTGGCTCTCATCATCATCACCTTCCAGGAACAGGGGGATAAGATGATGGAGGAGTGCAGCCTGGAAAAGAATGAGGTAAAAGGGAGCAAAGAACAACACTTCTTCCTCTGTCTGTTGTGTTTCTTTTATGTCGCTTTGTTTTTTTCACACTCTGAGTTTGATCACACCTTTTTCTTCACATTGTGTCTCCTTCTCTCCGTCTCTTAAGCAAATATTTACAGTCTAGTCTGTACGGAAGCCCAGAGGGGCAAGTGAGAATTTCCTTTTTGTTTTTTCTGGTGATTAACATTTTTTTCTCTCCTGTGTTTATGACTTGAGAACCAGTGAAAAAGAGTTGTTGCCAGTATAATCTTTCAGTTCCTTTTTTTAACAGTGAAAACACTTCATGTCTGAAACCAACTTTGTTTGTTTTTCAGAAAAAGAAATTAAATTCAGGGGTTTAAAAATAAAATAGTTTATTTATTTTCTTTCAGGAGAATTCTTTTTTTTTGTGAAACTGGGTGAATTTTTTCTTGTGTTTTATGCAGATGGAAGAAAATAGGTGAATTGAAACGATTATCCCGGTAAAACCTTCTTTTCACCAGTTGTAAAGTCTTAAACCCAGAAGGGAAAACAGTTTTGACCAGACTTAAAATCCAGCAAATCGATCTCCAGAAAAAAAAAATGAAATATGCTCTCACTGTCTTGGTAAATCTATACATCTATTTCTTCTTAAAAGTTTAAAGTAAGTAAAAAAGAGCATTTCATTATGGTGGATTGCCTGTGTGCTGTGGGTTTTGACTGTTTCATGCTTCCTTCTTTCCTCTTCCTGTTATTCTTGGTTTTTCAGAGGGCGTGCATTGACTTCGCCATCAGTGCCAAGCCTCTGACCCGTTACATGCCCCAGAACCGGCACACGTTCCAGTACCGTCTGTGGCATTTTGTGGTGTCGCCCTCTTTTGAGTACACCGTCCTCGCCATGATCGCTCTCAACACTATTGTACTGATGATGAAGGTGAGCGTAATCAAAGACAGTGAAAGTGGGAACAAGAATGAGAGGACATAATCTGAGACTTCATCTACTTCTGTCTCCTCTCTCCTGAAAATGACGTGCCGCTCTCCACGTATCCTCAGCGGCATATTCTGTCATGAACTTGTGACTGTTAACACTTTGGTTTTAAAATAAACCAAGACGTGTCACTCCTAACTGGAAACATGGCTCTGTAGAAGCTGATGAGTCCCTCCTTGTCACACTGTGATGTTTTAGTGTTTTTCCACCCCTCTCTTGCCACTATTTATTTCCGCAACTGGCCTTTTCTTGGGCCGTGCTGGTTATTCAGAGAGACAGGCAGTCAGACAGACAGACGCAGGGTGACTCATCCTGTATTAAATATTGATCTATAATGTCCAGGGGCTGCTATTTAGCATGACCTCATTAACTGTGGCTGCTGCCCCCAGAGGAATGACTCCTTTTATAGTGCGACAGATGAGAGGTGCAGAGACTGAGGGACTATTTATGGGTCTGGAGGAATCTTCCATCAACCTGTAGATCTGCAGGGCGCCACGCCGAGGTTCATACTGTTATCAGACCGCTATCATCAGGTTACACTGCAGTGAACTGGTTAGGGAATTTTCCACTTTTTTCTTGCTGTTTAACACCTGCCATCTTTCTTTTTTCAGTATTACTCTGCCCCTCCGGCATATGACTCCGTACTGAAGCACCTGAACACAGCGTTCACTGTTCTCTTCTCTGTTGAGTGTGTCCTCAAGATCTTGGCCTTCGGCTTTCTGGTGAGAGAAAACAGAAACACGCAGCCTGAATGTAGATCCTCTTTTGAAATTACTGAAAGCGTCTTTCCTGTTTCCGCAGAACTACTTTCGAGACACGTGGAACATTTTTGACTTCATCACTGTTTTGGGCAGCATCACAGAGATCGTGGTAGACCTGCAGGTGATAAGAATAATGTAGTGTCGAGAGAGAGCGAGTATACCTCTGACTGATCAGCTCCTCCTTGTTCTCTGCACCGTTTCAGTATAAATGTGAACATCAGTACTGTATTCCTGTATTAAGCACCATCAGTAAACACCGGTTTTCCCTCCCCTCTCCTAGTTTGTTGATACGTTCAACATGAGCTTCTTGAAGCTCTTCCGAGCAGCTCGTCTCATCAAACTTCTGAGACAAGGTTACACCATCCGAATTCTCCTGTGGACCTTCGTCCAGTCCTTCAAGGCTTTGCCATACGTCTGCCTGCTCATCGCCATGCTCTTCTTCATCTATGCCATCATTGGGATGCAGGTTAGAGAGACACACACCTGATCGATCTCTGTCTCTCTCTGGGGATGGTGTTCAAACATATGATCCTCTAAAGTGACTGTTCATCTGATGTCCTGCCTGTTTTGTGTCTGTTCCTTTGTGAATCAGGTGTTTGGAAACATTAAGCTGAATGACAAGACTCATATTACCCAGCACAACAACTTCAAGACCTTCTCTGGCGCTCTAATGCTGCTCTTCAGGTAGGACACCTTGACATCTTCAGTCCTGTTCTCCGGGTAGCTTTGGACTTTATGTTGCTTGTTTTAGATCCATGTAGTAAAAATTGGAGCTATTCCATGACCCAATCTGAAACTTAAACCTGCGGTGCAGCATTGTGAACTTGTGGAGTGAACGTGAACGTAACAGACATTGATTTATGTGTAAATGTCCCACAATGCAAGTTTAACACTTTGTCACTCAGCACACTCAATCCAATTACTTACCTTCAGCACTCCAGAGTAGTTACCATCTTGTGTCCCTTTTAAATCGAGATGCAAAACCATCAATATTTTCCTTCACTTTGTTCGTTGAACAACACATTTCCTTAATGTAGTCTGAATAATGATGCAAGGCTGCAGTAGTAAGGTTTTGCTATCTAATTACCCAAGAGGCTCCTCAGTGTCAGGGGGTGATAGATGCTGCAGTGTACCACTTACCTCCTTAACAAATAGCTCGGCAGACACTTTGAGAGGGTTACATCTGGTGAGGAAGAACACAGTGTCAAATAATTCAAATGGCTCTCACAACCAAAGTGTTGAGCAATGATACTGTCCTTGTTTTTACATGTAAACATAATTTTTTTAAAAATATCCCTTTGGATTTGGTTATCACAAATCTGAGAAATGACACATTGCAGAACAAAAAAACATAAACAACTGTATAAAATGACGGCATCATCATTTAAAGGCATCAAAAGATCAGCTCTATTGCTTGTAACCCTTACTGGAAATGTGTGCATTAGACTACACATCCCTGTGTCACATTTAGAGTGTCTCAGCTGTCTCTGAAGAGAGGGTTGCTTTGATTGCACCATCCAGATGGCAGACACAACTGTGAATAAACTGTGAAGTGGACCGCTCAGCCTTAACCAACCTGCCCCTTCTGTGTGTGTCCAGGAGTGCCACAGGGGAGTCATGGCAGGAGATCATGTTGTCCTGTCTCGGGGGACAGAAGTGTGAGAAGGACCCAGCAGTAACGGAGTCGTTGCCAGATGGGGGCTGTGGCTCCGACTTCGCCTATTTCTACTTTGTTTCATTCATCTTCTTCAGCTCCTTCCTGGTAAGACAAGGAAACCAGAGTGTGAGGGATCCCTCTAAAACACAATAACGAAACCTCTCGTCATGTTTCAACCTGGTGTGTCCGTTGTGTTTCGTTGTGTTATCGTCTTCATATTTTGAGGGCTATCCTAATATTTCCCCTGTCAAGCACCTTCGGCTCATACAAACAAAGTCATGGCTTCTCCTTCCTCCTCTGTTTGTCTCCTGTCCAGATGCTGAACCTTTTTGTGGCCGTGATCATGGACAACTTTGAATATCTGACCAGAGACTCGTCCATCTTGGGTCCACACCACCTGGATGAGTTTGTCCGGATCTGGGGGGAGTATGACCGCGCCGCCTGGTCAGTGTCTCTCTGTCTTTATGCTACACCTACATCTCACAAATAATGTAGCTGTTTTCAGTGATGTTAAATGATGTGATAAACATTTATGCTGTCAAGTATAAAAAGAGTAAATCAACTCTATGATGCACACTGGATGTAAAAAGCTATTTTGATGTTTGTATCTGGCATTTGAATTAGCTGCAACAGGGGTAGATGCTAACAGTTACTGATAACCATCCCCAAACCACTTCACCAGCCTTCAGAAAAGTGTTTTTTAAAGTTCCCATGAAGTCAAAATTGCTGTTCTCACCTATACACCGATATCACACCCAACAGTGGCAAGAAAGCAGTTTTTAGGTATTTTTCTAACGGTGTTTTAGAGTTTGTAACTTCCAGGAAACACATTAAAAATGTTGATGACTCGTCGTGCACACAGGGGCATTTGTTAATTTTTTTGTCCAATAAACGTTTTATGTATTTATGATGCTAAAATTTATGTAGAAAAAGAAGAACGTCGCCAAAGGTTGTTAGGGGACCTCTACAATAACTGGGCAAAAATATAACTATAAATTGTACAAAACCCCAAATTCATAACTTTATTCAGTGATTACAGTGAAATTGGTTCATCTGTTATGAAGAAAATATTGGTTTGGCTGTTTTTTCTCTCTGCTGCTCTCAGCCTACTCTGCCTGGAGCAGCTTCCAAATGAACACCCTGGGACTGGGGCTGTACAAGGCCTCCGAAAACCATGACACAGACCATTAGGGGAACCAAGTTGATTTATGGAGTTTCCTGGTTGACTGATACCAGTAACTTTCTTTCTTAAGTAAGTTCTAATGAGGCTGATAGCTCAGCAAGCGGTTTTTGCTTACTCTGCGACAGGTTGCCAGGTGCCAAACCAGTGAAGAAAACCACTTGGTTCTGTATTCCCTCTGTCAGACTAGCCTCGTCTTCTCAGGGTGTCGAGGGCGTTTTTTTTCCATAGTGGTTCAGCTATGATCACTTGAAGCTGCCAGTCCATGGAGAGCGATGGTGACTGGGGTGGGGCGGTGGGGCGCAACGTACATTCTGCATTACTGGCTGCTGAATGTTTTTACAGGAAATACGTAACTATGCCCAAGCAACTAGCATTTGATTGGCCGTTTTATGGGGACTTTAAGGCACACTACGCAGGATTTGTCTGTTGCTGTTGGTAAACAAACCCTTCAAAGTTAGCAAAACAAAGTTATTTGTGATAGTTTGCCAACTGTTACGTTTTAGAGCACAAGTGAATACGCCTACACCTCCACACAACCCTCCAGATTTTATGTAAATACAGCCAAAAGTGCTCAAACAGACACCAAGACCTGCAGCTCCCATTCTCCGCCTGTGGCAGGAAGCCTGAAATGTCCCGAGCACAACAAGTAAAAGTCAGGGAGGGTTAGCATCTCTGTAGATACACTACCACACTATCTATATAGATAGATAGATAGATAGATAGATAGATGGACTACAAGGCTGCAATGACACTCAACTAAAGACATGTATGTTCTTTCCAGTGGTAGGATCCACTATAAGGAGATGTACAAAGTTGTGCGCACTATCTCACCTCCCCTGGGCTTTGGAAAGAACTGCCCACACAGGGTGGCATGCAAGGTTTGGTTCCCCCGCGTCAACAAACCCTCCCCTCACTTTGCCTCTTTGGTGTGGGATGCTTCCTGACCTCCTCCTATCCCTCTTTTCCCTCCCTTCACCAGCTGTCACCGCCCTGCTTGACCTTTAGGGGTGTTTTACTCAGGTCAAAGAATGGCGACACTCCAAACTCAGGGTACTAAGGCACAGGACATCCTCAACAAACATGATTTTATCGTATTTTTAAAAGAATTTAAATCCCGCTTTTGACGCAGTGAAGAGAAATGTGGGGGGAGCCTGTGTCTTTCTACCCTTTGGATCTGGTGTTAGATGATTTTAGTTCTCTCTGGCACACACAGATGCCAGCAGCACGTAAGTATCTTATTTTTTGTACCAGATCCAGAGAGGCTGTCATTCCTTTGCTCATCCTTTCCAAGGTTTTTTCTCCTTTTTCCAGTTTTCTATGCCCTGATGGCAGCATAGAAAGAATACAGCCTATTTTATTTCTCCTACTTTCTCCTCCTCTGTGATTTCTTGGAATAACCCTTTCTCTTGTATCTCCTTCATCCTGTTTTCTTTTACCCTACACATCCCCTCCTGTGATCCTTTCACACTCCCTGACTCCTCCACCGTTATTCAACTTCTCCTCCACCTCCGACATCATCCCTCTTCCTCTCCCTCCTTCTCTCTTCCCCTTCTTTCTTTCCCATCACCACCTTCATGGCTACTTGGTGCCCCCAGTGGTCGTATCCATTACACTGACATGTATGAGATGTTGACCAACATGTCGCCACCTCTAGGCCTGGGCAAGAAATGCCCCTCCAAGTTGGCATATAAGGTAGACTGAACACAAGCGATGCAATAGGCGCTGCCTCTGTATTCTAATCAGAGAGGACAAGCATTGTCAAAGCTTGTTTTTTGTGTGTCGTACATCGGGAAAGCAAGGCATTTTGTCTGTTGAGTACATGAGTATTGCTTGTTGAAACAGTTTAAGTTTGTCTCTGGCAGATGATTAATCGCTGCAGTAATGATTGCCTGTTTTGCTTTGCATCTTGACAGTAAAAAATAAGACGTCATCATCTGTTTTGTTTTTTTTTGCTGTTATCTGATGAAAGCGTCTCAGTGGAGTTTATTTTTCTGAAATCAGTTAGAGAGCATTAATCGGAAAGTTGTCAAACATCTACATGCTTAATCTGCTGTCAAATGTTCTCTTTCATACTTACTTCTCTCTGTCTGCACGCGCCTCCCACCACAGCCCGGTGTTACGTCTGTGTGTGTGATGATGTGACATGCTGGATGTGTTGTTGTGATGTCTGTGGGCCTGAAAGCATGCTCCACCTGAGATCAAGTTCTGTGTGAGTTTTGTCCTTTTTTTTTAATGACCCTAGACAAACAGACGGACGGGAGCGAAAATACAGTTTTTATTTCCAGATCTCAAAACACGATCTTTCTTTGTGTTTCTCGAGCTTGACATTCATTAACAGGCAGTCTAGTCAGTTTTCTCGTGTTCATCGTATAATTACTGTGTCTTTCGTCTCAAAACACGACGCGGTGGATAATTACATGGTTTTCAGCTCCGTCCCTCTGTGTACGTCACCGAGGTTTTGTTAATTTGTGTTTAAACAAAGCAAACTGTGCTATATGAAATGTTGATTAAAGTGGACGCTTACTGTTTCTTTGTTGTGACGCCCAGAAAAGCTGTGGTCGCTCATCATTTTAGGTAGAGCGTCAACAGTTAGTCAGTTAATCACTTCATTAAACAAAAATGAAACGCCAACTATTTTGGATTAATCGTTTCTGCCTATGTCCCTACTTGACAATGTCAAATCCGAACTGTTCATTGTCAAGTCTGTAGGCTAAATGATTTGTCATGTTGTGTGAAAGCGACCTCTTAAAAATAAGAACTAGAACACTGTAATTTGTTATCTTGAGATATTAAGGATATTAAGTCAACATGATGAAGATAAAAGGGCTTCATTTCATTATGATCCACCACAGTCGCTCTGGGCTTCCACTTCTGCTTTCTAATCTGTTGTATGGATTTTGGCGTGTTTTACTGATGATGACGCTTCTCTCTGCCGCCATCAGAGACTCGTCCTGATGAACATGCCCGTGGACGAGGACATGGCTGTTCACTTCAGCTCCACCCTCATGGCCCTCATCCGCACCGCCCTGGAGATCAAGATTGCCAGAGGTTGGACTGAATATCAAATCAAGAGCTTTCGCACATTGACTGTGATGAAAACTACTTCATCTGTCTGTGTGTGTGTGTGTGTGTGTGTGTGTGTGTGTGTGTGTGTGTGTGTGTGTGTGTGTGTGTGTGTGTGTGTGTGATCTCCAGGAGGGGAGGACAGAAATCAGATGGACCTGGACCTGCAGAAGGAGATCAGTGTCATCTGGCCTCATCTCTCTCAGAAGTCGTTAGAGCTGCTGGTTCCCATTAACAAAGGTATATTTCTGTTATCACAGTAGTCGTAGTACTTAATGTCATTTAATTTGATAATGTTCTCTTGTAGGGTCATATCTATGGCCTAATGGTTTCTGCTTTCTTCCTTTTCAGCCAGTGACATGACCATTGGGAAGATCTACGCCGCCATGATGATCATGGACTACTACAAGCAGAGCAAAGCCAAGAAGCTCCGACAGCAACTGGAGGAGCAGGTGCTTTGCTTTTTTCTTTTAGTTATTCCTGTGAGGCACCTAAAAGTCACTGAAGTGCAGTGGTTTTATAGCATTAATGTGCTACTGTCATCATCTGACATTTTTCAGTGCTCTATCTGTTAGTTTATTGATTTATTTTGAGATTTGTGTGTAAAAGAACAAACTGCTGATGCTGATTTTTTTGTTGTTTATTTTGTATTTGTTGATATGCATTACCCCCTCCAAGCCAGGATAACCCTTATTATGAGCAAATAACTTAAAGTCAATCAGCCCTTTATTACATTATCTTTAAAAGAGCAAACATTAGATCAATGGCATGAAGCAACCTGAATAGAACCTCTTCCACAGGATTTTTTTTTTGTTTCAAAATACTTTTTTATTTTGTTTTTATGGCACCTTTATTTTACCTGAAGACCCTCTGAGATGGAGATCTATTTTACAACAGAGACCCGGCCAAGGTTTCCCAACAAATGAAACTTATGAAACGCAGTGGCCTCTCAAGAAAAACAGCCACATGCCTCCTTCACCACACTCCCAATGATAAATGTGTAGCCTTATATAAATCTACCTACGGTTTTTTTCAGTACTTTCATGGCTTAGCAAAGTGATAGCAGGATGTCATAAGCCTTGTGAACGTGCCAGCGCAAAATTAATTAGCGACGTAAGACAAACATGGGGCACGACCATCAGAGGTGATCTAATTTGCGGATAGCAGTCTAAGTGAATATCACCTGATACTAATGTTCAACGATATATCAGTTGTTGTGAATGTTCATGTTGTAATTGGAGCAGTGCTTTATAGCCTGTTTTTTAATTCCCATCTCCCTCTTTGTGTTTCAGAAACATGCTCCTATGTTCCAGCGTATGGATGCCTCCTCTCTGCCTCAAGAAATCCTATGCAACGCCAAATCCCTTTCATTCCTCAGCCACAGCGCCGGATCTGCTCTGTAAATACTCAACTTTAATTTTCTCCTCACAGTCGTTTACACTGGTTCATGGTTATTTATGCAGGTAGAAAAAGAGCCATCTGGATTTCTGTAGTTAGAATCTAATCTCTGTCTACTGACCTTCTGTTCCTTTATTGTAATAAAAAATAATTGGCAAAATTCATGCGTGTATATAATGCAGCCGTCCTGTCTGTCTGTCTGTGTGCATGCTCCTTCAGCAGCAGAGGAGGTTTCGTGGCACTCAGCCCGATCTCTCCTCAAGAGATGTTCCTGCAGCCACTGTCTCGCTCCAGGGAGGAGAAGGAGGAGGAGGAGGATGACGAGTACCATTCACCCTACCACCCATACCACCGCCCACATCACCATCACCATCATTTACACACACTGGTAACCTCCTACATGTTGCGTCAAGAAAGGAAAAAGCTTGCTGAGGGTGAACTGCGGGTCAACAAAACCCATCAGCAGTCAATTATGCATTGAAAAGCCTTGTGAAAAGTTGCAGTTTTTTTTTTTGTTTTTTTTTTTGCAAGAAAATGATAAGATAATAATATTCAAGTGAACACAGAGACTCAGACTCAGTAAAATGTCCAAGGTTTAAATCTTAAGCCTTTGGAGGAGAAATAAATAAAGGGAGAAACAGCCGACCCTCTCTTCTTCTGTGGTGTTTGCGTAGGTGCCAGATGTAGTGGAGTATAACCAAGTGATGCAGCAGGCGAGACAGGACCAAACAGCTATTAAATCACCTCAGCGGACAGCGTCTATCAGAGCGTCCTCCATGCCCAGACTAGCTGTTGAGCCACAGGTAATAACGATTAAATACCTTTATTCAACCCTATATGTAATCCTTAACAACTCTTGTATTAGAAAGTGCTTTAAAAGTCAAGAAATAATCAAAATGTACATATTTTATTTGTCCACACAGTCATCATAGTCATCTTGTGCGACTGAGAAGGAATGTTTGCTGATGAGGTGTCATTCATGGTTACTTACAGTGAGTGTTTCCCTCTCTGTTTGTTGGATGTGTGTGTAGCCTGGGCTGTCAGCAGACAGTAAGCTGATGAAGCGCTCCTTCTCCACCATCGGAGACCAGTGTGTGAACGGCCTTTGGCAGGAGCAGCACTCTCTGGAGAGAGTCAGTCCTGACGACACATACAGGCCTCGGCAGAGGAGCTACAGAGGTCATATCGTGTTACTGAAACACCTCCTCATGCATATTCTATGTTGTTTGGTTTGATTTTTGAAGTGAATACATTCACAGTATCTGTTTCAATACTTAAAGGTGCACTATTTAGCTTTTTAAGCTACTGTTCTATTAACCTATGGCCTTTTTGTTCTCACCCCACCCTAAATCAATATACAAGCCTTATTTTCCTCTATTTTTTACAAACGCAAATGTAAACATGTGGCTTTAAAGTCGATTCAAAACTCAAGTTAGGTTTCGCAAACTGCTATTCCTTGTATCAAGACCTATGTCTCTTTAAATTGGCATCAACAAAGTGCACCTTTAAGCTATTGTGCTTGAATTCAGCTGCTCGTTAATCATAATTGACTTGGAAAGTCCTTGTTACAAATTGAAAATTAAGTTTATATTGAATAAACAACCAAATTGAAACAGTATTATTAACTGAAATGGGAATTTTCATTGCTCCTGTGGTGTCCATTTTGACTGGACAAGGACAGCTTGCTTATGGAAATGGAAATCATGCATTAAAACAGAAGTGGCTTTGACTAATTGATAACATACAATTCATGCAATGTTCCTCGATTTACTTACTGAAATCTGCACCTCTGCTTCTCAGGTCCTAAAATCAACCACAGAGAAACAAGCAGCCATGAGAGAGGGCGATCAAAGGAGCGGCGCCACCTCCTGTCTCCCGATGTGTCCCGCTGCAACTCTGAGGAGCGCAGCCGGGATCCATCGTGTGAAAGGAGAGAGTCCCGATCACCAAGCGAGGGACGCGCAAGCGCCACCTTACAGAAACAGGTAGAAGTGCACATACACGCTGATGGACCTGATGTTGTGCTGGTTTCTTTTGTACAGTGAAGTAGACCCATGGATTGAACCATTAAAGTCTGGTTACAGCACAGGAGATGGCACCCCGTTCAAAATACTTGGATCTTCCATATTGTGTGGCCCACAACTTCTGGTTCTGCTCTTGGCTAACTTGAATAGAGTTGCATCACGTAACGTAGTAATAACATGATTGGTCACTACCACTGTTGGCTTCAAAGCCCAGCGCTCTTCTTTGGGGCTTGACTCTCTAGTGGGCACACACTATGGACCCCACAAAGAAGAAGATAAGTAAGGTAAGTCAAGCTTTTTTGGCTTCATGCGCCATGGAACGACTTTCATAGGAATGAACTAGGTGTCATCTCCAGTGCTGTATCCAGATATTAATTGTTAAATCAGTGGCTTGAGTAGACCATATTCACACAGCAGCCATTTTCCTCTGACGTCATGCTCATGGTGGAAAGCTCCAATGCTTGGATAATGTCATACCACTGTGTTCAAGGGTTGCAAGTCATTAAAACAAAGGGAATCTGACAAAGTGTTGTCATTTCACCACTTCCTGATCAATCAGCAATAATGAAAATCTAGAGGTACATCGGGCCATAGTTCAAAGCAAAACAACATAATTTATTACCTAACATTCGCTAACATTAGCATTCAACCACATCATTAAAGTTGCTGTTTGCTTAGTGTGTTTCACTCCCAAGCTTGTGCATCAATATTTTTGGATAAATTGACCCCTCTCCTAGGATATCATGTAACACTCCTGAGCACTAATGTTAGCTAGGAAGTGGTTGAATAATGACGCTGCGCTAGCCGTTGTCTAATGGACACTAACAGGTTATAAAATATGTTATTTCACCTTGAAACATGGCCCATTGTCTCTCCAGATTATCACTATCCATCGTCTTTTCAGTTGCTAGTCAATCAGGAGGCGTTGTCAGCAACAGAAAAGATGAGCGTCAGTGAAAATCTGGAAGGGCATCGGGCGGTATTTCAAAGTAAAGCAATATATGTAATAACCTGTAAACTAATATTAGCATAAATTAACATTACAGTTGGATTACATCCAGTACGTTTCACTTATCATTCATAGAACTTGCTACCAATACTTGAGCCAAAGGAAAATGGCTGCCATGTGTGGCCATGTATGGTCTATAAGAGACCAGACAACCAACAGAACTCTGTCTCCCAAGCTTAAACTGTAGGAGAAGGTCTTTTACAGTTATCCTCATTATTATGTGTGTTATTTACAGGTGAACATGTCAGACAGCCCTGCCCATTCAGCCTCAGAGTCCAGTACTCCTCGTAATCGACGCCAGCTGCCACAGACACCATCTCGCCCGCGGCCGTACATCTCCTACTCCCCGCTGGTCTGCCGAGCCCACACCTCTCCCACACCAATGAGCTCCTCTGAGGGACAGACCCAGCCTCAGGACGGCCCAAGTGTCTCCACGGAGACCTCGTGGAGGGCTGACAAGGAAGGCCTGGGCTCATCCGGAGGTCAGGGCAACCCATCTCCTCACCGCTACATCTCAGAGCCCTACCTCCCATTCCACGAGGACGTCGGCGCTGGAGAGGCAGGCGACGGGCAAGACACCCTCACTTTTGAGACTGCCATGGCGACCAGCCTGGGCAGGGCCAACGCCATAAGCTCCGCCCCTCAGCTCAGACACTCCTGGCAGGTTCCTAACGGGCATTTTCGGAAGCATTTGGGCCAGGCGACTGGGACCGGAGCCAGCGAGCTGCTAAGTGACACGGACGAGGATGACCGCTGCTAAAACCAGAGAGGAAGACGATGCACAGGGAGACGTCAGAGAAGCTCCACATGGCGTCAAAAGGCTTCCGCTCCTGAGAACTTTTATTCTCAGTACCAGTAGCATAACAGGCAGGACTGAACACTATTTACCTGGATACCTGGGTGTCTGTCTGCAACATGTTCTTGTGTGTGGTGTGTTCGTTGGAGCTGGAGGGAGGCTACGTGCGTGCACATGGCTGTGTGTTTAGGTGTGCGTGTGCTCTCAATAGAGAAAATTTGCCAAATCAAGACAGCAGCAGAGACTGACTGTTCTATAAGTAGATCACTGCAGGCAAGTGTGGCCAAGCCTTCCCACACGCGTTAGTGTTTTGATTGTTTTTTTGTTTTTTTTTAAACAAAATGTTGGTGGAGGCATCGAACCAAGGTGAATCCAAGAAACTGATCTAAGTGCGTTTTGTGTAGGTGAACATAGAGGTAGCATGTAACAATGTAATACAATGAATGTATTATAGCTTTTGGTTCTTAAGTTCTGGTCATTTGAGAGGGTTGCTGTTAGTCTTTGCTGTGGATAGTCGTGAGAGTAGCAGTGAAACACGGGTTGATTCAGATTTACAGCCAGTCCACACACAGACCCTGTTTACAATAAGAGAATCCACAAGGTTCATGGGCATTAAAAGTCACCAATCAATAAACAGTCAATACAGGAAATCAAGTTCCATACCTTAGAATGAGCAGAACCTCTTGTGACATGTATTTTTCTGTCCCCATGTGAAAACAACAACAGTGCAACTTCACCTTGGTGGTCGGTGGCGAAGAGATGTTTTGTATCAGGATACTGAAACAGCAAATGTGTAATATATTATCTTCTAAAATGTTGTTAATCTGCAACCCAAAATGAAGAAAATCAGAATGACCGAGTCAGTCAACATGATATCAACATGATGAGACCATCACAAGGGTGAACAAGAGGACATATCACACTAACAGGCCCGGTGGTCTGCATCCGCTTTGTTGAAGGCAAGCGGATGTTCACGCTTCACATTTATATCAATATTGTGTCATAGAGGTGACTAAAGCCATTTTCTTCCTGGTACACAAAGCCGGGGATTTGTCGTCTTCAGGATGTTTTGCCTTCTTTCACGTGATGACGGAATGAGTCCTTTATACGTGTGATGCAACATGGACGCTTTTACAAAATAGGAATCACAGGCACAGTATGTTTTGTCGATACCTTAACTGCCACATCGGTTCTGTCAGACTAAAGCCTATGTTTTGGTCAGTAGGAACAAGCATTACGGTATTTTCTGTGCTCCAGAGTTAAAGTATTTTTTCCACATGCATGATCACGGTGATGACAGATACAGTATGTGAGAGAAAAGTGTCTTAGAGCCGCTTGATTGTTCTAATTTTAATGAACCATGATATTGAACAGGATTTAAAACCACTTCACCGACAGAGTTGATGCTTTTCCAGTCCCAGCATTCACTGTCTGTATTTTTGAACATTCCAACTTTCCGCCATTTGTTGTTCCCCCTCTTAAATAAGATGTATATTTATATCATGTGCTGTTGTGTTAATGTAATATGTTGAGTTTGACATGTTTCTGAAATGTGAACACAGGACATATCTGGGCTGAGGATCCACAGGCCAGAAGAGGTCACACTCACCTGCTGGAGCCCCAAACAGAAAATCCTGGACTGAAAAAAATATGTTTTTTTTAGCAGAGAAACCCTCTTTGAAGTGTGTTGACTGCAAGGTTGGATCCATACAGTACAAAGGTTAGGTTAAGGCTTCAGCCTGTAGTTTATAGGACTGTGCTTAAGGTGAACACTGCAGCCTAGGACTTAACCTCAGTGTCCGTCTCTGTACAGAACAGCCTAATCTGTGCCTGGGGAAACTCACCTCAAAGGGTTCCCCATCAAGGCTGGATTTCATAGATAGAGAAGCTTTCTGGTAAATATGTAGTATAAAATGTACAAAATAAATCCATGTTTAATTTATTGCATTGTTTATATTTTATTTGAATCATGATGCCTGTCTATGACTAACAAAAGAAGTGTTTACATATCTGTTCAAAGGACCATTAAAGAGAGATCACTTGTCTTTTCTGTTACTGGCTGATATTACTGCTTTAAGATACTTATGAAAATATGTTTTATGTGTCTTTTTAAACATTTGGAGATTTTCTTTTGGATTTTTGCCATTTTTGCCTTGGGAGAATATGGGGAATACAATCTACGGGGTCTATATGGTCAGTGCCTTAGACTTGACCTTATAGGCTACAAGAAATGTGTTATTACAGACATGTGCATGCAATTGTTCGTCCATCCAATGACCTACAGAAAATGGATGCCAAAATATTTGTACTAGTTTGCAAACACACCTGCAACTTAAAAAGATCATACTATTGTTTACCCAAGGTTAGCTGTCATGCCTCCTCTAGCCAGCAGCATTAATGACCCCTCTACACATATGCATAATGACTGAATAGCTGGATTGCCAGTGACTCCCAAAATGGCATATATCACCAACATGACTGTGTCAGTGAACCGGTAAAAGACCTACAGGACCTTCAATTTATAGAGATATACAACCAGATATTTTGAAATTTCCTCAAAAGCACTTCATAAATGCAAGGGCTGGGAGACAAATGTATGTATATGTATATGTATATATATATATACATATATATATATATATATATATATATATGTATATGTATATGTATATATATATATATATATATATGTATTATGAAATTGTGGGGGAAGAAATGTTGTTATATGTTTAAAGGTGAACTCTGTGTTTCCACAGCAGTCTAAAAGCAGCGGTACACAAAGGAGCATTCAAAGGAACCTGATTTTTATTATTTTCACCACAAGGGAACAAGTTGTTGCCTATTACTAGAGCATTACTCATACTTGTCATAAACATCAATTACCAGATTTCTACAGAGTGAACCAGGAGTCAGAAGATCCATGTGGGCAGGCTGCTTTTGTCATTATTATGTTTACTCATTAACCGCATAAGTGCGGAACCACCTCCAACCTTCTCCACTGCGACTGTGAAGAAAAGACACAGCAATCGAGCTGTCTTTGTAGAAGTGGGACCAGCTTTGAAACACTATGGGAGGAAATTTGTCTGTTACCACTTTAAAAACTACTGAACACATATTAGCACACACAATAAACTAGTAGTGCTTGAAGGGCAATGACAGCTGTAAAAAGTCATTTCACGGCTGTTGCTATCCTCCTCTGAGTGCAGTGATAAGTGACAGGGTCAATGTGATGATTACTCCACACTGATGAGTCAGAGAGAGAAAGTTCTGACCTTTTCTACAGCGACTGTTGTCTTACTGTCGACAAGTTAAACAGATTACTGCATCTTTTACAGCAAAAGACAATTTTTCATTTTCAGAGACTTGACAAGGTCACATGTGACTGCAGGGAACTTGTTTACCCAGGATGGTTTCTCTTTCCACGACGTGAAGCTCAAGGCTTTGGTGTTGAACTTGACCTTGGATGTTTACACACAGAGTACTAATGCCGTCTGAATCTGTCGACTTTGTGATACAGTTTACATTCACCTGTGAAGCTGCTCTCTAAGGGGAAAGTCTTCAGTCTGACTGTGACACATCTGTGTGTTTAAAATCTATACTGTCATGTCTACTCATCCCATACTGTCCACGTCCAGTGACTGATTAGGTAAAAATGAGCGTGTGAGCACTTATGAATGTATGTGTGTATTTGATGGGGTACGTGGGAGAGTCTTCCGTATGTGTACATTTATTTGTGAATGTGGTAACGTTTACATGACAGTTTTCCAGATGAGCTGAGTTTGCTGATGCGTCTGGGGCAAACGGTGGTCAGAGGAGATGACGCTATCGGCTATTTTAGGGAAGGAAGGTGAGGAGCTTCTTCTGCTGGAGGTGAAGACTGTTCAATTTAGTCAGTGCCGGGAAACAACATTATGAGTGAGGAAACACACACCTACTGTATACTGTATGCTCTCTAGCCAGACTGCAGTTGTATCTGGACTGATGCCCCCTGGTGTCGGGGGGCTGAGACCGCAGATCAACACTTTCGGCCTGGTGCTCTTGGGTGGAGCCTCACGTCCTCACAGCTCACTCTTTACGGTAAACCCAACCTCACCTGACACAACCCTCCTTGGGCAGCAGCCCCTCGCTCTTCTGATCTCCATGTCACATTCCTCATGTGGGCCACAGTCCTCACCTTCTGACCATAGGCTGAAAAGATGGAGCGAGGAAGGGAACAGTGTGAAGTTCAATGGCAAATGAAGCACAACAAATCCAACAATTGATAAATTCGAAGGCAAAATCTGCTGTAGTTAGAATTAAATCTCAGGATCTCTATGAGCAATATAATGATGTCCCCTGAAACATTGCAATTATGTATAATTTCATGTCTTTTGTGAGGGCTGATGTAGTTGGTGCAGGACTAGACTAGAATTGAAATAGAAAGGGTGATGATGAGATGAGCTCTTCCCTCATGCACAGACCACATCAATGACAGTTCTGTTTTCTATAAAGTCTCTCTTTTGTCATCAATCTGCCCTGATCTAACAGCCTCAGTAACCTTGGAGACAAAGGCCTTACACGTAATCTACTGCACCATGGTCACTTGCTAACTTGCTGAGTATTGGGTGGTGGACACTAACCGGTCTGGCACTGTGTTGCCACAGGAAGCAGGGAGGATATGTATGTTTTTTTGTTCTGTGTCTGGGTGTCTGCTTGCTCTGGCTGTTGATTTCATCATCTCTCTGGGCTTAAAACGGTTGCTCAGTCAGTCAAGCCAGTGCTGGGCATCGTTCCTCCGGGGAGGGGTGTGTGTTTTTTAAAGAGCAGCCCCTGGAAGAGTGTGTAAGGCAGCTACGCTCAGAGGAGTCCAGTGGTTATCTTCATCAGAAGCCATGCAGGGTGCTGTGGTGCTGCTACTGCTACTGAGCTGCGTAAGTCTGATTATCTACTGACTTTATCTCTGTTAAAGAGTTGACAATGGATTCAATTTCAATTTGAACTTCCCTTAAATGTGTGGTGAACCGAGAAGCAGAGAGATTAGCTGTGTCTGCTTAGATTTTGAATGTCTGTATAAATCATGAATGCAAAGAGCTTTGGAAAAACAAGACTTTAACTATCAAACAGTGTTTCCTGCATATTTATACAAATAAGTGCACCAAGCCTTGCTCCATTTTTACCAATGTTTTTTAAATCCGAGCATTTGATTCTCTCGAGATGATGTGGATTATCTTTTGAGTCTTATTTTTCTTGTGCCATGTAGAAATATCCCAAGATATATTTTGGAACTAGCACATTATCTTCTGACCTTCAAAATCACACTTTACTCTCTCATCTTCAACTTGCTTGTCTTAAAATAAATAAATAAAATAAATCTAAGTTTTCTGTAAGTGTAGGGTGGGCATTGCTATTAACTGTGAACAAGTTATTTTCTGTTGTATCACCATACCTCAAACATTTCTGCATCAGGTTTGTGTGTTTCTAACATGTGCATGTGAGAGGATAAGAGGCGTTTAAAGGTTTACACATCGAAGAGTAAATCTGATAAAATACTCTGACAAACCCTTTGTCACCAGGGGTAATTCTAAGCTTTGCATCAAAATGCTGGAGCTGCAGAAACGAGGCCTGAATGGGAAACAAAAACCATTTAAACAGTGGGTAAACTTACTTAGCATATACAGTGCCACATATAGACTGCTGACAGTTTTTTTTTACCTGCCCTCATTCCAATTCAGGCCTGGTCAATAAATCTTTTTTTGCGTTTGCTTTACAAATTAGTCAGATAGCCAAATGAACGATCACTTGAGTGATTGAGAGTGTCCCTCTCATATCACAATAGTGAGTCAATTTAAGGATCCTGCAAATTTGAGCCAGAATTCCATACATTCATACATCCATCCCATTCATTTTCCATTTTTTCTTCACTGTCTCTGGATGAATTGAGCTAAAAATCTCAGTAGCGAGATCCAGTCAGATACAGTCAGACCAACAGGAGTGGAGACCAAAAAAGATGTGTGAAGGCTTCTGACTCCAACTGTATTAATCATTTAATTCTGATAATTGAAATCTAAAGATATGATGTGTAACATTTCTGCATTGAAATGTCAAAAAAACAACTTCACCATTATATATATATTATTGTTGGAGTTGTGTATTTATATTTTTGCTTCCTACAATGTTCAAACTCAGAGAAACCCAGACTCTTATTAAAGGTTACGGTGTGTTTCATTTAACCCTCCTTCGCTATAACTTCCAGTGGAGACATCAGACGATACATTAGAGACTGAGGAAGGAGTCAGTGAACATAACTAAACAAAATGTGAATAAAACAGATTACCATACCTGTCAATATTTCTGCCTGACTCATGTCCAACAGACTTCCCTTAGCAATGATGGCTGTTAAACAATAACTACAACAATTCCCATGATCCAACGCTACTTTACTACATCATCAAACGACGTACATTAATTTCATTGTTTTGACTGAGAGAACCTCAGCAGCATAAATGATATACTGTGTGTTTAAATATTTGTATTTGCATTATGTATTAAGAGTCCAGTATAACAATGTAGAAACTATATGCAAACTATAAAGACACACTATGTAGTTTTGGGAAGGACATTTTTGTTTATATTTGGCGGACCCTGCCACCTTTCCAGTGTCAAACAGTGTCCTGGGGACCTTATTTTTCTCTGAGGACAGCTTGTTTATTCAATTATGGAAAATATATATATTTCTGAGTTTGTATTATTACCCCATTAATATTGTAAATACTAAAATTCTGAGTTTACATTTTTTTCCCCCCAAACTACACAGTGCTCCTTTAAAGCCATTTAGAAAAGATTTGAATGTTTCTGACAATGGCGCCCTCTTGTGATGAAAAAACAAACACTGTCGCAGACACCAATACACACTGTCATATCAATAAAATTAGTTTCACTGATGCTATGAGCTATATTTTGGATAAACACTCTTTAAACGAGTCACCTTCTGTCTTACGCGTGTCTGTGTGTCTGTGGTGTGTTCAGGGCATGGCCCAGCTGGTGATCTTTGTCTTGGGAAACCCTTCAGTAGCAGAGCAGCACTGTGGAGATCACAGCAGCACCTGCTCAGCACTGACAGATAAACAGGTACAAACAAGACACTACTGTCAGCTACATGACACTAAACTGTTGGTTCTTATGCAAAAGGTTTATGTGCTGATATCACCTGTTTTGTTTTTTTTTTCTCTCTCTTTTTTTCCTGATATTATAAACTTAACAACCAGCAGAGTGTTCCATCCAGCAGAACAGAAACTAAATAAAGGCTATTCGATTAACAATCTCTTGGTTGCTATTGTTGTTATGACCCATCCAAACACATACAGTATAGTCCCCTCTTATAGATCTCTTATGGGTCACGAATCACACAGATATTTTAAGATTGGTCTACAGGCTGGTCTCATTTTTGTTCTTAGATTAGACAGTTTCAATTCATCTAAAGCCAAAAATGTTAGCCACCCAGTTTGTTTAGTCAGTTTGCAATGTGTTGATATTTTACATGGTGTATTGTTACAGTCTTTTATCAGTAAAATGTAAATGCAGAAACATTTCCTGCTGGAAGGAAACGGATTAAAACAGGTCTGATAGGAAAAAGTAAGTGAAACCTCTGTGCTGGTGAGCTGAGGGTGTGTAGGGCCTTCAGGGTCTGCGTTCAACGGGATGGTCACAGTGGTTTTAATTTATCAATGACATATTAGTGGTCCTTTGGAATATTTATCCACAGTGCTATGCTGGTTCAAGCAAATGTGGAAATACCATTGCTGTCTGTCTGTCTGTCTGTCTCTCTGTCTGTATGTGGAAGACACACAGGGAGTGTCTGTCTCAGAGAGGTTCAACATCATAAAAGTTTGATTGGTTTTGGACACTAACTGCATGTTATATTTGTGTGTGATCCCAGCAGAAGTGTGTTTACATTTCTGAACAGACTCGACAGAGAGAACACAGCACTGAACTGTAACGTCTGCTTTACGATTTGGAGTTGTGGTCTGTATTCTTGTATGCAGCTGTTCGGGGCACTATTTATTACTTATCGTAACTTTATTGATGCTGTTAATTTACTTTGTGCCCTAGAATTGATTAATCCATTCTTGCTTTAGAGCGAATCCATACTGGGTCTGAGGAGAATGGCAATTACATAACATTACAGAATTAATTGAGAAACCTCGGTCTGTGTTTTTTTAACTAAAGACTGTAAAATGATGACTTTAAGAGGAGTTGGGCACTCATGCATGTTGTGGACAATTAATAACATTCTCCTTATGTTAACCTTTCCCAGGAGGTTGGCGCTGTAGATGAGGTGACCATGCAACCTGGGATCAGAGTATCATCCACGCCAGAAAATACCCCTCAAGACAGAAGTCCACAGGCTCCTTTCACTGAGCTGACACCAGGACTGGATCAGACGAACCACACCAATGCTGTCGAGACAACCAAGGCTCGAACAGACACTCCGACCAACAGAAAAAAGGACAGACCGACAACTATGAGTAAGGAAGTAACTCAAGGTGGAAATACCGTACCACTGCCTCTGAGTGGAAATGAACAGCTTTCTAATTTACAACCTGAAGGAAATATCATAACCAGGAGTCCTTCAGTCCACACACTTCAAACTTCTCAGTACTTGAGACAACTTCATCAACCATCAGTCTTGGAAGGTGCTGAGATGGCCATTTCAACCCCTTCAGTTCAGGCTGAGAACCCCACAGCTCCAGGTGTCTCATCAGGAGAGGCTGTTGGAGATGAAGAAACTGCAACTACAGAAATGTCTCTGTATAATGAGCCACAGTTTGCTACTAGATCCACTCTTATCTTAAGCCCCATTACTGATTCAGGGTTTGTTGCTACCAGCGTGCACCCATCATCTGATGGAGGAGTAAGAGAGGCGAGACAGGAGGAGGTACCACTAGTCATTATACCTCCATCTTCAAGCGACCTGCCAGTCAAACTCTTAAAACAGACAGAAGAAAATGTATTCCTTGACAGAGCTTCAGCTGAGGACTTTGATGCACCTCAGACAGATCCAGCCCCAAAACAGACTGTTTTAACTCCCACACTACAAAGCGGAGAAGCATTTAGTACCAGGAGCATGGAGGGCGACGTGAATAATGTTTCAGCCAGTGAGATAAAAGAAAAAAAGGAAATGGAGGACAGGTTGGCAACTGTTTCACCCAAAACAGCAACATCACCACAAAAACAACTCCCCGGTGCACAGCACCTGAGTGCAACTGAGACAGATGGAGATAAGATAGGTTTAGTTGTTGAGGAGGAGGACGAGCAGAGACAAATAGAGATGGATAAAGACAGTTATGATAATAACACCGACGTCTCAAAGGACTTTAGACAGTCCTCACCTGACTGGCGCACTGAAGACACGTTCATTCAATCAGAGACTGAATCCACACAGCAGACTAATAACACAGCAAACCAGCACAGTGCAGGATTAAGACCTGGGATCAGAGGCCCAAGGGTAAGACACTATTTACATGCAGCAGTATGTTTGCAGTACCTGTGCAAACGCTCATTTACAATAACCAATGCTGAATGTGACTGTTGAAGTTATTTTTGTCCTTTTAATACTTCAAACATCAGATTTATTCACAGTGAAATTGAGTGCAGAGTGCTAATGTCATTACAAATGCATAAACAAACCACACAGGATGATTTTAATCACATTTGTGTGATATTCTCATCTCATTTTCCGTCATGACCTGGGGTGAAATTGGGTTTGCGTGCAGCTGATTTGATGACTGAGATGGCAACATATATCCGTGTCAAGTCTAGCACCTAGAAAGTCATGCGTGCGTGTCTGTGTGTGTGTGTGTGTGCATGTGTGTGTGTGTGTGTGTGTGTGTGTGTGTGTTTTAGAAGGGAGAGGTTAGTTTCCAAAGTGAAGAACATCGTCGCCCTCCTCTGGCTAAACTGGTGTACTGTAACCTTGGACTGTGAAATCCAAATCATAGTGTCTAGGGCTGAAGATGTTTTACACCAGAGATTAAATACACTCTCCTTACTTGTGATTTCTGCATTTCCGATAGCTTCACTACCTTCTGTGAAGAGGATAATGTAATGTTAATGGGCATAATGTTTGCCCAGCTTCAAAAGGTTGCATTACAGATGATTTTCAAGATTTAACTGTTCCACCTCACTCCTTCATCAGGGGTTACAGGGTCCACCTGGGCTAACAGGACCACCAGGGCCAAAAGGAGACAAAGTATGTATTGAACTAAACATGCATCAAGAAATCTTTTTTGTCATAAGATGTAATGAAAGTGACGTCATTTGCAAAGACATAAACAGAATGTACAATATACTACCAAGTTGGTTTGTGCTTTACCCCAGAGGGTAGGTAGTTGCTTGTGGATACCTTGAATATAGTCTGCTAAACCCCCAAACAGAAATAGTAAGCTGACAGAGATGGATAACAGATAACATGAGCTAAAAATCATATTACTTTTAGCTAACTTTATTTATTTTCCATCTCTTTCAGCTTACCTTAAGCTAACTATTTGAACTGTTAGTCAAACAACTAACAGTACTGTATACTGTACCTGTAAATGGTCAAACAGCTCAAAGGCTAGCAATTTCAATAGGTAGAAGAAGCTAATGATGAAATAGCTGAAAGTGACACATAGTTTGCATAGTTGGGTTAGCTACGGTAGCTCAAATGAATGGATCAATTGAAATAGTTTACTAAATGTAAAAGATAAATGGCTGAAATAACTCAGTTTCAGTTGGGTGTGAACCACTGGTGTAAAGAGTTTGTTGAGTGTCAGTGCCCTCACCCATCACTGTGGCTAGTCAGATTCAGACTGGTTCCACACGGTAAACGTAAAATGTCAAGCTGGTGAGGTTAGCTAGCACCTAGCATGCTAAACACCCAGATATTTTCATTGTCAGTCAACAACCAGATATTAGAATAAGGTTAATATTAGCATTAGAATTTGTCAGGTGTTTAGAAAGAAATATGACTCAAGTAAGATGCTCATGTTATGTTGTTTTCAGCTAACATGACATTAGCTAGGTGTGCATTTAGCAAGTTAGTCATAAGAGGATGTGGTATTATAACTAGCAGCTAGCTAAGCATTTTACTAGCTTAGCTTAAATAGATTTAGCATAACTGACAGATGTTTCTTTGATTCTTTGGGTTTCAGTGTGTCAAAACAAGTTAAACTAAGATAAACTGCAGCTTAACGTGTTGTCTACAGAAGATTCCTTGTAAGAATACGTGTAGAGTTAATTCAAACTAGAAATGTAAATATTTACAATATTAATGAGGTAATAATTCAATTCATTTTGTTTGAAGCTAGCAGGGTCCGCCACATTTATACAAAGTAGAAGATTGTGTTGTCCTTTAAGGTCGTTTTTTTATTCAATTTATTCAGTCAGGAAAATGAAGAGCTTGTTTATTTAGTTAGTTTAGGCATACAAAATCAGCCAATCAAGATCTTTCTCTTTCTCTTTTCTATCAAATATTTCTTCCCCAAAACTACATTGTGCACCTTTAAATTATGTTATTGACAATTAAATGGTTGAATTCTGAATGTTATTAATATAAAATATGACCCTGTAGTCTGGTTAGATGTCTGCGAGGTCTTGCATTGCTAGAATTACATTATTTTCCTCATTATTTGATTTTTATTCACAGGCAGCTTTCACATTTTTTTCAGTTCTCACAAAATCAATTACTGTTAATAGCTTGTACATGTGATACACATCCAGATGGTTTCTTTATTTCCCCCAACTATGAAATACTAAAAGTTACTTTAATTTATGTCTTTGCGTAACCTATATCCAGTATCACTAATTAATGAAGTATAACGAGAACATTACAATCAGATTAAAGATTTATTTTCTGATGACACAGGTTTTAAATCAGCTTTAACTAATAACCTAAGATGTACTGAAGCTAAATGACACAACAATAGCCAAAAGAGTTCATTAGGCTGAGTATGTCACTGTTGTGTCAGCTTGTTGTGGAGTTCTTCTGCACCCCAGTGGTCAAACATGACTAATTGCAGCCATGATATCTCAGTTCTGAATGAAAAAGCCAGGTTCCTATTTCTGGCAGTAATGATCAAAATGTAGACAATGTCATTTAATCTCATCATGTTTTCCACATCAAAAGACCTGTTGTTTTCTTTCTTCACAGGGCTATCAAGGCGTTATGGGCAGGACCGGACAGACGGGATATAGAGGCCCCATCGGTCCTCCGGGGATGCCTGCCATTGTTGTATTCAAAACCTCTGAAGAAGAGTGGGAGGCTTTCAAGGTAAACTGTTATCTTAGCTCACACTTATTTAATTTATGTTCAAAGTGCAAATATGGATCTGGTAAAGTAAGTAATATAATGCTAATATACAAGCTATACAAAATGCCTGAAAGCCTTAACATACAGTATAAAGAAATTAAAAGTAACACCTGGTTGATACTAAAACAGTAGAGACTATTACAATAGCATATACATATCAGGTACACTGTGGCACATGTATTCATATGTATTTCAGTGTTAATATTTAGCATGTTGGACAGTTGTCACTTGTATATATTATTCACTGTAAAGGATTAACATACCACAATCAAGATACAAAGGTGATACAACAAGTGCGATTCTTGAAATGTTATACATACATATTATGTATTTTACATATTATATTTTTTTTACAGCTCTTTATTTCTAATGCTTGCATCGTTGTTTTTGAAGTGTGTTACATTCATTGTTAGTCTGTTTGAGGACAAAATTTGAAAAATAATTTGAGAGAATCAGGTTTAGAATGTAAATGTGATATTTTCTCTGTTATTTGCTCGCAGAAAAAGAAGTTCTTTAAAAAGCTGATTTCTACCTGGCCGGTAGGTGTTTGTTAAAATTAATGCACCTAAAATCCTTTTTTCCCACTCTGATTTACACAATTACCTGAATCTCAGCCTCTGTAACTTCATCTTCATGCTGTACTTTATTTACAGTGTGTCTAGTGTAGTAAGCACGCGTAGGCCTTGTTGTAAGTCAGTTCTTTTTTCCCTCGTCAGAAACTCAAGGGGCCTCCGGGGTCTTTGGGACCTCCTGGAGATGATGGACCTATTGTAAGTTTAAACAGTGTTTTAATTTACCTGAAAAGGCAACATTTAAACAGCTATCTAAGTTTAAAGAGTATCATTCCATGACAATACCAAACATAGACAGATTCTAAAAGGACTCCTGTTCTGTTCTACTTTTGTTTTCAAGGGTCCACCTGGAATTACTGGGAAACAAGGACGAAAAGGAGTGCAAGGGAAAATCGTAGGTATCTTTCCTTTATTTGCATCACTCACCAGACTAATAAGGATTGTTTCATTCACAACTCCCCACATGTCAGACAGAAAGGTGATGCTCAGCTTAATGAACAGTCCATTATTACAGTCTCTTCTCTCCTTGTGACACAAAAAAACTAACTAAGGAATGACTTTGATAATGTACTGAGTTGACTGATTTATGTTACATGTTGTGTTGCACTTCAGGGCAGTCCTGGACCACAAGGTTTGCCGGGTCCACTGGGCCGACCCGGAAGTGACGGCAGCCCAGGAGAGCACTCAGATCCAGGCCCTCCCGGCTTACCCGGAGAACAGGTAAATCTGCTGAAAGTCAAGTAAAATACTGTACAAGTGTGTTTTCGTAACGTTGCAATGCAGTCAAACAGGTCTTTTCACGAAAATTGGGCTGCAAATAATGATTATTTTCACAATTCGTCAAAAAATCAATTCGGCCAAATCCAAATCCAAATTTCCCAGAGCCCAGAGAGAGTGATGTCTTCAAATAGCTTATTTTGTCAAGTCAATAGACCAAAACCCAAAGACTCTTTAATTCCCATTAGAGACCAAGAAAACAGCAAATACTGGAACCTGCAAATGTCCAAATGATTTACTGTATCATTGCAGCTCTACATGTAAGTGCATTACTGTTACAGCTTGATAAATTAACTGCGTGCTCATCTCCATAGGGTCCCCAAGGCTACAGAGGAGAGAAGGGCAGCAAAGGGGAGCTGGGTGAGTGGGTAAGAGTGGCCTCGACTTCTAATGTTATGGGGATGGAAATGATGGAGGCCTCAGTATACCTTGTAGTTGCTCATAGCTGTATGTGAAATGTTCGGTACTGCAGAAGTGCTAGCTCCTCAATTCAGTCCATGTTCTATTTGTCAAACCCCTTTAGGGTTATCAAGGGGAGCCTGGACCACAGGGACACAGAGGACCAAATGGCGACAAGGTCAGATCCAGCATCCACCACACACTCACACACACACACACACACACACACACACACACACACACACACACACACACACGCACACACACACACACATATCTCTCAGGAGTGGAGGCCTGGTACATGTGATTTTAATTTTCCTGCTTTACTGTAATCAGGGAAATAAAGGAGTGAGAGGTGTTGTTGGTGTCCCCGGATACATAGTAAGTACAGATGACTTAACTAATTAACAGAGACCCATGTTGTAGCCTCATTATTATAAAAAGTTTTCATAAAGTGAAGTGAGCACTTTTTAGTCTGATGAAAATGAACACTCTTTATTAATTGGTGGTTGTTTGTGTGATTACTGAAATCTTCATGACTCATTAATCACCACATTTATGTCAAGAGATTTTTCACCTCAACATCTGAACCATCCTATGTTAACAGGGACTTCCTGGAGCCAGAGGTCTTCCTGGTTTTCCAGGACCATCAGGAACTCAGGTCAGTGTCAACAATTATCCATAAATAACATTTATCATATAAATATTCCTCCATCTTGACCATCAGGCCACATCCCTCATTGTTTTTAATGACACTGTGATTGAAACTGCTGATTATTTTCAGGGGGAGATTGGCGCTGAAGGCTTTAGTGGATCACCAGGCCCACCTGTATGTTTTCTGACACAATATATTTATTTAAGAAATGTTTGAAGAATTGAGTATATTAATTCATTTGACTTTTGTTCAGGGCAAAATGGGCCCCAGAGGAGTAAAAGGTTTCTTAGGAGTTAAAGGACCGCCAGTAAGTAAATAACTTACTGATCAAGTCATAACCAAAGTGATCATATAAAGATACTTGTGTAACATATTTTATGCTATCAGGGTCATCATGGTGGACTGGGCATCAGAGGAGCAGCTGGACCACAGGTGACAAGAGGCTTACAGTTGCAAAGACTTGACTCACAAAGAATGAATAATGACAATTAGTTAGCGTATTGAATGTCTAAACTCTGTCAACACTTTTGGCTTCAGGGAGAGCCTGGTCCAGATGGAGTGATCGGGTTCCCTGGTGTCCGTGGCCCTCAGGTATAACTTTTTTTGAAGCAGTCATACTTCACAGTTTTATCACATGAAGACAAAGAAGTATGAATAAAGCTGTTTTTGTTACAGGGAAACCCAGGACCAGCTGGACCTCCTGGCCCTAAAGGGGACCCTGTGAGTACAACCAGAAACCAAAGTTGTACATGCAGCAGAAGATTGCTGTTATTATTTTAGGGTCACTCTGTCATCTGACCTCAGTGTGTTTCATCAGGGTGATCCAGGAGATGAAGGAGATATCGGAGAACCTGGACCATCTGGACTTAATGTAAGACAACAAGGATGAAGTATTAACATAGAGGTGCTGTAGTGAGTTTGTCATGTTAGAGCTTGAAAATCTGTTTTTCTGTCTCATTTCAGGGATCTAATGGGAATCCAGGAAAGCCTGGACCCTCAGGTGATCCCGTAAGATTACTTAAAGCAATTTCAGTCTTGCAGTCTGATGCTAAACTGTTTATATTGTTTATTAAGTGTGGAGTTCAATTATCTCATCAAGATGTTCTCCTATAATTGTTGTTTTGGTTTCTAAGTACTGAGCTAAATGTGCAGGTGTTCTCTGTTTGCTTTGCTTTGCTTTGTGTTTATGTGTGTGTGTGTGTGTGTGTGTGTGTGTGTGTGTGTGTGTGTGTGTGTGTGTGTGTGTACAATTAACCACCACTAGGGAGCTAAAGCCAAGTGGGGTGAAAGGGGTGATCCAGGGTTTAAGGGTGACCTGGTGAGTTGGATCCTCTTAATTGTTCATGAGTTTATTGATCAGATAAGTCATCAGTTCAGTGACTTATATTTATGAACAGGGACCTCCAGGGCCTCCAGGTAAACAAGGATTGAAGGGGCGACGAGGCCCTTTGGGACTTGAGGGACTTAGAGGCCCAACAGGGCCACCAGGACCTTCTGGATCCAGTGTGAGTGAAAAAAACGGATGATGAAGGCTTGTTCAGCAAGTATGCTGTAGCAACTTTAATTCTAACTGTCCTGATTTATATCTGCCTTCATTGTTTTAGGGATTTGATGGCATTATGGGGGAGGAAGGGAAGCAAGGCAAAGATGGACTGAAGGTGGGTTTTGATTAGGTTCAAAGAATTGTTATGTGTATGTTTTTTGTTGTTGTTATTGTTGTTGTTGTTGTTTTAATAAATGAACTTGTAAATGTATGTACATGTGTGGTTTTCTGTAGGGAGATCGAGGGCCGGACGGTATCCAAGGAATTCCTGGGCCGCGAGGAGACAAGGCAGGATAAAGATGGTTGCTGCTGAATAATGAACTTTATGTGCAATAAGCAGTTAACTGATAAAAGGCTAATATTTGTACTTGTCTTTATATTTATGTTGTGTGTTGTTGTGTGGCGTAATTGGTCATTGTTGTTTTTCAGAGGGAGAACTTTATTGTTTAAACTGTCAGCTAGTTACAACTAGAAAAATAACCATACTGATACAAATTTACACCAATATTCAAAGTTGTGGTGCTACACTCAATTTGGGAATGTTTCCAATAATAATAGCATTTGGAGCTACAAGACAAAACACAATATCCTAATCAGTGTTTTAATTTTTCCTGCTAAAGGGTCGGGAAGGTCGAGCAGGATTTTCTGGAATGCCTGGTCCAATTGTGAGTACGAGTGAGTGGAAATGATGTTTATTCTATCTGTTGATCATTGGGCTAAATCCATACCACAGATGTTGTTGTGTTTCACGTTTGCAGGGAGAGATGGGAAAATCTGGAGAGAGGGGACTTGAAGGAGAACCTGGTATTAAGGTTCCTACATGACTACTCTCTTTTTCGGTTCTTGTGACTTCAGTGTTCAGTCCCAATATATATTCACAGTGCTCACTATCTTTTCTTAGAATTTTTTTACTTTAATCAAAGTAAGTAATGAAATAATATATAGGTCCAGCGTGTAGGACTTAAAGGGGCACTGTGTGGTTTAAGAGAAGAAATTAAACTTAGAATTGTATTATTTACAATATGAGCAAGGTAATAACTAAGAAATATTTGTCTCTGTTCTCAGAGGAAACTAAGGTCCCCAGAACACTGTTTAAAGCTAGAAAGGTGTTGGGGTCTGCCAAATTTTGCTTCTTTGGAAATAAGGGGACAGAGGGCCTTTTGCGTTTTCTGTGTTTTTCGCAGCCAAGGTGAGACGAGGGGGATTCATTGGTTGCAATCTGCAACCCTACCACTGAATGCCACTAAATTCTACACGCTGGACATTTAACATACGTACATTTGAAGCTGTTAATGTATCTTTACAATTATATGTCAATGGCAGAAAAAGTCTTCATGCCAAATCACAATTATCTGAAACTAATTCCATATGTTAATTTCCCACATATAAATCTGAGTAAGTCTATATGTTTTAGTCAGTCTACTAAAATGTGAATGCAATTTAGGGTTATATGTCTTAAATTGCTGCTACTATAGATGTTTATGAAGACATGTATTTTCATATGCGTGCACCTTTTGTGTAGGGGAAGCCTGGAGTCCCAGGAGTGACTGGACCTAAAGGTCTAAAGGTAGTTAGAATGATATGAATAATGTGAAATATTATCATGTAAAACTTTTGAGATTATAAATCTCATTGAAAACTTTAATAATCTTAAAAATACATGTTAAATATTGTAAAATAATTGTCATGTAACCTTTCCCTCATATAGACAAAGATATTTTTTTTTATTGGTTCATACACTCAAAAAGATAAGAGGAAAAAAAACAGCCTGCCAAAAGATCTTACATTATCTGTATCCCATTTTAGGGGTTTCAAGGTCATGTAGGAAACAGGGGACAAGATGGACCTCCCGGAGCTCTGGTAAGACCATCCAACAATATGTTAAAGGTCCCATATTATGAAAAACATGTTTTCTCTGGTCTCTACATATATAAACTGGTCCTCCCTGAGCCTACCAACTCCCAGAATGAGGAAAGCAAATAGTTCCTGCATGTTCTCTGCAGCCCACCCACTGGTAAAACGGCGCTCATACAGGCTGTTCAGATTCAGCTCCTTTCATTCCGTAATGATAGGAGTCATTTTCATAGGCAGGCCTCCTCTGCGCGGTGATAGGAGATATCCGAGAGGGGAGTGTTCATCCCCGAGGTAAAGTTTGGTGTGTCCAGTGGTAAGATAGCAGTGTTTCGCGATGTTGTCGCTCAGAGTTAGACACATCAAATTACTCTGTTGTTGGTTGTAAAAATCAACGTCAGTGCATATATTCTGTCCCAGCTACAGAACAACAGAAGAGACAGTGGTTGCATTTTATTTTGAATGACAACGTGCCGGCTTCAGTTCGTGTTAGCTTGTATGTGTGTGCTAACCACTTCACATCGGACTGCTTCAGTAACGAGGGTCAGTACAAAGCTGGCTTTTCCTTCGACACCGACCCTCATAAAAGGATCATTCCCACCCATAGTATTTACAGTTGCCTACGAGTATGGTGAAGTCAGCGGCGCTTCGGTCCGCTGTGCAATGGCGTTTGAAGCGAGTTTAATCTTAATAATATTACGATGGAGCTTGGTTGTCACAGTAAAAAGTCTGGAAACATGCAGACTGAAAACAGCGGTAACGTGAACAGTGTCCAAGAGTTTGGAGACTGTGTTGGAGACAAACACAGCTTTCGCTAGCTGTTAGCCATTAGCTACATGGTAGTAACTGTAACAACACATAGAACAAACTAACATTATTGAGACACACTAACCATTCTGAAATGACCTGCTGCAGCAGCAGAGTCTGTATTTCTTCAGGAGCCTCTCCTTCGGGGTCCGATTCTGGGTCAAACTGGTTCAGTTGAAAAACAGCATCTCGGCGGGCCATAGCAATACATCTAGCGTAAAACATTAGCGCATGCTACCGCTACCATCCTCTCCTTGAGAGGGGCGTGTAGCAGGCAAGGCAGGCGTTGACAGATGGAGCTCATTAGCATTTAAAGGTGCAGGCACAGTAACAGCCTGCTCTCGGTAGAGCTTGGTAGCGACTTTAAGACAGCTAAAATTCAGGACCATGGATGGGTTTGAGGGTTAGGGTTAGGGTTACATTTAGAATACAGTGTTGTTGACAGCTGTGTGAAATTGATGAAAAACAGTATAATGTGGGACCTTTAACACACATATCTCCATTCTCTTATTACCTAACAGAGTTTATAAACACCAAATATAAGTACAAGTAGCAGTGGGGGTGAGGGTTATGAGAACAGGGAGAGTGATAGACGAATATAATCTCTTTCTTAGGGACATCTTGGTGCTAATGGAATGAATGGTGACACTGGACCTCCAGGACTAAAAGTGAGTTCAACCCTCTATATTTAAACACTGAACAAGTACATTTGCCTCACAGTGTCACAGATGCATGGCTGATAGCTCAATTTAATATTTTATACAGGGATTGCTGGGGAAGACGGGAGCTCCTGGCCTTCAAGGACCTGTAGGCAAGAGTGTAAGCTTTAATCACCTTTTTTCAGATTTTACAGAAACTCTTTTGAAACAAAAAACCACATTTCTAATTTAATGAATATGTGGCACTGATACATATTTAATAACTGTGGACTTGTGTCCATCGACAGGGAGAAGCTGGCAGCAGAGGAGTGAAGGGGGCATCAGGAAAGCCTGGAGAGAGAGTATGTTACAAAAATATTGCATAATTCTTTGAGATTGCAAAAAAAAAACAGGAAATAAAAGATGAGAATGAATGGATGATATTTTGAATGTAGGCATGATGATGTTGAAATCTAAGAACTGTCGGTTTTCTTTAGGGGGTTAAAGGTAAAGAAAGCCCAGGAGGACTTCCAGGAAGTGAGGGCTTAAAGGTATGTATTAATGCAAAGATTCATGTTTGTCAGTGCTGACATTTTAATCTGAATAAGCATCAGTCAGCATTGTAAGTTGCATCATTCTGGCATGTTGGACAAATATTGGTCACATGGTCTATATTTTGCAATTTAATGTGCTGTTCACCTTGTCATAATTGTTTTACAGGGTAAGAGAGGCGAGGATGGACCAAGGGGGAAACAAGGCCGGCCTGTATGTCAATTATATGCCATTTAGATTTGTCTATTCAAAGTTTTTAAGTTTCAAGTTTTTTTCAGATCTCTTTACTAACCTCATGTCCTTCTGTGCTCAGGGGGAGATGGGCATGCCTGGACCACGGGGATACAGAGGATCTCCTGTAAGATGATTTTATTAAATCCATCCATCCATCCATCCCCATCCATCCATTCATCCATCCATTACTCCAAATTAACTTGACTTGACATGAAGTCTGTCCTCTCCCTTTCTTTCTTTTTTTTCCCCGAATATTCTTTGTTTGCAGGGTATCCAGGGTAACATAGGACCATGGGGTGAGGTTGGGCCCCGTGGCTTTCCAGGTGATCAGGGGCCACGAGGTCCAGTTGGCCCTATTGGAGTTACAGGTTACCCTGTAAGTTTATTTTTATGTTTTTGTGAACAAATGAACTGTAATGGCGCTCACTCAGAGTAGAGTGCATACCCCTCAGCACTAAAGGTCCTTTTAATTCAATCAAGCCTAATCCATTATCAAATAAAACATATTAAAGTCCACTTAATCCAGATTTGTACTTGTATCCACATCAAATTCCACTCACTCATAGATACAAGCGACCTAAATAGGCTAGATTTTTTTTTCATTGAGATTCATGTATTATTCCTTGAGAAATTTACGAAAATGCCAAAAAACGACATCCATCCCTTTATCTGGATCCACACCAAAATGAAAGGTGTCTTATCTTGGTTGAGACCCATCCTCCGTCCAAGTTTTGTGGAAATCCGTTCAGTAGTTTTTGTGTAATCCTGCTGAGGAACCAACCAACAGACAAGGGCAAAAACACAACCTCCTTATTAATATATGTCCAAAATGAGGCCACCAATTACATCTGCTTTCACAGTAAACCATGGCAGTGAGTGAGCATGCATTAGCACTAGTCTGGTTTGATATTCTTAGTAACACTTCAAAAGCTTCACATGTCAAAATGTTGGTCATTGCCAGTAACAGGCCTCTTATGACAACTGTTATGTGATCAATGAACAGAAAGTTTCTTTCTTTCTAGTTCGGCATGGTTTTTTAAGAGTATAATGTTTTCTTTTTTTCGGGTCAGTCATCAAATCAGACCAGGTCTGGTGATGATCCAGGGTGTCATTGATTGACTCTGGTACTTTGATCATTTTAGTGCCATCCTGCTTGCAAAGTTAATTATGCATTATAAGATTTAGGATTGCTTTTCATGATCTGAGCTGTGTATCATAAGCTCACCAGGGGCCTTGTCAGAACCACCCAGGCATCATTAGGATTTTTAACGTCTGTTGCTGTATAGACAAAGTATGAATGAACTTGAACTATTGCTAAATTGAACATGATAATAAATTCTGCTGCAAATAAACCTAAATTCTGTGAAGTTTTGAACATGTTTGATTCACTGTACGAATTTACATACAACAGCCTGTGTATCAAATCATATAACATCAAATTATACAGTATTTTTAATGTGATAAACACACAAATCACACATCTGTTATGTACAGTATACAAAATGCGCTGTTCTAAACACCAAGCTTGATGACTTTATTGTGCATAAGCATCCTGTCCCTTCCAGGCTCTTTGAGAGCAGGCTATAGGGAAGGAATATGAAGTGCATCAATACTTTTTGTGCAATTATTGCTTTATTCTCTCTATATTTAGGGTAAAGATGGACCTCAGGGATCAATTGGATTACCTGGTGTCAAAGGAGATAAGGTAAAGCTTTTATTTTACTCAGATTTTCTGAACATGTTTCAGATATCTGCACTTTCGTTTGTGTTTAATTGCACCAGGTAATGCTGTGTATAAGAGTATCTTGATGCTGAATGTAGACATTGGTTCAAAGATTTATCAGTCGGTCATTTTATGTTTGTCTTAAAATGTCATTTTTCAGGGATCCAGGGGAGCTTTGGGGCAGGAGGGAGTTGCTGGTCTCGATGGTGAGGAGGTAGATTGATTAGACTGTGTTTGTCACAGATTTGATTTCTATCTTTTTGCATTTAACTTGAATGGTGATGGGTTTTCTAACGCCCCGGATATAGACGCCAATGCAGTTTGATTGTACGAAAAGAGGTATTTTAAGCTTGATTTTGTGTATTAAGTAGTACAATGCTTTTGTGTTTAGGGTCCAGTTGGACTGAGGGGAACTGAGGGTCCAGCTGGACTGAAAGGCACATCGGTGAGTAAATGTCATTTTGTGAATTTGTCATTCTCATTTCCAAACAGTTGATACAAGTGTAATTGTTCTATTACACATTCTTCATGGCCTTTCATGTAGATGGAACATACATTTATCAATCAAACTTGGAAAACGATTTTGCGTTACTGACATTTCAGGGTGACCAGGGGGACACTGGGCCCCCTGGACAGAGAGGGTCAAAGGGAGCTGAAGGCAACAGAGGCAACCAAGGACCACAAGGAGCAAAGGGGGCACCGGGGAGACAGGTGGGTAGTAGTTAAAATTGTAACCCATCTCAGGCGCTGTTTAACTCAGTTGGTAGAGTGGACGTCCCATGTGCAGAGGCTTTGTCCTTGCTGCAGCGGCCCCGGGTTCGATTCCTGGCCTGGGCGCTTGTCACTTCCCCTCTCTCCCATCATGTTTCTTGTCTATCTCCAGCTGTGTTATAAATAAAGCCGATAAAAGGCCAAAAAAAGAACCCCTCTCACATCCATACAGTGTGAGATTAATGACGCAGGGTATTGTGGATTCTTAAAATTTCCAGACATCTGAGAGCTACCGGGGTGTGCCTTTCATTTTTGATGTGTGGATTGAAGGACAATGTGTCCCAGCTGCCCTGTCCTCACCATCAACCCTTTTTTTGCAGGGATACAGGGGTGCACCAGGGGGCAGAGGAAGAGTCGGGGTTCCAGGGCTCAAGGTCAGTCATTTTCAATCAGAAGCAACACTGGACTGAACTGAGTATTTATGTCAAAAGCTAGTGGGACTAGTATTACTTTTGGACCTCTAGTAATTCATAATGATTGCAGAGGTTGGCTGTGATCTTACTCATGTGTTAATCTGCCATGTCCATAATTAGTAAACAAAAAAATTCACAGAATATTAGCTACCAAACACAGATCTCCTTTGATGATATAAGTCCCACAGGAATTGACATTTCTGTGAAATGCAGTCGAATTTGATTTATTATCTATTTTCTGTTGTTACACAAGTATGAAAAATGACTGTGGCTCACAGTACATTGAGCAGCAGTTAGCACCTATGTTGTGAGAGAAGGTTAGGGGCAACAAACGGTTGTCAAGCACATTGTATTCAAGTGCAGCCACAAACCATCAGCTCCTTGATCTAAATGAGCTGCAAATGTGTTACCATGCTTGTAACAGGCAGAAAGTGAGCAAAACAACTGTAGACTAGATTATTAACATGGCTGCTGAAGAGCAGATGCTCTTCTTTTGAAACGCCCATGTTTTGTGATGCTTGACAACATATCTGAGGGTTATGTGACTAAACTTGAGTAATATGTAGTGATGTAATTCATAAATCCTACTACTAGTCCAGTGCCAATGGTGATAAAGTCAGCCAGCAGAATGTTAAAAGTTTCGTTCAGAGTCGGAAACTCAACAATGATGATGATTTTACAGGGTGAACCAGGTACCCGAGGATCATCAGGCAAGCCTGGACGGTTTGGACCAGGGGGCAACACTGGGACAGCAGGAGCCAAAGGCCAGAAGGGGTTCCTTGGACACACAGTTAGTAACACATGTCAATAATTGATAATAAACAACTTAATGTAATGAAGACTGCAAATCTCATGCTTTCTTATTTCAGGGCCCCCCTGGCAGGTTAGGGCCCCTAGGACAGATTGGACCATCAATACCAGTATGTGACATTAGAATTAAATGTGTGATTGTCATATTTCACATTTAACAAAAATGTTTATGGCATTATAGAATGGTTGTGATGACTTTTATGACTTGAGACATTCATCTGTAATGTATCTTAAACATTTTTTTTTCAGGGTTTGCCAGGCAAGAGAGGTGTTGAGGGCAAAACAGGAATCCCTGGACAAAAGGTGTGATGTAGTACCATTTATTCATTATAATACGTCAATGCTCTGAGAGTGATCTATCCATCTGTAGAGATTTACTTAACAAATGTCATACTGTCTCTGCTTGTTCAACTCAGGGCAGTCATGGTGAGGACGGAAAGCCCGGACTTCCTGGCCTCAATGGAGACATGGTAGGTGCTTATGTATCGCACCCTGTGGGCATCATTAATCTGGTTAAGCAAATCTAATGGTGTGTATAAAGATGTAACCGCAGTGACACAGTGTCTATGTGTGTACTTGTGTAATCCACAGGGTAATATAGGTCAAAGGGGTGCAAAAGGAGAGTCTGGAACAAGAGGCACAGCGGTAAGAGGGCATGTTTAAACTCTCAAAGATTTAGGCCACATCAGTTTTATTGAATATTCTGGTATTTTATCAGTTCCTAAAGTGTTTATCTTATGTAAATAGAGGTCATCTTATATTATTATTTATGTGTGTGAGTGCATTTTTTAGGGAACTTTGGGGAAGCCAGGATTCATTGGCATTCCAGGTGCTAAAGGGCAACCCGGACCTGCTGGTCCTCCAGGTCTTCCAGGAACTGAAGGAATTAAAGGGTCAAAGGTAAAAGGAAGTCTTTGCTTATCTTAGATGAAACTTTAAAATGGAACAAAACTAATTTGTAATGATGTAATGTTTTTGTAAAGGGAAAAGGAGCCCAGCCTGGAAGGAAAGGAAACAAAGGAGCTCCTGGAAAAACTGTAGGTTCAGTTTTAATCTGAACTCTAAAAAACTGATTGTTCTGACTCAGATACACTGAGACAAATGTTTGGTCTGATGTAATCTCTACTTCTCTATCTGACAAATGGAAAAACACAGACACTGCAAAACAATAAAAGATGGTATGTCACAACTATACAGTCAAAGCCCTCAGCCACACTCACAGTACAGACAAGAAAACACTAGCAGAGCTGAAGCAGGAATACAGTGGGCATCACCTGCTCAGGTCAGTGAAAGCTGACCAATCAAAGCACATTGATCTTGTCAGAAGGGAGGCCTTAAAGAGACAGGCACTAAAATGGAGTGTTAAGACAGAAGGTGAATAGAGCGCTGCAGCAATAGACAGTTTTAGAAAAATCAAGTTGTTTTTTTTAACTTTAATACATGTCAATATGTTGTAGTGGACACCCACAAGAAAAGTGTGAACCTGAAAGTTCACATAATGCGGGGCTCTTATTACAAACTATTCCAAGTGTTTTTTAAATTTCAGATGATTTTTTTTAACTTAAAGGTAGAATTAAATCATCAGATCCAAATTTTACTCTCACAGTCTCATCCTGTGGTGTGTAGCTCATTTTATGATGTTTGTTTTGTAGGGAGATGAAGGCTCGCAGGGCAGACCAGGACCTGCTGGACAACCTGGAAAACCCGCAAGTATCCCTTTTGACAGATTGAATACATGCAAACATAATCAAATACAATACTGCTATCGCTGTTCATTTCAAGTACTTAAATAAGAATCAGTTGCAAACCAAAAAAGTTTTACTGTGTAGTTGTATTTTAACTGAAAGTGAGGACTGTGTTGACAATTGGTTTCCTGTGTTGTGATCTTGTTTTAGGGCCTAAGCGGGTTGGATGGTTTACTAGGGGTTGAAGGAAATGAAGGAGATCCCGTAAGAAAAATGTGCCATAACGCAAATTATTCTGTTTTTCAACATTTTCACTAAATTCAGCACATCCTCTTCTCATCTCAAAGGGTGATATTGGTTTCAGAGGAGCTCCTGGAATGCCTGGCAGGCCTGGCAAAATGGTACACTCCAAAACAGACAGCAACATAAAAGCATGGGAATTTGACCTTATTCTTGAATATCTGATCTAGTAATGCCCAAACATAATTTTGTACTATCTCAACATATTTTAAATGGATAATGTTCAAGGGGATACCTGGACCTCATGGAATCCGTGGAAACACTGGAGCACCAGGCTTCAAGGTACAAAAACAAGCAATTAATTCTAAGTCTTGTTAATATGTGTACACCATGTTTACCATGAACATGAGTACACAAATGAATTTTACATTTATACATTCAATGTGCTAGTAAAACAGTATTTAACACGTGTCTTACTGTTGTCCTACTGTGTGTGTGTCTCAGGGTAAAGCTGGACCAAAAGGGAAAAACGAGCCACCAGGACCAGTGGGGCCAAAGGTATACATCATTGTTTAATAGCATAATTGGAATATTACTCATATAGAACAAAATGCCTTTTACGGTAAACATCATCATTACTGGTCTGGATACAGGGTATTCCAGGACTGAGAGGAGAGAAGGGTGAATCTGGAGGTACTGGTCAAAAGGTAAAAGCCCATAGACACAGCCTCACCTCACCTTTGTCAGTCGAAATAGATTTTTTTAGATTTTAGATAGATTATTAATACGTTTTTTTATATTTGCTGGTGCTCTTTTCTCCTATATTGAAAGTCTGTACTTATTCTGTATAATACTCTTTTTAAGGAGTGCTTCTGCTGTGTTGCAGTTTTTCATGTTGCTTTAATAAATGCTTTGTCCTGTCACATGTCTGTACTGTATACATTCTACCCAACATACTGCTGATGTTAAAACGGTCAGTTGAATGGACTGTAAAGAGATCATTTTGAATAATATTTGCTCTTTAGATAGTAGTCTGCTTCAGGGTTTCTCAATAGGCCCTGCCAAATGTGCAGAAATCCGAAAATCATGTACAATCAGATTGTCTGAGAATCATGCGAATGTTGTTCCATCCATTGTCACCCATGTTTTCTTCATCCACAGGGTCTCCCAGGTGACACCGGAATACTGGGACCCATTGGGCCACCGGGGCTTAAGGTTGGTTGAGAGTGTTTGAAATATTAGATCACTTTAAAATGCAAAAAAAATGCATCATTTTAGTCGATTCACCAAATGGCTACCTTTTTATCTTAGGGCAACCCTGGTTTGCAGGGCCTGAAAGGTCAAAGAGGTCATAAAGGAAAGCAGGTGAGTTGTATTTTACTTTCTTTTCATATCGTTTTTAACAGGTACCAAGTTATTAATCAACTAATATATTTTCACAGGGAGATACTGGTCCTCGTGGTCCACGTGGGCAGAAAGGCTTCCTTGGACTTCCTGTATGTTGCTCTGATATTCTGCAATACACAGTATTTTACTGGAACACTTTACTGAAGTTATTTCTGTTCTGTCTTTATTATAGGGCCGGCTTGGAAAGAAGGTGAGAGACTGTTTATTACTTTGATTTTTGTTGATTTTTGCTTATTGCTTTGGAGGTTTGTGGATCTTCCTGGACCTGATCCGGTCACAGATTGAGTCCTTTTTTTATCTGTTTTTTTTTTTTTTTTTTTAAGTCAGCATTTTAAAATCACAGTTTTCAGGTTTATTTATTAAGAGACAACTGATGTAGCCACTTTTCATTACTTTCACTTGGCTGTATGATTAGCTTGTTTGCCTTTACTGCCTTTGATACTGTATATTTGCATATCGTAGACTGTGCATCTTCTGTATCTTCTTATCTTAATATGTTTATTGTTTGTTTAATTCTTCTATTTTTGAAAAATAAGGAAACGGAAGAAGTTCATTATACAGAGAAACTAATAAACACTTTGACTTTACAGGGGATGAAAGGTGTTGAAGGCAGGAGAGGACAAAAGGGACTAAAGGGCAAGCGTGGACCTCCAGTAAGATATATTGCTCACACAGTACTAGCAAACAAGGTTTGACCTGATTAACGAACTTAATGTAACATACTGTAAAGTTCTAGGTTGCATTTGAGGCTTGATATCAGTGTAAAGTGCTTGATACCCAGGAGGTTTGTTCCATGTTCTTAAAGCAAAACCATTTGCTTCAAAGGGAAAACCTGGTGCACCAGGCAAGAGCAGGCCTACACAAAGACGGGGATCAAATCCAGATCAAAGAAATGAGCAGAGGCCTGAAACAAGACCCAATACAAGACCAAGAGTGAAGAATGTGCCAAGATCCAGAAAAACACCCAGGCTCCTGAAGCAAAGATTAGGACAACAAAAAGTTGGTACAAACTTTCTTCTCATGTGCACTTTATCATCACAGCATTCTCACCGTGGGTTTTTTTTTTCAGTTAATCTTTGGTTGTCTGATTGAATGACTGAATGATGGTTTCCTCTGTAGCAGTCCAGGCTGGTGTCCAGGAGGTTGTCGCAAGCAGATGAGGCGAAGGAATCCTTCAGCTGGCCTCAGGGAACTAAAGACGACCCTGCCACCACCTGCTATGAGCTGGCACTCATACACCCACATCTGAATGATGGTGGGGGTGTGACTAGGCTCATAACCATGACATGATAGTAATCTGTTTCTGGCAATACAATGAATAACAAACCAGTGTTTGTGATCGCGCATTTTTTTATCTTTCAGGTTACTTTTACATGGACCCCAACCAAGGCTGTCCCTATGATGCTGTGAAGGTGTTCTGTAACTTCACAGCAGGAGGAACGACTTGCATCAAACCTTTACAATCACAGGTACACTATTTTTTAACCTACAGTGTAAAGGTTAGTATTAGCGGGCATAGTGCAGCACAGTTGCGAGGACAAAGAAAACATTTAATCTCTTGTTTTACAACTGTAACAACAACATTATATGTTAATCCCATGGTTTGGGGGGAATTGTCCCTTTAGAAATATCTGTAATATCGTATTTTATAGATGAAGTTATCCTGGGAACCAGACAAGAAGAAATCAAAAATGTCCATCCAGTGGTTCAGTCAGCAACATGGTGGAAGCAAGGTAAGACTTTAACACATTTGTGGATTGATTGAGAAAAAAAATGAGCACATCTAACATCAGTGAGCCATTTCCTCAGACTTAAAATGATTTCTGTCTCTGATAGTTTGAGTACGCTGATGTGGATGTTGTCCAGCTGAGGTTTCTGCGGTTACACAGCCACACATCTTTCCAAAACATGACTCTCAGCTGTGCAGAAAACCACGTCGGTACTGCTGACGCAAATGATTCAGCCAAGAGGATTATTCACTTCCTGGGAGACTCTGGCAAAGAAATTATGTCACACCTTACCACAGTGTCCAGGAAGGGCTGTGAGGTAAGACGAAGAGATTTGTGATGTTTTCAGCAGCTTTCATTAAGGGTTAAAAGTGTAATGAAAATAATCAAGTAGTATCACACATGGGAACAAATGAGATTAAAGATTTAATAGGAGATATTAGATAGAAAAAAGTTATTTAAGTCACAGGATCAAATTATAACTCCAGGAAAAACAGAGTAAATATGCTGTCTTCAGGCCTCTTCTGTCTGATCACTTTGCAGGTGGAGGTGGTTGTGATGGTTCAGGGGAGCAAGGAGCTCGATCGAGGTGATATGGAGTTACTTCCTCTCAGAGATTTTGGTGTAGAGAAGACATCATTATCTCCCCTTGTCCCTGAGATCACTGCTGTTTTGGGACCCCTATGCTTCTTGTGACCTATGAAGAGTGTGTTTTTGTGTGTGTGTGTGTGTGTGTGTGTGTGTGTGTGTGTGTGTGTGTGTGTGTGTGTGTGTGCATGTGTGTGTGTGCGTGTGTGCGTGTGTGTGTGTGTGTGCATGCATGTGTGATGAAATTCTGTAAATATCCTTGATTAAATAAAGACATGAATATACTGTATGATGGTTAGATATTTTACACTAAGAATTGTGTTGCTCAGTACTGTATTTTTGTGTATATTTATTAAACTGCCTCAAGTATTTTCTAAATTGTTATTATATGTTATGTAGCATTGGAGCTTAAAGTGTTTATATGACAACTCGATGTATCCTCACAGGGGAATGATGTGTAGCACTATCAAAATAAAATGATGAGATTGAACTTGTGGAATTAAACTGAACCATGTGCATCTGTTGCAATTTAAAGCAGTTACAATTTGGAATTTAAGATATTGTGTAGATTTATGTTCTTTCCTGGACATTATGCTGTAGATAATTGTTAATGTAAATGCTGAAGTTGAGATCAGGCATTATTCAGGATTTATAGTGGTAATTCAGTTTTTTTTTAATTTATATTAATTAATTAATTTTATATATTAATTCATTTGTTTTGCTTGTGCTTAGAGGATGAGTTTGGTCGAACACAGATAATGAATAGCAGCTTTTCTACTCTGCTGCAGATAAAGGCCTGATGCCAGAACTGTAGATTCCTAGTTTTGGACAGAGTAACCACTTCCCAAGTGTCCAAGTTCAGGGAAGTCAAGAAGTCACAATAGTTAATAAGTTGTTGGAGGAGAGTTCCCATAAAACATGCTGACCATTTCTGAACAAAGTGGCTTTGTTGTGACAGAAAAGATCTGCAGCCAGGCATTGGAATTGGTCTGAAACTGTTACCGAATCTCAACCCTCCCTTATAAAATTCACTCATGATCCTTAAGTAACGCAGCAGCCAGGAGGCAAATCTTTGGTTAGTATGTCTTCAGTTGGGAAGTTTTTTTGAATAGATGATGCAGTCGTTTATGAGTTGCATAAATATATCCCTCTGTCTTTGTCGTTAATTGTATTTGTCACACTCAACTCATGAGACCAGTTACTTTTTTTATGACCCATTATGGTTCGAGGGTACACCAGTTCAAGTATACTTCAAAAGAGTTCATCGTCAACTGCAGGGACCAGCAATCTCCAAGTGGTGGTCATTCTGATCGATTGCAATTTTTCGGGCAATATAGGAATATGGTCTCTTTAAGGTACTATCAGCTGACATGATCTCTTGAACAGGGTCCGTGAATCAAAATCTGGTTTAAAGTAATTATTATTGCAGATCAAAGTGGGCCTGCACAGTGCTAATTCGTAAACGTAGGTTCATAATTGCATGTATTTGTTTGCATTGATCAATAAGCGTCTGTCACTGTAAAGTAGACCAATAAAATAATAAAAGAAATAAATCCTCTATCCTCTTCTTCCCAGCTGGGATATAAAGCCACACACATTAGACAGTAAGCGGTAGTAAGTGCATCTTGTCTTCTATTTCACATTGTGTATTTGGCAACATCTCTATTTTCACACATGTGTTAGCTATTAACATAGACACTAAGTCATGTTTAGAGACTGTTCTACTGCTTTAATCCATATTCTGTGAAAGAAAAAATTGGAAATACTCTCTTTTTCTAGTCCACAGAAATCACACAATCAACATCCATTTTTACTCTGTCAACCCAAGTTTTACCAGGTGAATTCTCCTTGAAAGACACTTCCTTTAGCTTTTTTTGACACAGTAGCCTGTTTATCATAAAAATGTCTCATGCTTTCTCGCACTGTATGGCACTGAATGAGAAAGACCAAACACATCTAGTAATAGTCTGCTGACAGCTATGGTCAACATTGTGGGCGCTGGTGACGTCGAAAGGAGGAGAGACTTTCGACCAATCAGCGTTGGCTGCCCTGCTCCTCATCTCCTCAGTTAATAGAATGGGGAAGGTGAGCAGGAGCTCAGACTGCTGCGGTTACAGCGCCCATATCTGAGATTTCACACGGAATCGTCTCTGGATAAGAGAGCACCCAGCTGTTAAAGCGAGTGAGTATCCAGGAAGTCGGTAGGTAGTCTTTGATTTATATTTTTCCTTCAGTGTCTGTAAACATGTAGCTAACGATAGACGTCAACAAGTTGGCTAATTTGACTAGATGTTACCCGGGTGCTAGCAGCCGTGAGTGTCCCCCGAGCAAGAGCTTTACTATAAAAGTAGGTGAGCCTATTTAGCTTAAAGTTATGCAGTTAGCTCGTGGATTAATCGACCACTCTTAATACCAGCCAACTGGATTGTTAGCTGTCTGTGTGCTGCGTGTCATGCGAGACTAATTTGAATCTCAGCTGCTTTATTAGTCAATAAAAATCCTTAGCATTCTTATCCATGATGCTAACTGACCGTGAGCTCGCTTCCTCCACCGTCCTCATGATACCTTCACTTTTGTAAGCTCCCACTGATTTTGTTCATTTTTATTTTTGCCTGTTTGTCCAGGATGGAGAGTGGGGGTGACAGTCTCCTCCGGTCTCGCTGTCGAGCCTTTTCCCAGAGCCCCACCTTCTCTGATTTAGACAGCTCTCTGGATGGGGACTGTAACCTGCAAGGCAATGGAAACAACAACATTACCAGCAACGGTGAGAAGAACATCTCTACTTCCTCATGAGCAGAGCTAAAGGAGAGGACCTTGTATAACATTCAGTGTGTAATGTTGAATTTCCCTGGATGTGGTAGTGACTGAAGCCATGTCATGGGATGATGTGTCCCTGTTAAGCAATGTGGTGTGACCTGTGGTACAGTTGTGTGGAAGAACATGCTCCCATGCTGCCATTTAGGACTGCTTTTCTTAAAACATTACTCAAACTGATTAATCGATTATCATAGTACTTGGTGATTAATTTCATAGCATTATCCTCCCCATATAATGACAGAGTTGAGACGGAATTGTCAGTGAAATGATTATGAGAATTGATGGCTGTGAATGTGACAATCTGACCTGTCTTTGGACAACAGGCACATCCTCTTTCCCGAGGGGTGGAGTGCTGCTGTGGCAATTGACCTCAATAAATGAACAAACATGTTCATCATCAGGCAGCCGTCAAGATAACTGACCTATAGTAACCTTTGCCACAAGCTGTCACATTTGCTTTGCTGGGCAGATACTCGATTGTACTACATGCTGTCATATGTGTGTTTCTCCTTTTGGATCCACTTCATTGGATCTAAAGACTGATGTAAGCGTAGTATAATGATTATTATAATCATGTGAAAAAAAGTATTTTGTTTTGGGCTACTTGTGCTGTTTAAAACAAGTTTTGATTCTTGATCAACATTAAAAGCAATGACAGCCATTAGCAGATTACCCATTGCTCATTTATTGATATATTTGACGTGGCATGAATTGATGTTACTGTTGCCCAGGTCGAACATCTGTTGCGAGAGGTAACCCAGCAACTTGCTTTGCTCTGTTGTTAATTATTAATCTTTAGAATGCTATTGAATGATTTTATGTCATGTTGACATTTTGTATTTTATTATTTGCTTTGTGCTCTCCTTTTTTTCATATTCAGGTAAAATTGAAGTGGAACATGTGATCAGCAAAAAGCTACAACTGAAAAGGAAAGCAGAGGTCAGTCAGTTTGAGTGCAGTAAAGGCTCAAGCTGCAAAATGTGGGTTTCACCACATTAATATATCTTTATTTTGTCATCCTGCTGGCAATCAGTTATTTAGCATAAATGGGTCACCGTTACAGTCAAAAATATGCTATACATGTTTTGACATCGGAAAATATGGATTATCTTTTAAGCTAGGGGGGCACTATGTAGTTTTGGAGAGAACAACTAAAAAGGATAGTATAATAATATTTATATATAATTTTTTCCATAATTGAATAAAAAACCTGTTCTCAGAGAAAAATGAGAACACTGTTTGAAGCTAGAAAGCTGGCACGATCTGCCAAATATAAACAGTGTAAAACAGTATGAAATTGTGCTGCCCCCTTAAGGTCAGTTTGTCTATTCAGTTTATTCAGTTGTAAAAACAAAAAGAGTTTATTTAGTTTTTTAAGGCCTAAAAAACTATGAATGAAAATCTTTCTAATGTTAGAACAGTGACTTTAAAGGGGTTTACAAAAGATACCTACAGACTAATGGATGACAGATGGTTAAATGAGTATCTGTATTTGAACAGTTGCACCATAATGCTAGCAATGCAGTCTTCTGTCGGTCACACCTAAGGCGTGTTTTTAAATTAGAGTAACATGTAACTTACAAATGTAAATGTCATCAGAATGTTTACACAGAGAAAGAACTCTGACTTGGTCTTGACTGTTAACAGATAAACAATTTAATTATATTGGAAGGGCTTACATGCAGGGGGCAAAATGTGTATCGTTGGCAGTCTTTCTAAATGGTTGATGTCCCAGAAAATAAATCCTACCTGAGGAAATGTTCTTGACATTGCTACACTCTTATGGAGAATGACTAGGGAGGTTCTTCAATGGGAAGCTCAAAGACACGTGAAAAATTAAATTATAATAAATGTTTTTCTGCGGCAGTGTCATTCAATTCAAGCAATGTAAGTGTTATTATTATAACTGTAAAACATCTCGGCCTTATCAACAAAACTTTGCGTCTATCCTCCTATTCAAAAGGATCATGGTTATTGACACGAGGAAAAAAAAATTCCCTGTTTGTTCAAGTATGTGCACACTGTGAATGATAACTCTTCCTGTTGCTTTTTGACTTGCTCAGTTCCTGAAGAGTGACCTGATGCGTCAGTTTGACAGTCAGGTTAATGACTTCATGGACAGTCTTATTGAGGAGTCTGCCAGCCTGGAGCCAGCACCTGTATCTGCCGTCTTCTCCCCTCCGTTGTCAGACAAGGAGAGGAGCAAACTCAGGTGCGGCCTGTCAACTTCTCCAGTCTATCAAAGCAATAACAGATCTGTTGCTGGTGACTGATGTCACTCTGTTTTCCTGCAGGCATTTTCGGCCTCCCCATGGCCAGGGCAAGCACTTTGTCAGTCGCAGGTCCCTCCTAGAGTAAGTCCACACAGTGATCTCATGAAATGTAAATACTTCTACCTGATCACTGAAGGGCATTGAAACATTTGTTTGTGACAGTGTACATCTTTTTCTGCTGCTTGAAGGTTGTTTGTCTGCTGCACAAAGTCTAATCGCCAGCTGTCTGTTTTTCTGCAGTGAGCTGTTTGAGGTGAACCACATCAGGACAATCTACCACATGTTTATTGCCCTGCTCATTCTCTTTATTCTCAGTACACTGGTGGTAGACTTCATTGATAAAGGCAGGTAATGTAGATGACTTGTCAGTTAAGTCATTTAACTTGATAAATTACCATATTGCTTGTTCTGTCCAGCCACTGTCCAGTTTAGAGTCACTAAGCTATTTAAATTGCATTGACCTTTTTAAAATCTTTCAAGTTTCTCATCTTTTTCTCTTTGGCCTCAGACTGGTGCTGGACTTCAACCTCCTGGTCTATGCATTTGGACAGCTCCCTCTGGTGGTGTGCACATGGATCTGCATGTTCCTGTCTGTGTTGCTGGTTCCCTACACCTTGTTCCACCAGTGGTCACAAACCCAGTCCGGGTCTTTTCGTCACCCAAGGTTGTGCAGTTTTCTGTTTGGCTCTGTGTTCCTGCTCTACCAAGCTCTGGGTCTGGGATTCCTGCCTGCATATGTGGTGGTGACCAACAGTTTGCCACCTGCATCCCGCTTCATCATCATCCTGGAGCAGGTAGGTGACCAGCGTGGCTGTTTTTAGTTTGATCAGTGGACGACTGCTACAGTTAAACCCCTTTTAAGTGTGAAATGAAATGACTCTGCAGTAATCGTGGGTGTTTTATCAAGTCTTGCTCGGAATGGTAGTGATAGAGACATGATCCCAGAGTGGACACGCTAATTGTCGCTCCTTTTCCAATGTGATGCTATGACATGCATTGAAGTTCACGATGCTGATGTGTAAATGCTTCTCCATCCGTATCTGTTCAAGCAGCGCTCAAACATTGTTCAGTCAGCATTGAGTTTAAAAGACAGACTGAAGTTAAAGATATAAAAAAGGTAACGACTGTAACGTTCTCACTGGCCTCCAATCTGCTCTCTACGGTTTTTTGTTTTCTGCTCGTGTGTGTGTTGTCAAACATGACAGAAAAAATCTAATGCTGTTCTGGCAATGGGAAAGGAGTCGATTGCTCATTTTGGTTTACCTGCATTCAAAATATGTGTTAAATCATGACATACTTCCTGACTTATGTAAAGCACTTTCAAATGCGCTTTAAAGTGTGATTCATAAACTCGTCTTCCCTTCCTGAACATACTGTGTGTCAAAAACTGTGATAGCTGCTGTGAACATTTTTTCTATTTCTCTGATTCCAGGTGCGTCTCATGATGAAAGTCCACTCCTTTGTGAGGGAGAATGTACCAAAAGTCCTGGCCTGGGCAAAAGAAAAAAACAGTATGTAACCTTTTTTTTTTTCTTGCATCTTCATGTTTAGTTCTTACTTGCCAATTCATATGATTCTTTCTTTCTCATCATTACTGTATTCCTCATGTTCTTTATGTTGATAAGAAGTCTCTCCTGTCATCTACAGGCCCCAGCCCAGTGCTCCCTCAGGTGTCTCAGTATCTCTACTTTCTTTTTGCACCCACACTCATCTACAGAGACAAGTACCCCAGGTGAGCAGACCCTCTGATTGTTATTTTTTTTTTTTCATTTTCCCTCTGTGTGTTTGATAAAACATTGTTTCTTACTTTATGCAGGAACCCAGCGATCAGATGGGGCTACGTGGCCTCAAAGTTTCTTCAGGTGCAAACATATTTTATATTTTAATGAGGAGCTTGCATAAGATTTCAAGCAAAAGCTCATATTCTAACTATTTAACCATTCCCCCATCCCACAGGTACTAGGCAGTCTGTTTTATGCCTATTACGTGTTTGTGCGGCTGTGCATCCCTCAGTTCCACAGCACCAGTCTGCAGCTGTTCGACCCGAGGGCCATGGTCCTCTGTGTCTTTAACTCCATCTTGCCAGGTGAGATCAGCCACTTAATAATACCCCTCATACATCCCTTGGTCATGATCTGTCTTAAGATATATACTAGTAGTACATCAGCCACATTTTATTAAAACATTTTCTCATTTGCAGGAGTTTTGGTTCTCTTCCTGGCATTCTTTGCCTTCCTCCACTGTTGGCTTAATGCTTTTGCCGAGATGCTCTGCTTTGCTGACAGGATGTTTTACAAGGTACTTCTGCTTCAGACATTTAGATTAAGGTTCTATGTTTCTGCTTCACGATTGACTTAAACTTCGATTACACATAACAGGATTGGTGGAATTCGACCTCTTTTGCCAATTACTATCGCACTTGGAACGTAGTGGTCCATGACTGGCTGTACTACTATGTGTACCGGGACTTCCTGTGGGTGAGTGGTTCTGCTATTTAGAATTTTCTTTAACCTTCTTTGTAATGACGTAAGAAATTATAATATCAGTGTGACAAACCATTAAACACATCTATCTCAAGTGAAAATACATAGAGGAGATTCAACCTTTTCAGCACTGTTGTTTTGACTTGTCTGTTCTCTCTGCTGTTGTCCCTGCAGATATCGGAGAAGCGTTTCCGAGCAGCTGCCATGCTGTTTGTGTTCACAGTGTCTGCAGTGGTCCACGAGTACATCCTTGCAGTCTGTTTTGGCTTCTTCTATCCTGTACTCTTCTGCCTCTTTATGTGCTTTGGAAGTAAGAGATAGAGCTCAGTGCTTCTTACACTACTTTGCTTTTATTGTCTTGAAAGTCACCCGGACTTGCTTGAAAATTCAGCTAAGCCTGTATATTGTAATTCTGTCTGTTATTTTGGCACAGACCAGTTTGAGTTTTGTCTCTCTGTATTAATGCCTCTACCCTTGTCTTCATTTCTCTCTTTCTCTCTGACAGTGATGTTCAACTTCATTCTGCATGACCAAAGGAAAGGACCCATCTGGAACATAATCATGTGGACATCCCTTTTCCTGGGTCAGGGGGTCATTATCTGTCTGTACTCCCAGGAGTGGTATGCCCAGCGTTACTGTCCTTTGGAGGAGGTAACACTTGCAGCATTTTTCTTTATGCATTTTGGTGCCCCTGTTCTGCCCCCTTTTCATGTGATGTTTTGATTTTTTTTCATTTCAGCCTTCATTCTTTGAGTTACTGAAGCCTCGCTCCTGGAGCTGTCACAGAGGCCTGATGTCAGACCCGGACAGACTGTGATCCATGTTTGAACTACTGCTGAGGACCATCACTGACCAGTTAAAATTTGACCAGCCCTCTGTTACTGTCATAACTTCAGGTCTTTTGTGTTTGTTTGTTTATTTTATTGCAGTAAGGTTGTGACTGCGTCGGCCAAAATGTTCTTTATTGTAACAGCAAAGTGATGCCTTACTTTTCCTTTTTATGTTTTGAAGAAATGAACCTTTGAAGCAAAATTTACAGAAGTTCACATAAAATCACATGTGAACTCTTTTATTTGTATTTATTATTTATTTTTCAAATGTATTCCCATTTAATTTGCCTTGATCAACTGTGAAACCACTCCATGTGCCAATAGGATTGTGGCCGTCATTACATGGCAGCTGAATACAAACATTCACATATGCAGTAAATTGTAATATTTAACAAAGATTGCAGTTACTTCTCTATGATAATTAAGATTCATGGTGTTGTAAATGACATTAACTGCCAATAAGATTTATTTATAAAGATTGCCACCTTTTGGTGTTTTGTATAAATCTATGAGGAACTGTGGCCTCTGTATTATAACATCAAAACTGCAGTTAACTTCTCTAAAGAGGAAAATGAAGGTGGCATTTGACATGCTCATATAGCCGGGAAATTACTTTATAGCACGTCTGATTGTGGTACACTTATATCTAATGTTTCTCAAAGTCTCTCCAGCTGTCAAGCCACAAGCATGATGGGCACTCATCACAAACCATGGCAATGAACTCCATGAAACATGAATGTTGTTTGTATGGAGTGATTACCTTCTGTGTCTGCTGAATGTATTCCTGGTGATTCCAATAGAACTGTTTTGAACATGCATCATTTTAGAGAATTTTCCCTGTGAACCTTAATGATGTTTTATTCCATTCATAACCAGTGTCGAGAGTTATGTTGGCGGTGAAATGACTTCAGAATAACTTCTACTGTAACTGCTGCAGCTGGCTGCGAGAACGTTGTAAGACTGAAATAATTGATGATACTTGATTAGCACTAAGGGCTACAGTTTGCTTCGTCTGATACAGTCGAGTAAATTAAACGAGACAGCGTTTTGTTGTTAAAATTGTACAAGTGTAAATATTCAGAAAAGTAATTTTGATGTCAATCTAATGGATGAAGGAATGTATATGCTCATTGTGCTTTTAGTTCCTGTGGTACTACAATAATGTGTTTACACATTTGTATTGTTTTGAGGAAATCAAAAGGTTATTGCACAGTTACTGTTGACAATTACAACAAATTCCAATGCAGGGAGACTGTAAATAATGAAATGCACAGTACGAATCGAAAACCAGCAATGGAAAACCCCGCACTTCCAACAACTGTACGACCACAAGGTGGCACTGTATTAAAAGCTTTTACTTGTGGTCCTCTGCTCGGTTTGGCTGTGAATTGTGGTCAGGAGTGAGACAGGCTTCACCAGAATCCCATACAAAATTTTATATTATTGATAAACAGCAAGTACCAGCATCTTATTTTTGTAATATGTACAGATGATAGCAGAAATATTAAGAGTTAATACTGACTCTTGCAAACTCAACATTTGGCTGAAGCTTTAACTGTGCTTTATGCCATTGAGGTTTTTTCAATAAGGATAATATTTGTGATTGTGAAAAAGAGCCGAGTTGTAGAGATGCTGTCTATTTAGATATTTATTTTTGGGGAGCAGAGCGTTTCCTACTTAATTACTGTCGTATTTGTGATGTTGTGATTTTTCTTTTCCCCCTGGCCTTGAATAGTTTATTATCAGAAGTGACAGTTTTATGAATCAGTATGTGGTTGTATTTTTTTGACAAATGTCTGATGCATTAACTATCAACATATTAAAGAGCTATATAGAGCTATATAGAAACAAAACGAAGTGTGTCCCTTTTATCTCTTTCATTCAGCTTAATGTGTTGTGTTGTAATGTTCAAATGTATATTGAAATCCTCAGAATTAGTTAGGGATACTGGGATATTTTAGTGTTTCACAAATTTTGAGTAGTGTAGTCTGTCAGAGTTGATTTGCAGATAATCAGATAGAATACATGCATTAAGTACTAAAGAAAGACTTAAGAAGGTTTGAACAAGTTTACGTTAAAACCAGTGGAGTCTGTATCCAACTTGCAAATCACTAGAAATGTAGTTTTTATTAGGTACATTTTCTACTAAAGACTTAAGTTATATTACCGTAAATATGGATTACACAATGCCTATGTAAATATGTATATACATTGAAGTAATTACACATAACCTTAATAAGAGTTTTACACAGGATTTCAAACCCATTGATACACTCATGATTTGATAGCACCACTGTGCATTTGCTTGACAAAACAATAGCTTATAGTGGTCTTTGAAGCTTTTCTGCATTTTTCTCTAGGACTCTGAGATCAGACAGCCCACATCAACCCCCCGCCCGTTGGAACCGGTGCTCGGGGCTTGCTGGGACCCGGTTGTGCTGGAGAGGTGGAGGATCACGGTGACAGGGGATCGCGGCGAACCCCCCGCCTTGTGCAACACATCTTCTATTCTGCGGTAAAGATGGCGGCGTCAGAGGGGGCGCGTAGCGGCCGGACAACGGCAAAACGATTCTGAAAAGCTCCGGATTTGACCGAATCTTGCTCGTCGGTTACCGTCAATATCTGCTCGGATACCGTCTGGATCACCGAGATTGGGATAATCGCTGTCACACGCCGGGGTTGCGATTTTATTGTTAAAGGCAGGGTGGGTGGGTTTCACTGATAGCTGCTAACGTTAGCTAACAGGCTAGCCAAGCGAGCTAGTTAACGTTAGCTCTGTGAAGAAGAGCGGGGAGGGGATTGAGGAAGACTATTCGGGCCAGGCCGCTCCAGCTTGGGGGAATGTGAACCAGAGGTGCGCTGGGGGGTTTGCTCGCTTCGTCCCAAACGTCCTTACGCCAAACTACCGGGATGGGGCAGCAGGTAGGCCGCGTCGGTGAGGGCACATCGACCGGACTGCAGCCACCACAGCCCCACGCGTCCCAACCGCACCAAGGGAAGGGGAACCGGGGGAGCGGCGCCGGGAGGAGACCCCGAGAACCCGGCAGTAGCACCGGGACACCGCCAGGCAGGACTGCTGCAGTCAACGTGCCCGACCCAGGGATCAACATATTCACGCAGCATTCAGGTAACGAGAGAACCACGTTAATTAAAGAGGTGTGGGTGACGATGAAGACGTCCCTTTTTTACTTTGATATGTGTTTGCTGCTGATTAGCATTTGCTAGCCGAGTCCATGCTAGTTTGACAACGACGCGTTAGCGGAAATAGCCATGCCAACCAACATTAGCTTTCCATGTCCCATCCATTTTATTGTGTGTGTGTGTGTGTGTGTGTGTGTGTGTGTGTGTGTGTGTGTGTTTGTTAATTTATCCATTGTCTGTGTATGCAAGGGTCGTTTATTCAGAAGATCGATTACCGATTTGCTCAGATTTGACACCGATACAGCAGTTTGTTGGAGCTAATGTATGTGCTGCATGTGACCTAATGGTCCCTACAGGAAGGGTCAGTGCTTTTGAAAAGGGGAAGAGTCTACTTCTCTTCCTTTCTTATTCCCCGAATAAGGGTCATGACTGGAGGTTGGCTAGTTATGTTTCCCACTATAGCCCCTCTGTGTGATCCCCGGTTTGGTAAACACTGATTCTTGCCTGCGGAGGTTGAGCAGCAATTCCACCCCATTAACTCACTATAGCAGCCACCACAGGCTCACATTACAATACCTAGTGGTTTTCACATGCTCACTTACATCCTCTGTCTGATAATGTCTACTGTTACAACACTGTCAGCACGATGACTGCACAGTTTGATCCCGTGGGAAAAATCTCTGTGAATTATTGAAGTCACCTTCAGTCATTATGAGCCTACAGTCATGCAAACATCAAAGTTTGAAGCTACTCTTATGTGATTATATTTTCATACTCTTATGTCTATCCACTCACATGTTCAGGGAGTCTATTGGGCAACTCGCGCATTACAGGAATAATCCTGGTTAACTGTCATATAAAGACTGATGTCCACAAAACAGAGGTGTGGCAGTGCCTCCCATCACCCATGTTCCTGCCCCAGAGCTTTGATATTGTTATCTGCTCTGTGAGTCATGGAGCAATAGCCCAACAGTAACCCCTCCATGCCCTAGATGGCCTTCCTCCTTCCTCCCAGCCATCTCGCCTCGGGCAGAGTCTCTCAGTGGCTGATCGGAGCTTACAAGCAATGGGGATGACGGGATGTCTATTAGATGGTGTGCTTATTATCGTCATTATCCATATCACTTGAATTAATTTTATTCATAAAGGGCTTCCACAGTTTTCCATTGTGTTTAACATGGCAATCAAGAAGGCGCCCACACATGATTTACCCCGTCTTTCTTTCTCTGTGCGTTTGTGACATCTTGTGCTCTGCTTGATTGATTGTGCATTCTGGTAGGATGCTTGATGTCTGTCTACCTGCAGTCGGTTTTGTTTCTCACTCGGGGATAATCGCTTCACATATGCTGCATGGATGTAAAACTGCTTGCCCCGACTTTTCTAGTTTCCACTAATGTCCCAGACCCAACCTCCTCACGCCGTTGCAGTGAGCGAGGACACATAGAAGGTGTAAAGCTTTTGGGAATGAAGACATTTTCAGTTCCTGGCCAGCACTTCTTAAAAGTAACCCTCCCGAGCCTGAAGCACATACACAGATCTACTAAGTGCAGCACCACTGAGCGTTTGCACTGCTCTGTTCTCTCCGATGTCGGGGCAGGAGTGGCCTTTTTATAGCAGCCAGGATGCAGTCACATAGCCACTCTGCAGAGAGACTGCTACCCTTCAAAGCACACAATAATAGAACAAGGACTCTTAAGTGAGGAAGCTTGGGACTGTGCACCCAGTCTTCCATTGACTATCAGAGTGCCTTTTTCTTCTGTTCATGTATTTGTGTGATAATGATGCAGCATTAATTATACACGTCTTTTGTGGGTGATGTTCCGACTTGTTCTTTTTAAAGACGCTATGTTGATTATGAGGCAGTGTTCATTAAGGTTTAAAAATATATTTTAAAATAATTTGTTATTTAGTTACTTCTCCATGAACTACTTCGCCATTTAGTTTGTATGTCAGTAAAACTTAAATGAATCACAAATTATCATACACACAACACACACATTAAACAAATCTTTTTTTAATGACCTGATGGAAAAAAACAATGTTTCTAAGAAAAAGTGTTTATTTGTTTACTACACTCAGTTCTCTTCTACTTGCCAAGAAAATGGCTCATACCAAGCTCTCATTCTATGGCCTTTATATATTAATCTTTTTAATAAAAGTGACAATTGTTGATGACCCTAATGTTGTGGCATCAAAGAATATCAATATTTTTCCAGGAATTGTATCAAAGAAAGAAACTCCTGTGTCGTGCGTTGAAAATGTGCCTGTCGATCTGTTCTCTTGATACTATTGAATGTGTATATGAAATTATTTTAAATATGAAGTATCAAAGAAGAACTGACGTACCAACATTTTTTTTTAATGATTGTGTGGCTTTTTTGCCTTTTATTTCAATGGCAACAAAAGAGAGAGACAGGAAAGCGAGAAGAGAGAGGGGGGGATGACATTCAGCAAAGGGCCAGGCTTGAATCAAGCTCAGGCCGCTACAGTAAGGACTCAGCTTTTCGTATATGTTGTGCACGCTCAAGCATGTGAGCTACCAGGGTGTCTTAAGTATCTTATACATTTGACAGTCATAATGAAGAGTGTGGTGTATAATTCCAAAATATGTAAGCAAGCAGCTCCTTGAATGTATAATCATGTATCTGCAGTCATTTATGTCCTGAAACAGTAGGGAGGTGTCTAGATCTGATTTGTTGCTTTGACAATGACTTCATGTGGCCAGGACTTGTCAGGAGGAAGTTGAGATAAGATAAGCTTTATTGATCCCATGCATGCAGGGAAGTTAAAGTGCCACAGCAGCAAGAGGAAGTACACCAACAGATGGATAGTAGAGTCAACATGTGTGACAAGGTGTTGGCGTGATGGCAAATCTAATGTAACATGTGTTTAAATATCTATTTATGTTTCCATAGGAAGAATGTCTTCAGAGTCTTTCCTGCTGAGAGCTATCAGAGATCAACATGTTGAAGTGGTTTTATTAATCCAGCTTCTTAAGCACTTTATAGCTGACTCGCATACTTGTACGACTAAGTGATGCCTTCTTGGTATGTAATTGAAAGGTGCCATTCTATGAAGAATGCGATTTTGTCTGTTGAAGTCATGGCTGTGTGTTGCTGCATGTCTTTCAGTGGGTATCATATGTGCACAGGCTTCCACTAGGGTTTCCGTCAGTATGCGTGAAATCACTGAGTCATTTCAGAGGGGACAAACAAGAGTCTGGAGGCCTTTGGTGTAAATTGGCTGTTAATTTGCCTGGCCCAGTGGCCTGTACCTCCCCTTTCCCGTCACATCTCGCTCCTCAGTAGCAGAGAATGTTTCAACATGTGGTTCTAGCTCAGGGCTGTCTTTGTCGTTCACACTTTAGACAAGGTGAGTCAGCTCCTGTCCCCCACTCAGGTGTGCAGAAGTTCCCCTAAGCTCATCACTAATTCAGCATCCCTGTCTCTTTGCAAGCCAGTGTTTACGCCACGGGACACACGGGCCAGCTAGGAAACACTGAGCTAACAAGGACAGACAGGGAGCAGATTGCCTATGTGCTGATTCAAAGGGGAGACAGGCAGCCATCTCTATGCGTATTGGTTGAAATGCAGTACCGCTGGCTGCAACGTATTGATGGTTCCACCCTTTGGCCTTGTCAGGAGTTCAGAGATCTCCGTCTCTGCAGTGGGTTCATCTGATACACGCTGCAGTGGGGAGAGGCCTTTTGAACTGCCACAGTGGGATGAATTTGCTGAATTGTGCCTTGTTAATAGAGCAATTGCAAGGTTGCACTTCAGTTGATTGCTTTTCATAGTTTGTCACTTTCACATGTTTTATTTTTTGCCTTCCTGAAGAGAAACCTTTATCTGGCCTGTGAAAAATTAGGGTGAGTTGGCCTGATTGGTGGATTGACTGCGCAAAGAACCGGCAGCTGCCTTTGACAGCTCTTTCTATAAAATCAGCAAAGCAATCGGCTCGTCTATTTTTACTCTAAACAGATCATAGAAATTGGGGCAGATGAGTGGATTTGAATATTTCTTGGCAGCTCACTGATAGTGAATGTAGAGCCAGCCGTACCTAAAGTGCAGAGCTGTTTAAGCTGCCCAGAGGAGAAGGGAGAAGCCTGGATCCAGGATCCAAGGACCTAAGCTGATTTGCATCACGGGTGAAATTAGATTAGCGACAAATCCACTTTTCTCTGGACTCTATGTGCTAAAACCCCCAACAACCAGGATAAGTCACACAGCAGCCACTGCAATATCAGGGAAAATCAAGCTTCAGATTCTTCAGCAGCTATGGGTGAGATTTTAATAGGCTTTAAAAGATAATACCCTCGAGTAAAGATGATTTGTTGATTTAAAAAATAAAACTAGCTAGTTAGTCCTAGTGACTGCCATTAACCACTAGGAGGAGCCATGGCCACACCTCCTCTGAGTAAAACTGGATAGAAATTAGGGCTAAACTGATGAGTCTGATTGTCTCAAAGTTGGGAGCGCTTGCAAATGTGTTTGTAGAGGCATGGAGTTTTTCTGCGCAGATTATTTGAACACAATTAAATGTGTTTTATGTCTGAAGACTGCATGTACCTTGGTTCTCTCTAATGGATGTGTGTTCAATAATTTATGTCTTTCTGTGCCTTCATCCTCATCCCAAGCCTTCCCTGCACTACAACTGACTGCTAGGCATCTCTGTCTCCCAGCCTGATCCTCTATACTAGACCCAGCTCTGCCTGTCCTGTCTCTGTTGAACCGTGGCTGTTGTACCGGTCACAAATCTGTCAAAGAAGAGTTAAGCCATTAAAAATCAGTAAAATGCTGATAATGTAATGCTACAACACTAACAACACAATTTGGAAATTTATCTTATTTGCATGTAATGATGATTTAAGAAACCAATCAGATGATTACTGAAGATTTTCACATCTTGGAGCTGAGTTTTTAAAGTTTTATTTCCTCCCAAAGTTTTTGTGTCACGGTGACTGTGTGCCTCTGCATCCAAGCAGCCTTTAGCCTTTGCATCTGCTACCAGTCAACCTTCCGTAGTTCCCAAAACCACAGTCCCAGTTTTTATTCCTTGGCCTCGGCTCTGTGCAGCTTATATCATTAAAGAGTGTGGATTAATCAGAACAGTAAGCGATTGGCTGTGCAGATGGTAAAACCATCCCTGGCAGCTGTCAGCTTAGAAACACCAAATGTTTTCGACTTTGTGGCGAGACTCTCGCAAAATTGTTTTTCGGTAGCTCCTGGTTAAATCACGCTTTCGCTCTTAAGCTGCAATGGTGAAGAAGCAGGGGAGGAAAACTAGATATGGTTTAGGAAAGGGGGACAGTCCCCGTGCCAAGCCTGTTAAGCATTGATTCGCTTCCAGGATCGGTCCTCTGTTGTTGGCATTATCTCTGCTGCTTATCTTCTGGGTTGCAGGCTGGAGGCTTGGATGGAAACACACACTTGCGCACGCTTACAGTAAACACCCACACACTGCAAGCTCATGCATACACATTCTTCCTCACACTGTCTCCCTTTCTGTCTGTCCTCGTCAGTGAAGTTGTAATGTGCTGCAGTTCTTTATGAGGATTATCCAGCACATCCTACTCCTGCAGTGTAATCGCCCACCAGCTGACCAGTCAGTCAGAAAACATTAATCAGGACACCCTGAGGCACTGCTGTCCTCAAGTATCCCCTCTGATGAAGTGATTATTCTGAGAGGAGACGGCTGAGAGTAGTTGATTTTTACAGGACTTTTAGTGATTTGCTCGATGACAGATTACAGGTTACTTTTCAGGTTCCTATTGGTGCTGGAAGTCCTTGAAAATGGATTTTATTGTGGTGTATTAAGGTTTGACAGTGCTCAGATTTTGGATAAAGTGCTTGAAATTGTAATTATTTGCATGATAAATTGCTGTGTATTGCGCTCAGCCAAGTTATGTAGGATGCCAAGTCTACTTACAGACAGGGGACACGTTTTGAAACTAGGGTTACAACAGTATTTTAACAGAGATCATAACAGTAAAATAGCCATATCAGAGTATGTCACAGTTTCATAGTACGGTATACTCTACTACACAATAGTTATCATTCACATGACTTTGGGTTCAACAAAGGCTTTATTATACTAACACAACATTTTTTGTTCCGGCAGACGTGAAACTTGATATAAATTCGAAATGTGTATTTTCAATAACACTTATATGGTAGCAGTTACATTTTGTAGATAAGCAAATGTTGAGGTGAGTTTTTCCTTTAATTTGTCACTCTTCAGATCACTATCACAAAAAATAATTTGGGTTGTTTATAGCACAAAAATATCTGATAATGTGATGAAGTGAAATAACCATGTACATGGAAAAGGCGTAAGCACCATGTTGATAATTCTTCCATCCTGCTGCTCCACCACGTTATTATTACATTATGTGACTACAGTTAAGATGTTCTGAATTTGTGATAGTATTTGCAAGATAAGTAGAGAAACTATATAAGTTAGGTGTGGCATCATGGCACATACATTGTCTAATAGCTGAGATGCCTCTGGAGAGCATCTGCATTCAGAGAGCGCAGTGGAAGTAAAACCTGTAAGGCTCCAGTCAGCTCTTTAAACTGAGTCATTTAATGTAAAGCAGCTTAAACCTACATCCTAACACAGCTTAACCACACCACGCACAGATTAGTTGTTTAGACGTCAAGATTAGCCTTCGGTTTCTCCTGTAAACCCTCGCTGCAACGAGAGAAGAAAAGCAAGCAGGAGGCAACAAGGAGAGTGTTTTGGAAAAATCTGCTGCGCTAAACACACCTTGGTTGGCAACACAACCACACACCTCAGTCAGAAACTTTACATCATCCACTGTTACATTGCACGATGAAGTAGACAAGAGCGGGCAGATCTCCTGTGAAGACAGTGCTCCGACATCTACTAGTCATGGCGGCTTAAAATTTCCACTGTGATTTTTAGACTTCTGCTGAACAAAAAAAAATAAAAAAATGCTTTCTTTTTGACTTGGGAATTTTAAGTAGAAAAGCTTGTTAACAATCCAAAGACATGTTTTTGCTTTTTTTCCACTTTACATCACTTGGACTGAATGATATATTTAAGCACAGGCGCCCTTCAGCAAATAGATAAGAGAGCCAGAGTAACCTCAGGTTAACTCCGTATTGTGTGCGTATCGGAATTAGCCTATCAAAATATAGAATTGGCCATTTGCCATATTTGCAAGGTGTGTGAAGCAGACTAGTGTGGATGAGGCTTTTGTTTCAAGTCGTCATATGCCACTCTCGTCCTCTCTGCTGTCACATAAAAGAGCACTTAGCTTTGTTTCCTGCACACCTAAAGGGAAGCACTTAGATCCCATTATTAACCCATAACAAGCCCTGAGAGGGGCAGGGCAGGGCCGGGTGAGCTGCGGGTTAGGACACCATTCTTCTTCAGTCCAGGATGATCCACTGGCCCTTAGGCTCAGACTGGTGATTGTCCACCCCCTAATTGGCATTTTTCCATGTACTCAGCAGACATGATGGCCGTATAGCCAGAGCTGAATAGATAACATTCAAAGGCGTTCCCGGCAACGGCCTTCATGTGAGTGTTTAACTACTTAGTCAGGAAGGTTTGCAACACCAGGACGTGTTAAAGGCAAGGGTCTGATTGAGGGAGACGAATGAATGTTCCGGTGCGGGCAAAGGACAAGAGTAAACATGTCTGTTGTTATTAAGTATATATTGTATAACCTCACTCCACTGCTCATGAACTCTTCAGATGTTTCAAACTGAGATATCTGCAAGCACACGAGTTTTGTTTTCACAAGGTACAATTCTAGTCCTCATAAACAAGGGATTATTTTACTGAGCCAGTCCACACACACACACACACACACACACACACACACACACACACATTCGCGATGTGGCATTAATGAGGCTATTGTCCTTTGTCCAATCCTCATGAACAACAACTGACTCTCCTCTCTCCTCTCAACTCAGACATTGTCTATGGACTACCTCTCAAGCTGTAGATGGATTTCTCGTAAATCCTGATCATGACATGTCACGCAAACATGTTAACTTCAATACAGTAACAACTAATAATTTTTCTTCAATTGTTAGTATTTATCTTGCGTGAGGTAGGATGTATGGTTTGTACACAAATTAGGACAACAAAGAGATCTGTCTGCAAAAAACTCAACATTTTAAACATGCATTGCATTTTCCATTAATTGATGGTGGTTTTGAACATTTTTAATACAGAAATACTAAATACTTTATATAAGCTTTGTGTTTTTGTTTGATAGGTATCACAGTCCACACTCGGCCTTTGTTTTCAGCGCTACATCCTCTATTGTCACTCTGTTTCAAGCTCTATTACTTAACCATTCTTGGTTATATTCTGTGATCAGAACTTGGTAGCGTTGATATTTTATTTCCACTCTTTGAAAACTATATAGAGTTGCGACTGATGATTATCTTAATAACTGATTAATCTTTCCCATTATTTCCTGGGGAAATCAAGTGGTGTTTGGCTACTTTACAAAATATTCCAAACCAAGGAAAATTGGCCTTCACAATAACCTCAAAACACTCTTTAAACAAATTTATTTCTCAAAGATAAGCAACTAATATTGTTTTCAGTATTAATTCATCTGCCAGTTATTTTCATAATGAATCTCTTAGTCGATAAAATGTCAGAAAAAATGAAGAAAATAATCACATTAATCCATTATCGAAATACTTTGCAATTAATTTTCCAACTAATGGATTAAAAAAACAATTGTTTGAGCTCTAATCACAGATATTCTGTTTACAAAGATAAAGAACAAAGTAAAGAAAAATAATATTTGAGAACCACAACCTTCGATCATCTTTTGTACCTGTAGCTTTATTTCCGTTTCTCTACATCAGAGCTTCTGTTTTGTCAGTTCATGTGTTGCCACTGAAAGAGAAATATTTTGTGGCATATTCTTACCTGAATCAAGAGTGGGGAAGGGTTAAAGGACATCTAATGCTGAACAGATTATAAATCCATCAGATATAGTGTGATAGATTGATTTGGAGCTGTACCAATAAACATGATTTTACTTGAGTCCAAAAATTTCCATAACTTTGAAGTTACTGGCAGCAGCTGATCATCTCTTACATGTTCCCTCAAATCTCCAGTGGTGATATAATGATCTACATCCGGTTTTGTGTTTATGTAACAACATGATTCATCGATGAAGCACAATGTGGTCTGTGTTAATATCAGAAATGCTGATACTATTTACGCCATACCGCAAATCGGATCACTGTAAATCAGTCTCTCAGGCTGCAGTCCTCCTGTTATTTGTAGAGATGACTCTCCTGTATTCTTCATCTTTCTGTCTCGAAGTCTGCAATGGGATCTGATCTGATCCCGTGGCGTAGGATTATGTAATGTCTTGTGTACGTGGGTGTCATCCGCGGCATTGTCTCAGGTTTTTGCTCGAGCTTCCTGCAGGCAGCCGGCCATCCATCTCTGCACCACCACAATCACCATGCGCTTTGCAGAGTTATTTCTGGAAGTCATGCTGCTATGTTTTGTTCTCCAGCAGCTAAAAATACACCCTTACCTCGCTGGTCATGGGCTTCAGACACGATCTGTATTGTTTTTGATAAGGGTTTGGAAGTGATGTTATTGTGTTGTTTAATATTTTGGCACATGGTGCTGGGCTGGCAAAGTGAAAGCTTTATAGGCACATGGAGGCACTCATACAAACAGCTGCAAAGGAAGCAGCAAGGAGATTGATGTGTGGCTCATGTTGTGTGTGTTTGTGTGTGTGTGTGTGCGCCATAGGGCCAGGGTCACCTCTGTCCCAGCTGTCTTAGGGGTTGCAGGCTTGGCGTGCCCCACAGACTTGCAAATACCCTCTCCGCTCTGCTCGACACAAAGAGCTGTAGTTTTCTTTAAAATGCACATGTGCTACACTTCACAGCACACACACTGAGACACCCGGACGGGCACACGACATACCCCACGCAGACCAACTGCTCCCTCAGTCAAACCGTTTCAGCACAAGAGGTTTGAGCTCGGCCAAGTGGAACAGCATCTTGCTTTTTGTCTGCCATTAGAAGGATTTAGAAGCAATTTAAGAAATATGATCAACTTAATGAAACTGGATCTAGTGCTATGAAAACAATTTGATCTAATTAGGTCATTTGATTTGGGGCTTGGAATATTTGACAAAGTGACTTCGCGTCTTACTCTTTGCCTGGGATGTCTGGAATTGAGAGCCCTCAAATCGAGACCTCTGACAAATGGCTTAATATCTCTATTTCATTAAAAACATTCCTGAGAAGAGTGATGTGATACGTAGCTGTGTAAGAGGAGCAGCTCTGACAGTTGGCTCAGCCTAGCTGCAGCAGTTGCACACACACACACACACACACACACACACACACACACACACACACACACACAGAAGAAAAGTGTGGGTCAATAGGACTCCCCCTCCTATCCAAGGAGAACAAGACCAGCCATCTGCTGTTGGCCACAGCGCTGGTCCAGGCCTCACACACTCCCACACCGCACATATACACACATATGCACACACGTCACATTCAGCTCCACTTTCTTCCATACCATACACCCTGCCCCACCACTACCCCCCAACCTCTGTATATACATGCCCCCTCCCCTTTACCACACACCTTCCTTGCTCTCTCTCTCTGCCACGTTTTGCCATCCCTTACAGTGCATTAAACCACAGAGAACATCAGTCATGGATGTCTGTGCTCTCCAGATGGACCTTGGAAATCTTTACTCCCCCAGGCCACATCAAAGCTAGTTGGGAGTTCCCAGCAGGAGGCTGGTAGTCACTACTGTAACTTCAGAAGTTCAGGTGGTCGGATTCAAGGACGGCGTGGGTAAATACTTTGTCTGGGGGGTCTCCGTCTCTCTCAGATTGCTTTGCATACGGCGTTTGTACTCCCACGGTGAAGGAGATGGTTTAGAGAAGTGGCTCGTACTCTATAGTTTTTTTTTTTCTTTGCCAGGAGAATGAACACTTGTGCTTTTCAGTCTCCACCGTCTAAGTGTACATAGACACAGCCAAGCTTTAAACCAACTGTTCGGAGTCGAGATCAAGAAAACCACAGTGTTTCTTTGGATAGCTGACCGGACCTGGGCTGAAGATGTACTGGGAACTGTGGCTGAGCCAGGTCACGGCCAGTGCTGCGCTACAGTGCATGCTGGTCCGGAACAAAGGTGGGCAAGCCTCGTATGTAGACGTGGACAGACTTGACTATAAAGAGCTAAATTGTTTGGCAAAGGAGACAGATGCCGTTTGTTGACTCGAACAAATCTCTGTGTTCAATCTCTCTGCTTTCGTACGTGTGCATGGCATGTGTCTGCCGCATGGTGCAGCCCAACAATGGGAAGTGCTTTATTATTTGATGAAGTTCTGCCAACTTTGCAAGATTAGAACAAAGACAAACTGTTTTCACTCAATACTTTGAGGTTGCATGGATCAGTTGAAGCATTTAACGTGGTTTAATCACCAGTGTCTCAGAATGTTGGGGTGAAAAGCCTGCACCGTTCTCACTGACTGCCTCATTATGGTCTGATGATAAAAAGTGAAATGATGAAGTCCGCTGTAGAGTCTTTGTCAATCACAGTCATGATTTAGTATTTTTTCCCTTCATCTAACCCATTCTTAACCACCAATTAGTTTGTAAAATGAGCACAATAAAGAAACAAAAGGTAGAAATCTCACAAGAGTTTTGAAATTCTACGACTGGCATGCGGCATTTTATTAGTTTTTTCCATTCAGTTGGCTGCTTGTCTTCATCTGACCTTGTTATGAATAATGAAACCTGTGCTATTAGTATTATACTAAGTTCACTGTTTCCCTGCCAACTTTAATTACAAACACAAAAGCAGTCCATGGTGGTTCAAGGTGAAAGTGCTTGTCATTAAAAGCCCATTATATATTAATTAGAAGAAGGAATCTGTATAACTACTACAGGAGGAGGAACTGTTAACAATTATCTAGTGTCCTTGTTATACTTTAGCCTGAATGTGGAGGTGGTAGCTTTTAGTGATGACAGATGGTGAAACCCAGAAGTAAATCTTTATCCTCCTCGCTGTGCTGTGTGTTATCCTTTTCTGTTAAAATACTAAATGCTACCCACACTTTTTTTTTTCTTAATTTAAGACATCAGCATTAACTATTTTGTAGGATTTTTACAAAAATTATTATTATTTATACAAGTTGTTTATGGTGTTGTCCTCATCTGGGGGTTTATGTGGTGCTTTCCCGGTTGTTTCTCTATATTCTTATTGGGACATAACACTCCTGAAACAACCATGGAGTTTAATGCGCCTTTGAAGGCTGTTTTAATAACATTAATTCAGTTGGGTTTAACTTTAAGGGTCCGGTTTGTTTGGATACAGGGGGAACTATTTCCAGAGATTGAATTTACCATGTTTCACTACCATGTCTTTCTGATGCAGACAACAGAGAGGGACAACATAGGTTCTCCTACACACTCTGAGGTTGAGGAGAGGGGGATTCAGTTGGTTGTAATCTGTAAACTAGATGCCACTTAATCCTACATGTTGGAGGTGTAAAGCAAGTAAAAGTCAATTTTAACACTGTTTCAAGTCTGTCATTTCTTTCATTGATAGAGTTGTAAGATTACAGCTGGTGCTTCCTATAGGTGGAGTTTATAGATTAGGACATCTGACATTGTTAATTTTTTTTAAAGTTATTCTGTAAACAAATAAACAAAAGATCACTAGGTTAATGCTGAGTCACCGCCTTCACCTTATCTTAAAGCAAGAAAAACGTGCTACTTTTTAAACTTGCTTGTATTTTCTACTTGTTCTGCGTCCCTCGATTTCACCACCCTCCCCTCCCACTCGCTTAGCAGCTGTCCAGACATGCAGTGAGTTTGGCAGCAGCTGTTGAGTGTACTGCGTGTTAGCTACGCATGTACTCGTTCATCATTGTGTGTCTGTGGGTGTGCGCAATGTAGCTATGGTTATCACAGCATCCCATCCCAGTGCTTTGGCTCCTCCCTCTTGCTCTCTGTATATACACACGTACAAAAACACTCCCACCTCAGATCTTACCTGGTTAGGGCTAGACACAACAGGCCTCTGTGTGTGTCTTGTGATAACAGTGCTCTTCAGAGAGTGGATTGGTTAAAGTAATGCTTTTGAGGTGCCTGCAGGCAAGCAGCAGTTTTGAGGAAGAGTGGGCTGCTCTGAGCGGCCGTCCGCTCCACACAGGACACAGGCAGGGGAAACAGCCTGGACAGACAGGTAGACCATCTGTGAAATGGGCTCTTGGGATTATGCTGGATTCAATCTGTAGCATTTGGTTAGAGGACATCAGTCTTACCACTCAGCTCCCCTGCTACTGGAGCACTTTTTGCCTCAAGACATGAGAGGAATAGAACATTTTTTGTGATTTGCATCTGCTGAGGGACTTTTAGGCATAAAGCAACTTATTGTAACTTGTTTGTTTTTTTTATGTGTTGGAGTGTGGACAGAACAGTGTTTCTGTCTCTTTTCTTGCCACTGTTCGCATGTGTAAGTGATGTTGCATCTCAGTCACAATTTTGTTTTCTAGTCTAACGGAGTTTTTCTCTTTCCCTGCCCTTTGCCCTATCGTCTTCCTCCAGAAGCTCTCCACAGGCCATTCGGCCTGGACTCGGCGGCGCTGACAGAGGCGGTGCGCTGGAGCTCCAAGGAAAACCTGCTGGGGGCGGCCGAGAGCGACCCTAACCTCTTCGTTGCACTTTATGACTTTGTCGCCAGCGGAGACAACACGCTCAGCATCACTAAAGGTAAACAATGGGGTTAATTGCCCAGCTGATTATGTTTATGTTTGCTTACAAACTCACAAGAAAGGGTTTAGTCATGTTTTGTGCTGAAACTTGAAAGACTTGTCCAACGGTACAGCCTTTCCATGTGTCATCACTGAAGCTTGTTTCTTAGATACGTGATGTTACTCATTTCTCAACCACACCTTCCTAAGCAGCATTGTTGCTGTTTGTTGCAACAGAACTGAGTGATTCCCTTACAGTCATGCCTTGAGGCAGGGACATTGATTGGCAGCTCAGCTCCTAGAAAAGAATATTTTATGAGTAAAAGTATAGTTATGTCAGAGGAATGTAGTGTGTCACTGGAGCAGAAACCACCGTTATTATGATTTCACCCTGTTGTGACGTCAGCAGGTATCTGACCCAGCCTACAGTTTTCTTTGTCACACCCACGCCCTCTTTTAAACTTTACTTTGATTCCTTGACAACATCTGTGAGCTCAATGCGTTTATTCTTCATTATCAACAAATCCAGAGGTTTAAAAATACCATTATAGCTGGTCACAATGAAATGTTACCTTAAACCTTTGCAAACAGCATGACTAAAATACAGCTGATTTCTTTTCAATATTTTCTCACTCCTCTCTGCATTGCAAAAAGTGTAGACCTCCTCTCTCCCAACCAGCAGCAGTTAACCGGTCACCGAGCTCTCCCCTGAGTAATGAGCTAAAAATATCTTCATAATATTATCCAGAGACAGCCAGGCTCTTATCCCCAACCCGATCTAAAGCATTAAACGTGGCAGAGTGTGTTAATTATCCATCGTTTTAGGACTTCCACGGCAGCTGCCGGGGATGGAAATGATGTTTAGACCCTGACTCATGGAGTGAATCTGAGATCCCTGCCCACATGCATGCAAGCACATGTGCACTCCCAGGCTCCGCTGCACTTTTCCTCTCCGTCCTGCTCTTTGCTCTGTCACATTGAACCAGCCCAGCATGCCTCTAATGCTGCATTAATATGGAATATGTTCAACTGTAATAATAACAGGTGGATGAGCGCAGCAGGCAGAGGCTGATCATAGAGAGAGGCTTAGCTGGCCCCTGTCTGGTGCTAAGAGTCGTCTCTTCTCCATGCCAGGCCAAACCAGGCTAGACCAGACCAGAGGCCCGCTTCAGGCACACGTTGCTCTGTGAGGCAGAGAGGCAGTCAGTGTTTCCACTCCCACAAAACTTACAGACACAGAAGAAGACAGACACAGCGGAGACTGATGGATTGGTGGGCTGGATGTGGATAACCATCTCTGTTTAATGTAGTTCTCTGGATAGCTAGCAAAGAGTGTTTAACTTTAAAAGAAGGTCTGATTTGTGGGCCATGGTTGCTTTTACTGACTAGACTTACTGTTAAATTTCTGCTATTTCTTACAGTTTAAGGCATTATGTGACCCAGTCATGATACCCTAAATCTGCATTGAAATCAGTTCTCGCCCTGTGCGAAAAAAAAGTGCAGTCACCTCCTTCGTTTGAACAAGGCTGTTCCTGCGGCTCAATTTGCCAGAAAAGACAGGGTAGTCTGGAAAAAAATAAAACTGAACCTGGCTCAACTTTTGCTGCAGCATGATCAGTCATTCAGTATGGTGCTGCTGTGACCAGTAAAATACTTGCAACCACACATGATAGATCGATAACTTTGTGATAAACATAGAAAAGAAGAAGAAGAAGGAAAGGGAGTTGAGAAAGAAGACCACCACCACATAGTGTGGACTAGAGAGCCAAACATGTTGTTGCTGATGTGGATGTTTTTTACAGTTTCAGAGCAAGACAACACAATTGTTAGGGTTCAGAGAGGAGGGATATAGTCTGCTTAACTCCACAAATCGGGGTCAATTTGGGATTGACCCCGATTGCCTGCGGAACACTCTTTGCTCGTTTAGGATTTTTTTCACCCCTGAGTCCATTGTTATAACAGCCAGCGAGTGGTGTGTGGAAGAAGCTGGTTTATTATGTAGCCAATCAAAAGCAACGTGTACCAAACAACAGCGCAGCAACCAGCTGCACTCAAAAGTTTGTACAAGTCAATGGTATATGCAGGCCTACATTAAATAGGAGGAGTTACATTACAACCAGTGTTTATTGTCCAAGCCAGTTTACAGGAGGGATGTAACCTGCGCATTTGATTGACAAGAGTTGGGCAGATTGTCGGCTAGTTAATCGATCACAGATGGTGTCATTATCTCAGACGGATTGACTGAACGTTTAGAAAATATTGGTTATCATATTGATATTGGTCACAAGAAGCTGGTAATAATCAGTTATTGCATCAGCTGGGGGAAAAAAATCCATATCATGTATCCTGGTATCTGGGTCTGAATTTGCTTGTCAAATTGTTGCTACTGTGATAGTGTTTCAAGTTGTGAAATCTTGTCTGGGTATTCTAAACCACTACACAGTGTTTTGGCATCTGATAAGCCTTTAAAAGCACTAATCAGTTGCTTCACCAGGATTAATGTAAGTGTCTCACCAGAATCTGAAGCAACACCACACCAACGCAGCACCTTGTGGTTTTTTTTTTCTTCTCCGGTCTGAACGCCCACTAAAGAGTAACATGTCATGTAGTCATCAGAGCTATTGAAAGAATTCAAGGGGTGAAGGGATTTGTGTGCGAGTCTGAATGGAGGTAGAGATAAAGACGAGTGTAGACAGGAAGAAAACTTGGTGTTGAAAGGTGTGGTGGAAGAGGAAGATGCACTCGAACATCTGCCTCCCTCTCTTCCTCTTCCTCCCCTTCATCTTCCCCTTTTTTCTTTTTCCAATTCCCCATCAGTCCGACCATGGCTTCATTCAGTGTTGTTTGTTGCTCTGATTGCTCCCTCTCACCTCCAGTCTCCAGCACATTAGCCCTTCTGCTCCCTCATGTCTTCTGCACTTGCGTCACAGACAGACGGAGACAACAGACCAAGTCGCTACATGCCTGGTTTTGCCTAGCCCTCTATGACAGATATGCAGCTCACCCAACCCTATCGTTGTTCCATAGTGTTTGATGTACTTTCAACGAGAGGCGCGTTGTATCCAAGACTCCTCTCTCATGTTTATGACCTGTTATTAACGACGAACCCTCTTACCTGATATGACATTTCGCTCTGTGTTGTGTCTCCCTAAGGAATTTCTTAGAAAACTAAATTAATTGAATCCTGTGATCCGTGTCAGACGCTTTCTCTTTAAGCTTTTTAATTTAAGACATTTAGTTAGTACTGATTAGCTATCATGTCTTTTTTTTTTTTCTAAAGGGCTCTTTAGCAAGACACATAGTTATATTTCCAACCACCAGTCCAACCTGCCACAGTTAGTCTTACAAGTTTGCCCTCCCATGTCCAGGTGAGAAGCTGCGTGTGCTGGGCTACAACCAGAATGGGGAGTGGAGCGAAGTGCGCTCAAAGAACGGCCAGGGCTGGGTGCCCTCCAACTACATCACGCCAGTCAACAGTCTGGAGAAGCACAGCTGGTACCACGGGCCTGTATCGCGCAGCGCCGCAGAGTACCTGCTCTCATCCCTCATCAACGGCAGTTTCTTGGTCCGGGAAAGTGAGAGCAGCCCAGGACAGCTGTCAATTTCTCTCCGCTATGAGGGGAGAGTGTACCACTACCGAATCAACACAGGCTCTGATGGAAAGGTAGAGTTTAACAGAGTGATCAGAGTTTGCTGTAGTTGGTTTTAAGATGTTGATAACATTTTAAAACTGTGTCCCTCTGCTCCCACCCTCAGGTGTATGTGACATCCGAGAGCCGTTTTGCCACCCTGGCCGAGCTGGTCCACCACCACTCCACTGTAGCAGATGGCCTGGTCACCACCCTGCACTACCCAGCACCCAAATGCAACAAACCCACAGTGTATGGTGTGTCGCCCATCCATGACAAGTGGGAGATGGAGCGCACAGACATCACCATGAAGCACAAGCTGGGTGGAGGCCAGTATGGTGAGGTGTATGTGGGAGTGTGGAAAAAGTACAACCTCACCGTGGCTGTCAAAACACTCAAGGTAAGAAAAAAGCCCTCGTGTCAAGTTAATTATAGAAAGCTAAATTGTAAGAATAGCCTGTTCTTGATAGTTATTATTTCTGTACTTTGATCTGTAGTTGTGAGGCATGGGTAAAACAATGGTGGTAGAGCATCATCTGCAGGTGGACTTTGGTATTGCATGTGCTGAACACTTTCGGCCAGTTCTTATGTCTGTCCAACTCACTGATGAAACTTCTCTGTCTTCTCTTTTTGAATTTTTTCCATTTTCCATAATGACAGGAGGACACCATGGAAGTTGAAGAGTTCCTGAAAGAAGCCGCCGTCATGAAGGAGGTTAAACACCCAAACCTTGTTCAGCTACTAGGTCAGTGTTTATAAACAACATTGACTATTTGGCTAATGACCCTTTTTATATGTACATAAACAATATTTATTGCGGTACATTCTGACCTTAGTTGGTAACTGTATTGTGACTGCTGCCTCTCCCACAGGTGTATGCACGCTGGAGCCCCCGTTCTACATCGTGACAGAGTACATGCCACATGGCAACCTGTTGGACTACTTGAGGGATTGTGACAAAGAGGAGGTTAACGCTGTGGTGCTGCTGTACATGGCCACACAGATCTCCTCTGCCATGGAGTACCTGGAGAAGAAGAACTTCATACACAGGTAAGGGGTATAGTCTAGTTTTCTTCTCCATGAGTTTGTCGACGTCATATATCACAGAAGTCTAATTTCCCTTTCCTCCCCACCTCTCTCTCTCAGGGATCTAGCAGCGAGGAACTGCCTGGTCGGGGAGAATCATGTCGTGAAGGTTGCAGACTTTGGCCTGAGCCGGTTGATGACTGGTGACACCTACACTGCCCATGCTGGGGCAAAGTTCCCCATCAAGTGGACTGCACCAGAGAGCCTTGCATATAACACCTTCTCTATCAAGTCTGATGTCTGGGGTGAGCAATCCATGTGCATACATTTATACTCGGTGTTTTTCCCTCTTGTATTTCCAATATGCTAATGTTTGATACTCAAAAACTATCTTCCTAACAGCATTTGGGGTGCTGCTATGGGAAATTGCCACCTATGGCATGTCTCCATACCCTGGCATCGATCTGTCTCAGGTCTATGACCTCCTTGAGAAAGGTTACCGGATGGAGCAGCCCGAGGGATGTCCTCCCAAAGTATATGAACTCATGAGAGCATGTGAGTAGCGGCTATCTTACCTACCTCTTTATATGAACATAAACAGAGTTTGACAGCATGTGTTGGAAAGAGTTTAGTATGTCCATATGTCTGTCACATCTGTGTCATGTCACAATGTACTACGTCTTTCACTTTCCACTCATATACAGTACCTTCTTTTTGTCTGTCTCACTACCAGGCTGGCAGTGGAGCCCACTGGACCGGCCGTCATTTGCAGAGATCCACCAAGCATTTGAAACGATGTTCCATGACTCCAGCATCTCTGAAGGTACAGTTTGAGAAGCTCAAAACCTGCTTTTATAAAGCTTTTAAAATTGCTGTGCTGATTAGGCTGAACAGGCAAACTGGATCTCATTCAGAAGTCTGTTCAGTTAAGTTTCTTTAAGAGAAAGTATATAAATATGGGATGTGAGATAAGTAAATAAGAGAAGTATAAATAAAAGTGTAAAATCGTATTTTTTTTTTTATCTGGTTTTGGACATTGCAGAGGTAGCAGAGGAGCTCTGTAAGACGGCCTCCTCTGGTCACTGTGGACCACTGCACTCTTTCAGTCACGACATGCCCCTGTTGCCTTCCAAATCTCGCACACTCCACAAGCACACAGAAAACAAGGAGAACATTGAGGGCGGACTCGACGGGCGATCCGACCACGGCTCGCATGGTCACTCAGGTACAGCCTACCTTACTACCAACCAGTCCGCTGCACCAATTTATGATTCTGCAGGTATGCCAGAGGATCCACAGAGTACACTGCAGCGCCGCCAAGCCCGGCGTCTGAAGAGAAGAGCCGTCATCTTCCTTCCCAACTGAACACTGCTGCTGGCGTCTGACTGGCACCCGGTCGATCATCCGGTGTTGTCTCGAGGCAGTTCTGCAAGCACAGCCTGATGTAGTCCCCATAAACTGGCCTAGAATTACAACTGTGTCAGCAGTTCCTCCATTTAGGAACAAGTATTTGATTTCTAAGGTTGAAGGTTCTATTTATGAACAAACATGCAGCAATGAAACTTCAGTCAACCAGCACCAATTAAAAGACATGAAGATAAAAGTAAAACAATAATAGAACACTCTCAACCTAAAGATGTACTCCACAAAAACTAAAATAATTCCTCCACAGCAACAAGAATAAAACTGTAAAATTCTGCAGTGTCACCTGTCATTTTTACCAGATTTCGTAGTGCTGAGAGTGACTGTTTCTACATTAACAGTCCCCTACTGTCCCAACAAACATATGATATTAGTCAACTGAGTTTATATTTATTATAATGATTGGATATTTGAGTACACTGAATATTTATCCTGGCTTTGCTAGTTTCCTAATGCAGGTTACATAAAGCAACAACATTGTAGCATTGACATGCAAGATTTTAGTTTCCTCCAGCATTGTAAATATGTTTTCTAGCTCATCTATCATCTGATTAATGGGGTCGCTTCATGACAAAGACTCACAAATATAAATATGTATAAAAATACAATAATAATAATAATAATAATAATAATAATAATAATAATAATAATAATAATGATTATAATAACAATAACAAGTAATAAACTTTATCTCTATAGCACCTTTCAAAACCAGCTGCTTCACAGAATACCATATAGTCCAAGAAAGATAAATTAAGCAAATAAAATGCAATTATTGTATCATGGTGAACTAGATGCTTCACGGAATCATCAATCCTTGTTTTCTGACATTTATGTGGAATGTATTTGTTATTTGTGATGGAAGATATTCATATTCTGTCTTGTCCTATTTGTTTCATTGCTATAATTCCCACATCCCATTTATTATTTGATAACACGCCATGTATTCATATTTGCTAACCCAAATATAAAATTTTCCATACTATTTTCTGTTGTTTGTCTTGTCTCGTTTAACTTATTGCTTATTTATTTGTTTTATATCAAAAATAAAATTGTTACATTTGTGTGATTACCTGATGTGTAAATAAGACCGTCTGTCTTTGTCTTGGTCTAACTTCTTTTCACCTCTTCTGCCACTGTGGCCATTTTGTTTACTTTTTGGTCCATGAACACGAGTTACTTCCAATAAAGTGAAGAATAGCTTTTAATAAGTTATACATCCAATAAATCAAATAAAGAGTTGTGTGAACTTGTCATAAAGCACAAATCCAAATTCTCAAAAACATCAAGTGTACATTTGATATGCCTGTGGTAATGTTTTAAATAATGGTTGTTTATATACATTCATTTTTACAACCAGATGCTATTGATTTAGAGAGACCAATGACAAAGTAAGACATACTGTGTGTGAGTGAAGATACTGCATCACTCTTTATTCATTTAACAGCAAGCCCAATTGTAAACAGTTATAATTGCACAACAGTCCCCCTAGCAACAGGGGTTGGGCAGTTTCTGTTTGGCATGTTTTATCGTTAAGTGTGTTCATCATCAGGTTTCTTACAAGGGTAACTTATAAATCATTGAATTGCTATGTGCACACTCATAACTGGCATAGCCTCAAAGCGTTCCATCCCTTTTCTGAAAAGCCTTTTCCTTATGAGTCCCCAAGGAGGAAAAACAAGCTTTAAGATGGAGTTGATCCTATCACGACAGCAAACCGGTCTGTTGCAATGAGTGGTGTTAATGTATAGGCATATTGAGATACTAAAAGACTTGAGGGCAGTATTTTTTATTAGATATTAAGCAGCCTTAAACAAAGATGGATCTTCTGGCTTCAGCCCAGTTCTGTTGTTTGGTTTTAATCCAGCCCTCTCTTCTCTTTCTAGGCTGGGCTTCGACACTGTTCGGGGGGGACGGTCGCTCAGGTTCCCCGGCCCTGCCCAGAAAACAGCAGCCACGAGATAAATCTCCTGCCGGCCTTCTGGAGGATGCACAGGATATGGGCACATTTACACGAGACCGCAAGACGGGCTTCTTTAGCTCCTTCATAAAGAAAAAGTCATCCTCTTCATCCTCCTCACCATCCTCCCAGCTCCAACAGAACCTCCCGACGCCGCCCAAGAGGAGCAGTTCCTTTCGGGAGATGGAAACACAGCCTCACAAGAAATACGAGCCGACGGCAGATTTCAGTGCTCCTCCTCCCCTACCCCAGTCGGACAGTCTCGGTGGCTTCTCTGCCTCTCCCTCTCACACCCACGGGGAACCCACCCAGGGTCAGTCACGCTGCTGTGGGGCTGCTTTTGGACAGAAACCCTCTGGCGGGGGCCTTGGCTCACAATTGACGAGCGGCAGCAGTTGGAGTGGGTTGGCTGGTTTTTTCACGCCCAGACTCATCAAAAAGACTCTGGGGCTACGGACAGGAAAGACGGCCTCTTCAGACGATGGTGGAAGTATAGCTGGAGGGCCTAAGCCCTTTCCTAGGTCCAATTCTACCTCCTCCATGTCTGCTGGGCTGCCTGACCTGGAGCGCATGGCTCTGACTTTACCCAGGAACCGCAGTGCAAAGCCCCCTCTAGAGAGGACTGCTTCCACAACCTCCCAACCAGAGAACGGGGCTGCGCGGCCCTCAGAAACTCTGCTGCGGAGGATGGATGAGGGGACTGCACAGATCAGGGAAAGGCCCAAAGCCAAGCTACTACCCCGGGGCACTGCTGTAGGGGTGAGGGCACCAGGGGTTGGGGGGGAGGTGGGGGAATCAGACAGTCTGTCACGGGTCAGGGAGGGTAGAGAGGAGAATGTGGGAGGACTGGACAGGCAGCAGAGTTGGCCATCGCCCTCTAAGACCTCTAATTCGAGTGCTTCATCAGCTGCAGCAGGTGCACCAACTCACAACCACAAAGTTCCGGTCCTGATCTCCCCCACGCTGAAGCACAGCCCAGCTGACGTGCATCTGGTTGGGTTAGACTCTCAGGGGAACCGCTTCAAACTGCTGTCTGAGCACCAAGCAGACCGGGACCGGCCACGACTTGTCAAACCCAAGTGTGCTCCTCCTCCTCCTCCTACTCTGCGTAGCCTGCAACACTCCTACAGCGGCGACGGTGAGGAGCAGGTAGGGGGAGCACCTGTGGAGGTAAATGGAGACACATTGAAAGGTCACAGGTCAGGGCGAATGTCAGGAGGAGCGACGACGGGCAGACCGTCAGTGCCACCACCACAAGTGCCTCCTGCATCTTCCTCCTCCTTTTCCTCGTCATGCTCTACCACCACCAATACGACTCCTACCAAAATGGCCAACGGAGCCACCACCACTGCCTCCTCCTCACACACAGCCGGCTCCAAAGTGGCACTTCGGCGGACCAGGCAGCAAGCGGAGAGGGTGCCCCTGGAGCGCGTTAGCCGCGAGGTCCTGCTGGAGTGTGCCGAGTGCCTGAGAAGCGCCCTCCATGCCAGCTCTGAAAGCCCTGCCAGCAGCCAGGTGCTGGACGCTGGCCACCAGCTGCTAGACTACTGCTCAGGTTATGTGGACTGCATCCCTCAGATGAGGAACAAATTTGCCTTCCGAGAGGCGGTGGGGAAGCTGGAGCTCAGCCTGCAGGAACTGAGGGCATCGTCCTCAGGAGGAGGAGGAGGGCTGAGCAGCGTGGGGCCCAACACTGTACTGGACAACCTGCACAGCTGTATTAAAGAGATTAGTGATGTAGTGCAGAGGTAGCCACTGTGACACCAACTGTCACCTCTTACTACCCGACAGATCGCTTATATTTCCTTTATGTTTCCGGATCTATTGACAGCTTTTTGGGGGCCGAAATGAGAAGAATCTCTTTAAGTACCTCAGAGAAATCACTACAAAAATGTAATCCTTTTATTGTTTACAAACAACCGTTTCATAAAATGCCAGTGTGGACACTAATTTTGCTCTGACCTGTACATATTGAGAAATGTTTTACCAAGCTAAATGTGGTTTAAGTCACACCATGAAATGTTTAGCCCACATCTCCACCGGGCCTCGATAAAGGCCTCGTTGTTAAATGAATGTCGAGTGTATCAGCTCTGTGTAGCCAGCCCAGAGAGTAGGTCTACTCTCACTCTGCTTATCTGTCAGTCTGCCACATACTGAGCGAGCATGGTGGTGGTGGTTGTGCCCAGCCTTACTGAGAAGACTAGACAACTGTTTTCAATGACTAAGCTCATACAGTGTTTCATGAATGCGTGAATCATCATCAGTTTGGTGTTTCACAGGAGAGTATTTTGCTCAGTTTCTGGAGAACTGAGTGACCATAAGCCATTTTTTAAAAAAGCCATTGTATTCTGAAGCATTGAAAAACAACATGGATTTAAACATGATTCAAGGTTTTGGGGTCTCAATTTCAAACTTTTATTTTGTGTGCAGGTGTTTTTTTGTTTTTTTTTTGTCTTTAATTTCATTTCATAGATTGCAACTGACATTATTGGTAAAGGTCCCATATTATGCTCATTTTTCAGGGTCAAACTTTTATTTTCATTATCTACTCAATGTTTACATGCTGCTACTGCTGCAGCACCTCAATTCACCCTATGTTTAAACATTTCAGTCTCTTTAAGGCCTGCCAAGAAGCCCAGTCTGCTCTGATTGGTCAGCTCTCACAAGCCTGAGCAGTCACCACCCACTATGTGTCCCCATCAGCTCTGCCAGTGTTTTTGCAACCACGGTTGAACTTGGGGCATGGCTGAGGGCGGTGACTGTATAGTTGTGACATCACAACCTTACAAAAGTCCTGACCGCTCGTTTGAAGGCACAGTTTCTAATATAATGCATTTCTGTCTTGATTGAGTATTTTGATACTATTATCAAAATAAAAACCATTGAACTCTTACTGTCTATAATATGGGACCTTTAAGTTAAATGGACAAATGTGATAAAAACCTCCCTAAAACTGTAAGATATCAGATTAAAGCCTTGTGTTTGAGAGTTAACTTTACAGAATAATCACCAGTTCTGACGCTGACATTCCTACTTGTCCGCACAAGGTGCGACAGTTGAGAAATGAAGGTTGTGTGCTTTTGATGAGCGTGTAAATAAGCTCAAAAGAAATGTTAATTTTAACGTTTCATCAATACCAAATACAGGCTTATCAAATCTTTAAAAAAAAAAATAAATTAAGATTTATTTGAATCTGTTTTGTTCAGTCCCTGCGGGGTGTCTCATCATATTCACAGCATTTGTCTTTGCTTCAGTGACGATACTGACACAGACAACACAGTGCCCGCAACTGGGGAAAGTCCCCCAGTCCCCTAAAGCATTTCAATATTTGTGTCCAGTTATCCTCGCACACATTTCTTCCTTGTATGATGCAGCATAGAGAGCAGAGTGAGGAGAGGGAGAGCACAGGGTAGCGCATGAGGAGTTGAATTGGGACAGTATTTCTATAAGTGTCCTTCTGAGTATGGACAGTGCTGGATTCCCTGTAGCCTTGTCGCGGCCTCAGTGCCTCAGAATTTCTTCAATGTATGAACACTGCGAAACGCAGAGACCTACTTTACACTAATCACACAGTACTGATCTCTCAGCAAACAAACTGCAGTATGTCTTCAGCACATGAGCGAATTGTACATTATTTGGTTCAAAGAAAAAAAATGCTTTTTAGAATGTCTATGTATGAACTTGAATTTTAAATTATTCCTGTTTTGTTTTCTTTTTTTTATTAAAAGCACAGACCTATTTTGAGAGAAAAAGTTATGTAAATATTTGATTTATTTCATATCCAGGAAACAAAAGATTTATGTGTGGTTACAGCATAAAGAGTAATGTTTTTGACTGAAGAGATGTATTGCAAGACTGAGGCTCATCCACCCAGATCTGAATATCTGCTTTATGAATGTATTATTCTTCCGTTCTGAATCCGGTCGAATGTTCATCTGCATGACTCTTTAATTACTTAAGGTGCCATTCTTTTTTTCTTTTTATTTATTATTACGATTGTGTTATTGGCCCATACACACTAAAAAAAAAAAAATGTCCAGGAAACAGCTGCTCGATTTTTTTTTGAGCACGAACAAAACTGTGTACAGCGCACACTCAACTCACAGATATCTTTATTTTCTTTGCTTTGGCTTCACATTTTAATGTACACTGGATAAGGCCTCAGAAACATTGGTTCATTGACACATGTTGCATAAAATCTGATCTGTAAACACTGCAGTTCCATAACACTTTCAAAATGCCTGTTAATGACACTTGATGGATTTGCCAAGTAAAAGTTTTTGTCAACTTGTTTTGTGGTGCGTTTCATATCATCATTTCATGTTTATTGTGTGTCAGTATACGTGTCCAACATCTTGCCAAACAGGATCTTTTGAGACAAAATGATGATTAATTTAATCACTGTGAGTTTCAAACAACATTAATGGAAAATGCCATATTTTTTCATGATTCTTGGTGCCTTTGTGTGAGCAAATAATTTACACTATCGTTGCAAGAACTCACTCGTATGGCTAGAGCATATCATAAAAAAAAAAAAATAATGTCTTTCTTTCCTTTACAATGAGATTGCAATATCACTACAGCATGCATTTCTATCATCTGGAGATTAATGGTCGGATGCAGACTTGAAACCAAAAGGTGCATTTTTTATTAAGTTACCAAGGCCATGTATCAGTGGCCCGTTACACACTGCTCATATGTTACTTCTTTAACAAATGACACATATGAGTCTGCTGCTGCTCTGTAGGCTCATAATCTGACCACATCAAAACTTTTGTCCAAAAAAAAACAACTTTATAATTGCCAAGCACCTCTTTACCCGTAAAGTTTTTTTCGATTTGTAGTTGCATCTATCTGGAGCAGGTTTCACTAAAAGCCTTATCAGAGAGGGAAAAAAGAGCTCCGTAGATTTAAACACACTTTCACCCTGGACTGTTTGAAAGAAATAAAATATGTAGAAATTAAGTCAAAGACTACAGTGTCAATAAACTAATTTGGTCCCACTGTTGATCTTCTTCAAATCTCATATCTGAACTGATGATGCTGACCACAAATTTTCTGCTCATTCTCATTATCAGTCTTCTGCATTTTCTGTCTTTATGTTGCCTGCATGTATCCTGTATATCTGTTGTTTTTCTGTTTGTTTGTTTTTTTGTTTTTTTTACCTTCCTGTCTCCCTGTTTTGGAGAACAGCTCTGGAGAACGTGTGTTACACAACATTATACCAAAGGCCACTTCTTCAGATGTACGAGTGCAATGTAAAAACACACACAATAATGGAATATGTGAATCTAAACAGGGATGAAAAAAATGGCAGATATGTTAACATTAACTTTTTTATTGTACAAAATATATATTTTGTGTTTTTTGTTTTGTTTTTTATTTAAAGCTCACGTTATATTACTGTGAAGTTTTGCTTATCAGTGTTAAGCCTATTGTAAATAATAAAGATATTGATGAATACTGTTTCACTCTTGGTTTTTTCATTGTCCTCTTAACACTTAAATCAGTTTTTAACAATAACAAACAAACATAGTGATAACATGTCCTTCAATACTAGGAAATAGATGAAAAATAATGTCAAAGCACAGCAGGAATCATATGGATACTAGATGTAATATGAGAAACAGATGCACCTTTAAAAACAGAGTTTAAAAAGTGCTTTGATAATCAAACAGTCAAACATAAGCCAAACACAAGGGGCCTCCTCTAAGGTGGGTTTAAACAAGAACTCAGAACAGTAAATGTACTAACATGATAGGTCAGTATGAGTCATTACGAGTAAAAGGAGGCAAAGTGATGAAACAGGCAAAATCACAGAAAAGGAAGAGAGGGAAGGAAACAAATAATAAATAAAAGAATACAATCAATAAAGAGCAAAAGGGAGACAACATCCCATCACAGGAATTAAAAACAGACGGAGAGGAATGAAGGACAATACACACATAAAAAAAAACAGCAGAAGAAAAAGAAAAAAGACATCACGGGGGGAATTAAAAACATAAATAGACTAAGAGCAGTAATAAGAATGACGAAAAAGTCTATGAAGTGGGTTATAAGAAGTAATTTTAAATATTTTTTTGCTAAACATCTGGACGGAGTAAGATTTTGCATGCAGGATTTTACTTCTAGTGGAGTATAGTAGGATATGGCTACTTTTACTCTAATTAAGAATCTGAACACTTCTTCTCCTATTTGCATTCTTGGGGCCTATCATCACCATCATCACCACCACCATCATCATCATCAGCAGCAGCAGCAGCAGCATCCTCCCCGCGACGCCGGCCCACACCTTATCCGACTCCTCCCCAAGCCTCCACTATTGTAAAGATGGCGTCCATCATGGAGGGGCCGCTTAGCAAGTGGACTAACGTTATGAAGGGCTGGCAGTATCGCTGGTTCGTTTTGGACTACAACGCCGGCTTGCTGTCATACTACACGGTACGTTCATTTACACGGTCTGGTAGACGCTGAACTGATTTCGTACCAGAGGGTAGATCGCAGAAGTTGTCGCTGGTTGTCAAACCCAAGTGGGATAAAGGCCTTGTGTTTGTCAGGAGTTGGGAGTCTCAGCTGGCACAAAGAGGCGAGTCTCTTCGTGACAGATCCTCACGTCGGCCAATAGCAACGGTCCTCCAAGTCCAACTGACCAATCGAGTGGCAGTATTTGTTCCACACTTCCGCTAATGTAGCCAGCATACTAGCTAGCAAGGTTAAAAGCTAAAATACACAGACTTGTCGGGACATTTTTGTGTATATTTTACAGAGTTTGATGAGAGAGACACACCACTGTGCCTATAGGAGAGACGACATTTGTCCCTGGCTGTTGAATAACTCTCGCTGGTTTGCTAGCCGAAAGGCTTACGTTGAAAAGACACCGCGGGAGGAGACAGTGGTTGCTAGGTTAGTTAGATTTTTCACAAATCCGACGACAGTGAATTCACTTAAAGCTGTTTTGCAATGTCGAGAGTAAACCAGACATGAAACTGTCAATCTTACTGTAAGTGAAACAAGTTGTCAGGAAGGTAGCGACTAAGAGCTGCTCACTTCTCTTAGAAAGTTACGTCGTCAAAGCAATAATCTTGCATAGCTGGTTGTACAGTGACGTTAGTCAGTACAGTAGTTGTTTTTTAATGACTTCCTTGTCTTAAAGTTGTGTAACGCCAAGTTAAACCACTATATATGTACCGACTGAAAGATGGTTTTGTTCAGATCGCTGCATGAAGTAATTAGTGATGGTCAATTTGGTGCATGCCGAGTTGTGAGAATAAACCTACAGTTATTAAGCTTTTATATATTTTAGGCGTTCAAGCTCTGGTAAATCCACATGTAAAATATCAAAACAGCTTCCCAGCTGAGAGGATTTGCTACCTGTCCTCTGTCCTTAAAGATAATAAACTACATATCTTTGACCCTTGGACTGTCAGTCAGATAGAACAACCAACGTCTGAGATATTGTGACAGATATTGCAACAGTAACAATTTTCTGGAAATGTGTAGACTATGATTAGTCAGGAGCAAAATGGCTAAATTAATTGTCAATAAGTTAGTTTAAAAGCAAAGTTTGCATCATCAGGAAAGTATCAACAGTAAATTAAGTTGTGATTTGAGTCAGACATTAGTTAAAGGGACATGACTTCAGTTACATATTCGGCTTACATGCGGTATATAATTTGAACCCCAATTTTCTCTGTTTGTTCTTAAACTAGAGCAGAGACTACAAGACTACATGTTGATGAAAATAGTCTTATACATATGGAAGGACAACCACACTATGTAGTTTAAATGCAGTAGCTTTATACATGATATGAGACTGGCCTATCAGAATCGCTACGCGGTGATTTGTGATAAATGTTACTAACGTAACCAAAACAACTTGATGCTACAGATGGGCATGGCATCACCGCTTGTCAGAGCAGAAAAAGCAGAGGTCTTGCTTATAACAGTAACCATGGCTCTATCCTATTCAAGTGTCCCAGAAAGGCAGGCATAATATCAAGATCCTGAAACTGAAGCAGCCAAGACGGACATCTTCACTGGATAGGGTCTTTGGAGAACACAATCTTGCATTTTATTCTAATCGACTGACTTGACTCTTTACAAAAGCTTTAATTATAAACCTTTACCCTGGCCTGCATACTGACTGTATTAACCCCTGTTTTGTTCTGTTGTTGATTTACAGTCAAAGGACAAGATGATGCGAGGATCCAGAAGAGGCTGTGTGCGACTCAGGGTAAGCTCTCAGGAATGGAAGCCGTCCTGCTCCTGACTGCTTTGATAAATTCCATGCATATTCTGTGTATTGCTGGCCTGCTTTTAACAAGTATTTGGAAGAGCTTCCACATGTTCAGGGCATTGTTGTCTAGTCATTCCAGGTTTACAAGATTTGCTTGTTCCATTCAGCTACAAACAGCGTTGTGCAGTTTTAATCTCATATATATATATATATCTTCAAGCTTGATTTGTTGGCCTACTTTAAAATGTGTCAGGCGTTTACTAGAGTCATATCCGCAGCTCTGTCACTCCACTTTTTTTAGCTTGTCAGTGTTGAGTAACATCCACTAGATGGCAGCGGTCACCCTACTACAGTGTCTATATCACAAGTTGTCAGTTGGAAAGGCAGGAATGATTCCTATCGCAGAGGGTTTTTGAAAAAAAAAACAAATACAGGGTGTTGTATAGGGAAAGGCTTACTGAGCGCCAGACTTGAAGGGTATGATATCACATGTATTGGCTTCAATTGAAAAATTATAAAAACACATGAGATAACATTTCTTCCTCTTTCTTTACTGAGATGATTCAGTTGAGTGAAATCTCATTATGGTGCCTCTTTTGGACCTTTACTGTTTACTTGACATTTTTGCCTGTCCTCAAGTATTTGTAAAAGGCAAAGTAGGCCCAGGCTTTTAATCCTCGTCCAAATTCCCAACTTAATACATTGTTAACTTGAGGACCCATGGCAGCCCGCGCACACCAGAACCTGTGCCTGCTCAGTCAGCCACATAGCATCTCTCCTGGGTGAATATAAAAGCAAGGAGGTAAAGTTTCTCATGAGATTTTACAGAAGTAGTGCTGAAAAGTCATGTTATCCCACCACACCTATTTCAGGGAGACAAAGGCATTGATGAGCACCCTGAAAAACCCTATATCTCAGTGAAGAGAGGAAGTGTCTCCTGAAACTACCTGAAAAGAGGATCCAGTGTTGTTTACGGACATATAGTGAAAGGTCAGAGGTTTCAGTTGAAGTCAGGTGAAGAGGTGTGTTAGTGAAATTATTGCGACACAATAGATCGAACAGCTTTTAAGTTACAATGGTGTTGTAAAATATTCACTACCCTTGGAAAAAAAAAGGAAAAACACTCTTTTAAAGTGAAAACTTTACAAACTAAAAAAGAAATTGTGTTTGGTAATTGTACAGCTTAAATTAGTTGGAGCTGACTGACTCAGTTACAATTTTCACAAAGTTCACAAACAGGCTCCCAAGCATGCCTAGTCCTGTGTGAAATAACAGCGTAGCCATAACCTGTATAGTAGCTTTATAATGGTTGATTTTAGATTATTTTCAAGCGCTGTAAGGCAAAAGCTTCTTAGGCTATCAGATTATTCAGCATCCTTGGAGAAAGAGTTTCCCAATGTCCAGAATTGAAAAATAAGATGTGTAGAGAAAAGTGTAGTCCACTATGATAACCTTTTAATGAATCATTATCTTTCTTTGTCAGTTATTGGTGAAGCTGACACACTTGTCTGTAATTTATGAAGCTATACTTGGTGATTAGCTGAAAGAAACGTTCATCCAGGACTCTAAGGCAGAGAAGAAAAACAGTTGGCCGTATTAGGAGTTGAAAATACAGACTGGTTTTTGCCAGACATCATTGCGTCACATACTTAATGACAGCAGATACACATTATCACAATGGTTATAGGAATAATTACTTTACAAATCAGTTAATCTAGTATAATGCATGCTGATCATGAGGAACTGCCTTGGCCAGTGTTCATATAGCTTGTCATCTATTTTACATGCAGACACAGATTAATCATTGAATTTTGAAACTCCTATAGTTTCCTTTTCCCTCTGCAGCAGTCACGGACCACCTTTTTTCTACTCCTTCATCATTATTTTTTAATTTACTCACTCCTTGAGACTGAGTCTCTTTGTTGGCCCAATGTAGAAACATTTACTCGAGATTACATTAGTGGTACATTAGTCCTAATCCTAGATATTCAATTCCCCTCGGCCAACCATGACCAACTTGTACAGTGGGGGCTTTCCTATACGATAACTTGGGAGGTTCAGAGAAGAAACCAAAGCACAGGACCACTTCTTAGAATATTCCAATTGATCTTGTGTTATTATTTTGTTGAGCCTCGTTGATGTAAGGCACATCAAGATAGATAGATAGATAGATAGATAGATAGATAGATAGATAGATAGATAGATAGATACTTTATTTATCCAGAGGGAAATTCAAGATGCATACATTCAAGACACCATACATGCTCGTAATCATTTCGGTGCAACTGTCAATTGAAATCTACCTTAAACAATAAAAATGATTTTACATGTGTTTATTACAAACAATGTGGCCCAGTCAGTCAACTTTATTTTGTGGTGTAAGTTTTTTGAACATAGTTCACCTCACCTCACTGAGAGTCTGACATTAAGTATTTTTTAAAGATTACTAGTTTCTTAAATATGAGATTTATGGATAGCTGTTGTACCAGTCTCCTAAATATGTTCAGATGTTAATAGGAGTTAATACATATGCTTTAGTTGTTATGTGTATTATTTGTAGGGTTGCAGGTTTGCTGTATGAGTCACACACCCTGTTTCTGTTGCTAGGAGCTAATGTCCCAGCTAGCCAGCAGGCCGTTTTCTCTGCAGTTCTTTTTTTCTTCTCGGCTGCTGGCTGCTGGTCCCCGGTGTCTGCTTCTCTCCACCCTTCACTGCCTTTCTCCTCCTTCCTTCGCTCTCCCAAATCCCACCTCCTCATCCCCTCCCTTCTTCTCTGCCTTGTTCCAAAAGCCTGCACTCGGATATATATGTGTGTGTGTGTGTGTGTGTGTGTATGTATTAGAGGGAAGGAGATGATGAGGCAAGATGTGCTTTTGAAAGGGAGAGACTGAGGTGCTGATGAGACGGACCAAGGGTAATTTAGAAAAGATAGCCGGTCGGGGCTGCTGGAACATGTGGAGGGCAATGAGGGTGGAAACGGAAAGTAGAGTATGACGTGTCTCGCTGTCTGACTGCCTGTTTGCCCCCCCCCCCCCCCCCCCACCCTTTCTGTTTGCCCAGGGAGCTGTGATCGGCATCGATGACGAGGACGACAGCACGTTCACCATCACTGTGGACCAGAAGACTTTCCATTTCCAAGGTGAGGTGTCCCTCTTTTAATTTTGTTCTTTCTTTACTCCCTCTTCACTGTGCTGCCATCACTGGCATCCTTCTCCTGTGCGCTCTCTCTTTTGCATCCATCCCTGCTGTTAATTTGCTCTCTCTTTCTCTCCCCGACTCTCTCTCTCTCTCACCCCCCCCCCCCCCCCGTCTTTTAAAGACTTGGATTGGTCTGCACTAATGCCAGGAAACACATGCACACAGGCATTTACACAATGTCAAAGCGTGCTGCGTGCATCAGAGCCTTTTCTCCCTTCCAGTGGAACCTCTCCAAGCTCTGTGAAGTTGGACTAACACGTATTTCTGTAGATAAACACGATTTGTTCCTCTGCAAGCTAGACAGATTCCTCTGGAAACAGAACGAGCAAGTAAGGCCTTTTTTTTTTCCTTGGTCCTCTTGACTGTGGCTGAGGAGGAAGATTGCTGCTTGTGTGTCTCTGCAGTTGATCCTCTGGGAATAATAAAGGAATACTGCTGAGCTGGAAGCTGAGCTCAGGTCTCTTCTGGTTGCTACTGCTGTACACCTTTCGCTCCACTGCTGCTGCCGCCGCTCACTATCTACCAAGCAGTCACTTCATAGGGACAGGATTGGCTCCCAGCTACAGCGTCGCCCCCCCTCCCGTCCTGCCAGCCCTTCTCTCTTTTTTGACAGGGAGCCGTCCACTCCAGTGCACTGCAGACACCTTCCTTTTTTTATTCTATCTCTCCACCAGGTCTTTAACTAACCTCCTCCACCTTCCCTTCATCTCTGTTCTCCCATCTATCCATTTGTATCCATTTTTTCCTGCCCCCTGCCAACACCAAACCCCCCCCACACACACACCAGCACCCCCTCCTTCACCCCCTTCTTGAGGGTCACCAGCCACAGTCCATGGGCCCCCCGCCCCTCTCACCTCCTCCATGCCCTCTCCCATGTCTGTGTTCCGAAGCTGTATGCTGTGGTTCTACAAACGCAAGGGTAAGGAGAAAACCGTGCACGTCTCATGGTCCGCATGCATGCCGGTCCCGGGCAAAAAGGATCGAGAGGAGGCGATATTTGTTTGTCTTCTGGAATGTGCTGTTAGGGTGGAGCAGCGGCATGTTTCGTGGCATTAGGGTGTATTGGTTTGTTATTGTGGTTCATGGACAGTTCGGAGCAGTGTGATCATTTAGTTGCTGTCAACTGAGGGGGATTATCAAGGAGAGAAGAGTGTGTGCATCGTCCTGAGCCAGTCAAATGTTTGCACAGACGAGGTGTGTTATTTAGAGAAGGATGTTTGTTGTTACTGCAGTTTGTCCTGTTCATCACTGGTTTGGCTACAAACGCAAACTATTCTTTTTTTCCTACTACACATGGTAACATTGTATGCACTTTTTCATAGAGAGCGAGCTCAAATGTCATGCTCTTAATTTATTCAGAAACTTTCTTTTTGACCTTGGCTGTAATGCCACAGTCAGTGAGAAAGTGCATTCATTAAGGGTTTTTTGTTTGTTTTCAATTTATGGTGTTCACTTTTTGATAGATTAAAAAAACAAACTTTATTGCCATAGCCAAATCACCTTGCGATTGGGCTTCATTTGTCATTTAGATTGACTTACACCGTAAAAGGGTGGAACACACGTACAGTTACCTAAATGTGAACCTGCAAAGACTTGACAGGAAGAGATAGATACATTAAAATTTAAAATGGATAAAAGGTACTAGAATCCTAAGCAAGATAGTTAACAACTAGTCTAAAATATTTAATTGTTGGTAGATGTTATGTAAATTATGTAGTATGTAGTAAGTATGAGAGCCTTCTGATAGATCTGCATTGGACGACAGGAGAGCAGCAGGAGTGCATGCAAATTTTATTCTAATTATGATTTAATTATTCCAAACTTGGGTGCATTATTCAAAAACCTTTGTTAATGCAGTCAAAGAGCGAAATTAATTTCTGGCAGGGCACATAGCTCGCATGCAAAAGCGGCAAAGACAATACAATGTGCGTAGTTGATATGAAAGTGCGGTACTACAAGATATTAGCATTTACAAAGATGTTAAATTAAACTTTTCTTGACCAATGATAATTAGAACTCTTTATTTCAGTTAGTCTACATCAGCGCTGATAGAAATAAAGTAATAAATAAGTAATCTTTTGAAAGCAGCATGTCCTTACACATGAATATTTTCAGCACATTGTGAAAATTACTGAACACAAGATTCTGGATATATCAGCTGTTAGCTTGGATATCGAGAGATGCACAGGATGTTGGGCAGGATGTTGAAGAGATTTCTCTGATGCTGTAAAACGATCCTGGCCTGAGCATGTTATGCAGTCAGTCTCCCAGGATTCACAGCGGATGTGTCTGAATACTTACTCTGTCTATATATACAGTATATGTCAGTGTGCTGTTTTGTACAGGCTGGTGCTTGTGTGTAGGGTATAAACTGTCTAACGTACAATGACTGGTACACCTGCTGATACTCAGTTCATTATCAAAGAGTTTCTTATGTTAAGGGGCAAAGAAAAATATATAATTTTGAGCCACGGTATGTTCTCTTATGGGACAGTCCAGCTCACAGGTTAAAGTGTAGTTCTGTTTTAGCCTCTGGTGCAGCTCTGTACTGTCTTTCTATTTAGAGAAGCATCCATTATTCATTAACCCTTCTCCCCCGGCGGTGCATCAGAGTTGCCTGAGAGCCCTTTAGCTTCCCGTTTGCCTCTTTCTCCCCTCTCTCTGCTCTCAATTGCCTCCTCCTATCTACAGTAGCTATCAATCTCTCGCCCTCTTTCTCATCCTCCCTCCCTCTTTGTCAGGCCACCCCGACTGCCCAGAGCATCATCACTCCAGGATGTGAGGCCCCCCTTGTGTTCTCTCCGTTGCCTCCATCCAAGGGTCCTCCCTCACTTTGATATCACCGCCACTGTTTGTTTGTTTTTTGTCCCACCCTGGCCATCTTTCTTTTCTTTTACCATTGTGTTGTCTCAGTACATCTGCCTTTGTGTATTTAGTTAGAAAGATGTACCCAAGTACATGCTCTTTCTAACTAATTCAGCCACGCATGCCTCAGTCACTCCAAAGCAACATGATTAGTTGTTCAATAGGCAGAGCACTGGACAGATATTTAGTAGACAACTTTACTTCATTGGCCTCAGGTTATACTCATCAGGAAATTGTGCTTTTTCTTCACAACACATTTGTGTAGCTACTGCTTTATTTAAAGGTTGCGGTCTATCGTCCCCACTGGAGCATGTACCGAGACATTTTATCAGCTTGTCTGAAAATGGCAGGAGGAGAAATAAGAGGGGGGGATGAATAATTCACAGGGACCCTTTGGAGAACGGAGGAGCAGCATTATTGTGAGAGGCTAAGAATCCTTGTGTTAAGGATAGACCACTGGTGCTGTTAGCTTAGCATGTCAGTCGTCTGCTTGTCTGGACATGGTATCTGTCTATGTGTTTGTGGTAACTGTTCATGCTGGCTATAGATATTAGCACCATCTGTCTATGATTGCATTTACAACAGTCCAAGTGGCTGTAATTACCAATAGCTGAAATCTTTCTACATTTATTTCCTAAACTTGCTGATTTTTAAAGTCAGTATTCATTATCTAAGTTAGAGACTGGTATCTTGAGGCAAATAAAATCAGGGACAGTTGAGCAGAAGTTGCTTGTCTGGTTAATAACCTGCTAAAGAAACAGTTGAAAGCAGACATTGCTTTTTCAAGCATGTCCATTTTTATAATATAAAAAATAGTATGAAGTTACATTTTCGTAGAAGAAATGATTACAGAGTTGCTTGCTTTACAGTTTTGGCCAGGTATCTACATAAAAATGATACTGGACCGATGATAATATTCCTTTTCATGTGGATAATGCTGAGGTCAGCAGTTTGCCAGTTTATCGGTGTATATTCTGTATAATATCACAGTTTCATTGTATTTCCAGAATGCAGTCACAGAATGGATGAAAACAAAATATAAGAGGCGTTCTACTTGCCAGGGCGTTAAAATAATACTTGAAATAAGTATGAAAATCAAGTTAACAGACTAGAGAGCACTCACATGATTTAGTTACATTGAACTAAGTCACTTCCCCCTGAAGCAAACGCACAAATACATTAAGGCATTGACTTAATAAATAGTTTGAGAAAGAGTTCAAGTGTTAAGTTTTGACTAACTTCTGACAAGAATATGAGCAAAATGGATCCCTGCAATTCAGTGTGACAATCCTGGTTCCAAAATGTGGTTATTGTGGTTTTGTGTAGGATATTTTATTTTTGAGTTAAGTAATACCTTAGATTCCTTTTGGAGTCTGAGTGACCCTAGATTACCTTTCAAATATTTACTCTATAAGCGTTTAGTTTACTTTGACACTGAGTCTGGTTCATCGAACAGATAATGTTAGATAGTAGTTTTTTTTTTCCTCTTCGCGTTTCAGCTTTAGCCATCAAATAATCCACAGCAGGTTTGTTTTGTCATTCAGTGGTGGTATCGGTAACTGTTATATCACAAACGTCTGGTATCGTTTCCCCATGCTGGATATGAGGTGACCTGTCAGTGATCGTACTGAACTGCAGTGTTCAGACATTTCAGGATGCATCTCTGGGCTTATTTGTACTCTGTGTCTGTATCTATCATGGGTCTTGATCCAATATCTGCCAGGGTCTTTCTGTAATTATTAGAACGGTGTGTGTGTACGTGTGTGTGTGGGTGGATAGGTTGGAGTGTATTTGTGTGAGGTACAACACGTCCTGTGTGTGCTTGTTCTTCCAACAGGCTTGCTGTGCCTTGCCGATTTCCTTTAGCTGAGAAGCATCAGAGCCTGCAGTAATGGGGTTTAGTCAACACACCTTCAGTAGCAGCAACTCTAAGAGAGTTGAAACAGCAGTATAATATTCAAGTTTTGTTAATGTCAAGCATGTGCAGTTATAGGAGAACAAAAGAACATGATGACATTTACACTTTTACGCCTATTGTTTCCCCGTATGTACTTTGAAATTCTCCTCACTTCTTATCCCAAGATGGAGAAAAAGGAATGAAAGATGCATATTCCAGAAATCTAAAATCCTTTGAAAAACGCATCTCCCTAGGTCCATTTTATAGCTTGTTCCAAGTAACACTCACCAGGTAGCAGTAGCAGCCTGCTGTACTACACTGAGGTCAGATTCGATTAATTGTCGACTACAAATTTGCATCTAATTACTAATTATTACACGTTTAACAATACGTTTGGGTAGGTCTTCCTGGGCTTTGTTGAGAAAATACTTAACAGGTTAAATGTCATTAAAAATAACCAGTCATTGCACCCCTAGATAATTATGAACCGTACCCTTACTTGTCCTGTCTTGTCCATTCCTCCCCCTTTTTCTGTATCAAGACAAGTCAATATTTAAACAACTTCAAGTCACTTGCTGGTTGTTTAAATATTTAACTTCCAGCCATGACTGTCATGGCTGCGAGTTGCTTCATGTGACTGGCTGAAGATTGGTTGTGCTGACAAACTGCTCATACCAACATGGGGAATGTCAACGATGGTGTGAGCACATGAGCCTCAGACGAGGATAAAAAACGGGACACCGTTCATACAGTATTTGTTTTGGTTCAGCAGCCCTTCTAGAACCTCTCCTGTGTCGCGAATAGGACTAAACAACATTAGCCGCAGTAATCTTTTCCTCTAGAGAGTCTATTTGGATGAGGGGAAAGTGAGAGGGCAGTGAGGCGCTGTCTGAGTGGATTGGCCCGAGCTTCGGCTACCTTTTAATGTCTTTAAAAGCTTTTGTGCCATAGTGCTGCTCAGCCTCTGTGCTAGCACAGCCATTTATCTGCTCTGCTGTCTTGTTTCCAGTTCAATGAAAAATGGCTCTTACTCAGGAATATAGTTTGCCAGGGAATTCAGTGGCATTATATGAACGCACACAACACTAGAAGACAGGCGACAGCCTGACCTGGATGGATTCAGTCCCGGTCGTGAGTTGGCAGAGGAGAGAATGTGACATCTCTGTATACTGATGCCATTTTGCAGTCTCTGCGTGTTGCACATGTGGGAGCCTGTGTTGGGTCACTGTTTAATGTCACCAGTGGTCTGTTTGTTCTCCTTCTTTGCTGTGAGGGTGCAGCCACACCTAGTTACAGTTCACACATAGATCCCAAAGCTTCAATGTGACACAGGGTGTCTTATGAGGTTAGAGAAATCGTAATTAAGAGTGTTTATTCATATGAACATGGACTCCATACATAAAGCAGTGTGTCTGTCTTAAACAGCCAGGGATGCATATCTTGGCAAGTTCAAAACCAGCTCTGCCGAATACTGCATCCCCCTCTTTTCGCCTTATTTTTTCTGTAATTAATCCTATTTAACGTGATAAAGTCCCAGCGATTAAAAACACCTCTTTCGTGAAGTTATAGTCAGGAGACGTTAGCTTAGTTAAATATGATACTGATAGAGGGTGGAAACAGCTAGCCAGGCCCTGGTCAGAGTTATGTGCTGGGCTATTTTCTAGCTCAGGCGCAGTGTCTTTCTGCAGTTTTATCGATACAGAGAGGTTACCAGGCTGCCACTTTACACAGGAAGTGACTGCACCTGGCCTGGCATATAACCTGTGTACAAAGACAGTGTTGTGACAATGTTTGTTTTTTTCCATGAATTACACTTTCTCCGTCTCCTTCTGCTTCCAGTTTTATGTTAAGCTAAGCTAACTTGGTGGTGACTGCAACTTCAAATTTAACTGACAGATATCCTTTTGATTTGATTGTATTATCTTTTTTGATCTATGTTGTTCACTTCAGCTTTAAAGCACATTATGTGCCTCTCTAATATATGAAATGGGCTCTTCAGATAAAGCTTATAGTTACCTTCTTACTTGTGAAACTGTGTACAGTTATAGATTCTTTAGCTCTGAACATGAGGATAAACTGAATTTGAGTATTTAATATAAAAAGCCTACTTTAGCTTCTACGTGAATATACAGCTTCATCACTCGGTCACCGGTACTCATGTCATCCCAGTGTTGTGTCCTGGTGCCTTGAGTGCATAGCTCAAGTGTAATGGCTACTATTTGTATGGAAAACGTGGCTCACCGGGTGTGTCTGTGTCCTTCTGCCCTCAGCCCGAGATGCAGACGAGCGGGAGAAGTGGATCCACGCCCTAGAGGGAACTATCCTCCGTCACACCCTCCAACTCCGGGTATGTTAATATGCACATGTTTGTTCGTGCGTGTGTGTGTGTTTCTGTATGTCTGTGTGTCTAATCCATCCTCTATAGTTCCAAGAAAAAGTTGCTTTGCTTTGGGGCTCCTTGATGTTTGTTTGACTGTTTATACTTATTCCCATGACAGTATCTCAGAAGTTTACTGACATGGTAGTAAGCATGCTATTCTCTGTACTACCTAAAGAGTATACTGGTATAGATATAGTCTGGTGAACCTGTCTGAAACCTTAAAGTGTAGGTAAGTATGTTACCTAGGTATCAAATCTTTCATTGTGGGATTTTTATTGAACCACAGATTGGATGTGTTTGCATACTCTGTCAATCATGCACCATGCTACATGGCAACACCCTTATGACTTTGCAAAAGGGACTCTCAGCTTGTTTTTATCCCTTTTCAGCTTCATGTGTCTTGCTCCTACCTATTTTGCTTAGCAGAGCCGGTGGGAATCTGTGGTGAGTCTTTCCACTTTACGTGGAAACAATGGTGACAGTCATGTCCTTATGAATGGAGGATGATATGGCATGTTATGCAGCTGATTTGGACTGGTATCAGGAGGACCATGCTTAGTTTTAATGCGAAGTCTCCCTGATCAATTGACTGCTGTCCTGCTGGCAGCTGGTTCTGTTCCTTTATTTTGTGTCTGTTTTTTATTATTGTTGAGACTGAGTGTGTCTCAACCAGTTCTTTTTCTTGGTGTCATGCCCTCCGGTATTTTCTCTGGCAAACTGTTTTTCCTCCTCTCCCTCCTCCTCGTCCCCTCATTATCATCTACGCACAGCTCTTTCCACCCATCTTCTCCTCCTTTTTCACCTCATGACCAACCTTTTCATTTGCTCTCCCTCCCTCCTCCTTTTTTTTTTCTGTGACAAATCCTTCTGATGTGCTACGTGTGCCTGCTTGCTCGGTGCGCACACACACATACACACACTTATGCAGTGTTAGTGCGCTGCTGTCGTAGCACCATGTGACCAAGCAGTAACCAACCCGAGAGCCGGTTGCTTGATCAACCAAACATCTGCCTCTGCGGCCTCAGCCAATCGGAGTGGCTGTTAATGCTTGTCCCTGTCAGCACTTGCTGCTGCTGCTTTGTGTGTTTTCTCTTCTGCCTGCGTGAGAGGAAGTCTGCCTTTCCTGCCAGGGGAGGGTCCTGGATTAACTCAGCTTCGTCTGCCCTCATAGCAAAGGCTCAGCTGATAATTGCTGCCCAAGGATATGCCGTAACCGAACTATTTGCACAGCTAACTCACAGTCTGTCGGCTGCTTTGGATTATATTGTTAAACTGCAGTGGAGGGCAAGCTGAGAAGATTGTTTTCTGTTTCTGTGTGGAGGAGGAGAAGGAGTGAGAAAGAGCGCTAACTTCAGAAAGAGAGAGAGAGAAACTGAATAACGGATGTAGAGAAAGAGAAAAGGATCTTGTGTCAGGCTAGATGGCCTGACGGGAGAGATGTAGAAGGTTTAACGCAGCATGTCCATTGGAGCAAAGCACCCAGTAAGTAAACACACACACGCACACACACACAAACGCCACTGCATCACAGCAAGGAGAACTTTAACAGCTGCAGTGCGTTGTTGGGGCAGCAGCATATTAAAGTGGGTCACTCTGAGTGAAAAGACAAATAGAAATGGGAGGGCGGGGGGAGGGTGCTAGGGCAATGTTATTTGTGGAGTCTGGGGTGGTTGGGTGTGTTTCTGACTGTTTATGTGTGAGAATTCGCAGGCTGCTCTGAAAAATTCCCACGTCACAGTCACAAACGCGCACTCACAGGATAGGATTCACGGCCTGTGTGGTGGGAATGAGTGGGAGCAGAGATGCAGACGTCTGGTAATATTTCAGGACTGGTGACCAAACGAGCACAGTGACGTGGTGCTACAGTGGCTGTTTATAAAAGCAACCACCTGCCTCTGACTTTCCGCTCCCAAGCTTATCTGCCCTGTATGCTTAAAAGAAACACTTCCCCTCATTTATGTGTGTTGACGAAACATAAGTTATTGTTCACCATATCATAATAGGGGCTCGATCTTATTTTACAATCGGTTTTTTTCACCTTCATTTTCCTGCTCTAATTTCTGTTTTAGTTTCTTTTACTTGTAGCTTTAATACAAATATTGTCAGTTGTGACGTATGGTATAACACCTGTGCAGTTAACGGGTTGAATATACAAGCCCTGCGGGGAAATACAGCCCTTAAGATGCATTGTTTTCTTTAAACATCTTTTTGGTCTTTAATTCAGTTGCATCATGTTGTGAAGTGTCGGTGTGTCTTCATTTAAGTGGGACTAGTCATTTTAATTTTCACTGAAATTTTTTTTTTTAAATTGTGTTTTTCATCTGAGCTTTGTGCCACACAAGCATTCCTGTAACATCTACAGAATACGATTTGTAGGCCATGGCATCTCTGTAGCACCGCAGTGCTTCATATGTAATGCAATGTTGTGACACTTTTGACCTTTTTTATCAAAGAAATGTGCAACTTCTGGGGTTTGGATATTGCACTTATTGCACATATAGGCATTTTGATTATTCCTTGAATAATTGTTCATCCCTACTGTGTTACAGAAGTGGTGCATGAGTGAGTTAATCCCTTTCATAGTGAACAGTTCACTATGAAATTTGAGAAGTAAGACATTCACAAAGGAAGTCCTAACACGTTTACACAAGCACCTGCACATGTTGTGTTTGTGCTGGTGTGTTGTTGTCAGCTTCAAGTAAGACAGCGCTTATCTTGATAAACTGAACCGATCTCTCCAGTGTAGTGTGAGTAAACGGACAAGGCAAGTCGCTCACAGTTGGAATGGCAGTTGATTTTTGTTCAGGCCCTCATGTGGCCAGCTATATTCTGAAGTCACATCAACAGTGAAGCACCTTTGATCCTTTTTGAGGAAGTCAGACAGCTAACTGCAGTCAGGCTTCATGGCTGCTGAGTTGACTCAGACTTTGTTCTCTATAAATCGAGTATGTTTTTACGGTTAAACTTTAGCAGGTCTCATGCCAGGGTGACTGCCAACAGTGTTCAGTGTTGGGCTGTTAATGGCTTTCCTTCATGTTCCTGTGAGGTCGTCTTTAGTAGGAAGGAAAAACTCCACAGACTCGGGACACACCAGGACTATGCGACGCAGCAAATCCAAAGCAGCGGCAGCACCACCGAACATGGTTTGATAAGAGCTTGATTGATTAACAGGGCCTCAGTGTGTTGCTAGCAGTTTTGTTGTTCTGTGTGCAGAGTAGCAGTGACATGCTGTGTTAGTCATCTTACTGATTTGTCTGGCTTGACGTAGAGGGGTTATTGTGCTTTTGACCAGTGTTTTTTGAATTGTTTTTTTTTCCAAGGAAGGCTTGTCTGCACGTACCTTTATCTGCTCATTTCCCTGTTTTGGGTTTTGTGGCACAGTCAGCTTGATTGTTCTTGCTCTGTTGAGCTCAGACAGATAGAGACAGATGTCCGGTCACTTCCGTCCTGCCAATATTCTAGTAATTACCTTTTAATGCATATTATGTAATGACACTGACTATGCCCGAGTTTCTGTGTGTGTGTGTGTGTGTGTGTGTGTGTGTGTGTGTGTGTTGTTACGGTACTAGAATTTCTATCTACGATACCATACCATGAAAAAATCGATCGAGCGCCATATTCATACAACATTGAGTGCATAAGATTTGAGGCCTTTATTAAAAGATAAATATGACAAGCCTTGTATATTGTGTGTTAAGTACAACAGCCTCTAAGTTAATTTAGCTCTGACCATGTAGGCACTGCAGGTGTGTGTGTGTGTGTGTGTGTGTGTGTGTGTGTGTGTGTGTGCGCTCAGTGCTGGAGAGAAGAAATGGCAGCAAAGCGCCGCTTGTACGAGTGTCTCGATACTGCAGAAAGTCAGTATGAAACAGCAATTCTGTTATAAACAATACAATGCTAGACGATCGTCTCATGATACTTCAGAATACCTGAAAAATAAAATGACCCCAAGAAAGGCAAAGTACAGAATTGTGAATTTATCGACTGCATTGTGGTGTCAGTTCTCAAAATCTGGCAGGAACTGAGATGAAACAATGTTTGGTGCCTCTTTATCACACAGACTGACTACAACTTGTCCTTGTACATGTGTGCCATCATTAAGATGCAAAATACCCATAAACTAGCAAGGTTGAACTACCAGAAACACAATTTTTAAAAGAAGGAAGCAACTATGGTTCACTAAAATCTGTTCAATCCATTCTGTGTAAATTAAGTTTACACAGATTGAATTACTCTGGTAGGTCAGATTGTCAGAGGAATCTGTTCTGAGTGCCTACATGTTATAATAAAAAAATAGCAATATTTGGCCTCAGTTTATCGATCATCATATTGCTAGAGGAAGTGATATGATGTATTGCTTTACAGACATTTTGTCCCACTCCTTATTCAAACCATTTCAATGGTATTGATATGGCACAACAGCAGTGTGAAGTCTGTGTTTCTGGTTCTGATGTAGGCTATTAAGTCAAGCTATTTAACAAACATCAGCCCATTTACACACATGCTTCTCTGTCAGTAGATTAATTGTCTCCAGCCTTGAGTTCCTTGATTCAGTTTTGTTGAAGCCTGAAATCCGCTGGCCTCTAGTCAGGCAGGCAGGCAGGCAGGCCGGCAGACAGACCTGCTGGCCTTTTATGTAGGCTAGCCTTTAAACAATAGTGTCCATATCTCCCCCAGTACAGTACGCTGCTGGAAGATTCCCCTGAACTGTTGATGTTTCTGTCCACCATTTTGTGTAACAGTTTACAAAGCTCACCTGGCCAGGAGGTGACAGAGACAAGCTCTTCTTTTTTTATGAATGGATAACATGTGAATACATGTCTGATATTATTGGTAGTGGCTGTGTATTTTACTTTGACTATGCGAATACTTGCATGGTGTTAGATTTCATTAAGGTTGCACTAATGCTCAGCTTTGTTTGTTTCTCCACCATCAGGAGGCCGAGACAGGATTCGTTCCGAGTGTTCAAGACTTTGATAAGAAACTTGCTGAAGCTGACGCCTACCTACAGATTCTGATTGACCAGTTAAAGGTAGGAGCAACACCCAACCGACAACATGATTCCGTCTGGAATACTTTGCACCCGAGCAATGTGGCCCTTTAACAGCCTCACTCCAGCCTTTTGATCATTTAATTAGTCGGCTAATTAGCCATTAGTTATGTCTTTTGGTAAGCCGAGACATACTCTTACCTCCATTAAAAAGTGTTTACCCATGTTGTTTAAGCAGAGGGAATTCAGGGGAGTCAAACTGAGTAAAGATATGTATAAATGTAATATGTTTATGTTTATTTATTTTTACTTCCTTCTAAGATCAAAAGTTGCAGTGTATTTTTGTTTTACCTGTACTTTTGTAGACTGACTCATTTCTGGCCCCTTGGGACATCACTTTTTTTTTAATCTGGGCATTCGATTGAATAAAGAATCGAATGATCCTGCTTTACACTAATGTAGATTTGAGAAATGTAGATATCTGCCACTCACTTTAACATATTTTGGTTTGACATCCAGAGCTACAGTAATCAATTTGAAAGAATTTCCACACAGATGAAATCATTTATTTTACAAATTACAACCTGAAATTAAATCTGTAAGTGTGTCCTATACATGGCATGACTTGCATTTGTATCTGTTTCATGATGACTTTATTTTGTCTCACTTTTTAAGAGTACTCCCTTTCTGATGTCAAAGCAGAAGTTATTGAAAATAAGATTTGTGGTAGCATGATGACAAGGCAGAAAAAAAAAATGTATTTAAAGAAGCAGCAGCATAATGAAGACACTGTGAGTGTCCTTCGTGAGAAGGCCTTGCTTCTTGCCACCACATTATCTCCGGCCACATCATCGCATCGTATCAGATCATTTCAATACTAATTTGACTGTATATCCTTCCTAGCTCATATTTCCTCTTTCTCTCTTTTTTGCCTTTTCATCTCTTGTTCTCGGTCACTCTCACACAGCTGTTTGATGAGAAGATCAAGGACTGCAAAGAGGATGAATCACGCAGAGTGAGTACCAGCAGTGCCGCTCTGTCCTTGTGTGTCAGCTCTCTGGTCGGCTGTTCTCGCTGTCATTAGAGGCCTGGTTAACAGCAGAGGTAGCAGGCTGACACACAGCGCTGGGGAATGAAAAATGGGAGCTGTCTGTGTGGTGCAGGCGTTTGATTGTTGTCACTGATCATTTTTGAAATTGTCAGGGTATTTTTAAAGGTGGTTGAATTGGACTGTACAACCTGTTTCTTAGCATTTGTGTTGAGAAAGTAAATGAAGAATTTGTCTCTATGTTTGAAAGCTAGCAAGCTAACAGTTATCATAGTACATACCATAGTTCATTACATACATTGAAGGTGCACAATGTAGTTTTGGAGAAGCAATTTTAATCAGAGGAGAAATTTTGAATTTTTCTTGTTTGAATAAAAAAACTATTTTTATAGGACAACACAATTTCATACAGTTTCACTTTATTTACCGTCTAAGTAACCAACTTTTTGGCTTCAAACTGTCTCCTGGGGATCTTATTCCCCTCTTAGGACTGCTTATATATTCAGTCATGGAAGAAATTAATATTTCTGCGTTTCATGTTTTACCTTGTTAATATTGTAAATCTTTCTGAGTTTGAATCTTCAGCCATACCCAGCCACACCAAAACTGTCCTCAGCTGACTGACAGGCCAGACTTCAGATCAGTGACTGTGCAGACTTGATGGCCACAACAGATGATTCAATCAATACATTGTTTTGTATGCACAGTGTTGCAACTTGGTGAAAAAACGCCCATAGTAATTTCCCAGATTGCAAAAATTATGCCTTCAGGTGACTTGTTTTGTTCAGTCAGCTGTTTAAAACTCCCAAATATTCAGTTTGCATAAATTTAAAAGAGGCAACAAAGCAAACCCTCACTTTGGAGAACAAGAAAAGGTATAGCATATTTGCTTGATAAATGACTGATTAGATAACTAGAATTGGCAGCAGCACCAAAAGTTAGCAAACAAACAAACAAACAAACAACCACAGGTAATTGCATAACTTCCTTGGTTTGGTAATGATAGATGATCAAAATAGCAGCTGATTATGAAGATGGTCGCAGCTCTTAACAGACTAGCATAGATAGCTCTTAAGCTAAATTTGGCACATTGAGTGTTTTATGGGTAGCTAGCTGATGAACAATAGGCCATGCTTTTGTATTACTGAACTAAAGACATGTGTGCTTGAGGGAATATTGTCAGAAACCATACACTTAATGTAGATGATAATGTATTCGGTTAACACTACAATTGCATTTGTTTTTTCTTGTTTTTTAAGACCATTCAGTAAGTCATGTTATTGTTGGAGGAAGCAGTTCAGTTTCAGAGTGTCACAGTAGTTTACCAGCAGCTATGTGATTCACTTCCTCCGTGGGAATAATGCTGGCTGTTGGTCACTGACTTCACCAGAATAGGAATTACTCTTGTAGATTCCTGCAGTAAGTTGGAAATCATTGCATTGTTCTCAACCAGTTGCGCCGCTCTTCTGCTTTCGACCTCTGTATTTGTTTTTTGTTTTTAAATGCTCTTCGATCTAACTGTCTGTTTTATTTTCCTTTTTACAGAAAGTTGAAAATTTGAAAGAGACTACTTGTGTAAGTGACACCTTTACACATTTTCCTTCCTGCTTTCGGTTTTCAAGTCAGCTCTGAGTTGCTAAATTCCTTTCCTGTCTTCTTCTTACAGAGCATGGTAGAGTCCATCAAGCACTGTATTGTACTGCTGCAAATTGCCAAGGTAAAGACAATATCAGCACAGTTTGGTTCCTATCTCTGTAGTTTGCTCTGCCACCTCACCATAATCATTGTTCTTGTGGGACCATATCACTGAGTGTGTGCACTGTGTCACCGGCTGTGTGTCTCTGGGGTAGTTCCCTGCTTACAGTTGCTATCTGGGTCGGTGGTTGATGAGGGTGTAGCCCAGTAGTCGTTTCATCACATGTTCCATTCAGCCCTTTGAAAAGGAAATGGAGCAATCATTTCTGCTTCATATGGTCTTTAGGTGAGAGTTGTAGCTTCTAAAACTAATTTAAAAAAAGCCTACTTATTTATGAGTTAAGTAATCATGGAGATTGTTTCACCAAATGAGTAATCCTGGCATTAACTGATACTGAAAGAAGTCTGTGTTTTACCATGTGATGAAAGGATTACTACATGTGGCAAGTTGGTGAATTTTCAGCTCCATGTGATGAGAGGGATGGATCTCATTGCTGTCTACGCCGCAGTTGCTCAGGATGCTTTATGAAATGACTCTTCCTACACTAAGTAGTCTAACATTGTCTTCTCAAAATTTTAAGGACCAAAGTAACGAACAGCAACACGCAAACGGACTTATAGTAAGTTTGACATTCTCCGTCCATGACAGAAAATTGAATTCAAACTGCTAACTTTCTCTTCTTGCTTATTTTACTCTCTACTGTAGAAAATCAGATAAATCAGATCTTTGTAGTGCATGCCGTCTAATTTGGAGATAAGCCCTTTCTGAAGCTCTTTCCCTCATTTCTGCCACCACTTTCCTGTTAGAGTTAAACATTTGCTGATTTCATCTTAGATTTGGATTCTTTCAGCAGTGGTTGGGAACTATTCTTTTCTACATCAAGATACAAAATGTGTATGTGTGTGCAAACTTTTAACATAGGAAATACACATTTTTGATGAATATGTATGTGTGTTTGCATGCCTGTATATGAGAGTATTGCACTTCCCTTCCATCATCAATTAGTCAACTAATTCACCATTGATTTATGTGTACACACTGCCTGCTTATTGAACCATCGAGCACTAAAGCCATCCACCCAGCACTTTTGCTGACTCTGCAGGTGTCCTGTCTTCATGTCAAGGGTCTTACCAGCAGTTTTTACTCGCTTTATCTACAAATCACATGTACTTTAAATCACTGACTATTATTTTCCGACTGACTGACTATCAGTTCTTAAATTGATTTCTTATACTACAGGGATCCATTGGTTAAAATCCCTTTTGAGAATGTGGTGAATATCATCTTAATAATAAGAAGAATACATTTATTTTAAATAGCGCTTTTCCGGATAATCAAAGACACTTTACATGTTAAAAAGCAGAATAATAAAAACAACACACTAAAAACAAAAAAAGAGACAGAAGTTATGCATAAAAAGCAGTTTTAAAAAAAAAGTTGAGTGTTTTGAAGGTTGTGAGGTCCGTACAGTCTCTGATGTGTTTGGGTAAAATTAAGACTTCCATTCGAAACGGTTACATATTGCGATATAGATTTTGCTCAAGTAGATTTTTATCTAGAGGCAGAGAGGTGGAAAATGAATGTCCCAGAAATGTGAGCAAATGAAAAGTGTACTTAGAGCTTTGACCAAACTACTCTGACCAAAATCCAGTGAGTACATTGCAGGTGAAAAATCCATCTGAAAACCTCCAGTATGCTTTGGGAAAATGTGGGTCATGTAATGTGAACGGTTTGTAGGTAATGGACTAACTCATAAAAAAACTTCCAGTGCGGTCTGCGAATCAAGAATCCCACGGGGGCCGTACAGCTCCTAGGTTGGCATTTCCTCTTACGGCTGACTTAATCTCACAGTCATTAAGTACAGTATTACGTAGTATAAATAGCACAGCATAAGCTCTGTCTACACATTTATCTGTGCACATTTTATATGCATTAAGCTTTTGTGCTAAAGATATCTCATTTTGAGCTGTAGAAGGTCTAAATGTCACGTTGCATGTGTGTCTTTTAATGTGGAGCAAATGATAAATGCACCACAGAGCTAAAAAAAAAAACTAAAACAAACAGGCGGCATGTTTGATTGACCTTGCCAAGCGCACTGCACAGATGGGGGAATTGCCGTAAAGTGTAGGAATCGCCTTCAGCCTGTTCAGTGTTTATCTGTCAAAATAGTGATTGGTTTAGGCTTCCTCTGCTCCATTAAAAGAAATATATTGATCATGACATGGCATTTACACCCATTTTTTATCTGCAATTGTCTTCCCTTCATCTGCTTCTGCTTTCGCTTCCGCTTGCGGGGTCCCACCATGACAGACCAATATATCTGTAACTGTCTATAATTAGTAGCCCTCGCCTTACTTTCATGGAGGCACGTGGACAGGGCGAGAATGGGGCAGAGGAGAGCTAGAAAGGAAGGAATGAAGGCAAGAAACTTGAGGAAAGTGTGAGCAGGAGGACAAATTTAAGTTGAAACATCACAGCAAGTTTCTGTGCATGGTATTTTCTACCTCTGATCATAACTTTCATTTTGTTGGCACACCTCTCAACACAAAACAGACAGAACAAACACCATGGGAGGGTAATATTCAAATCTGAAGAGGAATGTTTCAGCCATAATGTTACTTCACAGCTCCTCTTCCTCTGTAATCATTATGCTTTATGTAACATGCACAGTGTTGCATCATGGGATTGTGCAGGCATGTTGTTAACTTTCTGGTATTCTTGTCGAGCTACTGTATTTTCCCCTTTACAGCCTTTAGTCGGGTCATGTTCTGACTCACTGTGCCTGTACATGTCGATCTCAAATGACTCCATCAGAACTTGCTGAGAAAAACCCTGTAAAAATCATCTAGACTGCCGGTCAAGTTTGAGTAATAGGATATTACGCATCACATTGACTAGATCTAATTTCAGTGCCACCAAGAGCCCTGAGGGGAAGTTGCTGGGGAATAAAGGGTCGATGTGGTTTTGTTTTAGCTCGTGTTGTTGTTGGTGTTCCTGTCAGTCAGGTCATCGGGTGCCGGTGACCCCATTAGGCCATACCAACAGGCTGATTTCTATTTGCATGCATACTCGTGTGTGTTTATGCCTGTATTGAAAGCATGGGCATGTGATGTTGACTGAGGTGGCACCGGTGAGGGCAGGCCTCAGCAGCAAAGAACGTCCCTGCAGGTTTTCACCATAGGGAAATCACAAGCCAGGGAGTCAAAACATGTTACAGATTTAGTCTGCAGCCCTGTGGAGTTAATTAACTCCTTTTTAGACAGAGTTAAAGAGGCGCTGTTAGTTATTGTGTAAACCTGCTGCTGGTGTTTGAGTTTTCAAGCCTTGCAGTTGGTTTTTTCGTATTGATCAAAATAATGAGACCTGGAAGGGGCACTCTTTCCAGGAAATGAAGTGAAAGGAAATTGATCTTCTTAGGCTGGATGGTGCATATTTTATTTCAGTGTATACTATTAAAAGGTTCTATACACAGGCTGTGATTGGTACCCAGTCGAGGATGAGAGGTTACATTGACATCTGTGTTTCAAGTCAGCACATTTGGTTATAGATTTTATTTGATTTCGCCATTTTTTTATTGCTTTCCAAGACATAACTGGATATAGCAAAAATAACAAAAATCAACACTAAAATAGGCTCTTTGATATTTTCCAAAATGACTATAGATAGTTTATAGTCCAAAACTGGGGCTAAATTCTCTTTTGGTTTATTATCTGTTAAACAGCATCATAGATTAGTAAGCAGGCAGTGGCGTGGGTGTGCTATTGTTGGAGCAAGTGTCTGTTTGTTTTCGTTGTTGATGGCAATGTTGTTTTTGTTTGTTTGCTCCAGAGCACCATCAACCCAGTGGATGGGATCTACCAGCCCCCTCTGGCTACCCCTGTAGACAACACCACGATGCCAACACAGACCACACTACCCACAGGTTCTTCTTCACATCCTCACTGTTTCTTATACACAGTCAAGCTGGTGCCTCACAGAGGGTGGCAGCAGCTCCCCCTGTTGTTCACACTGCCTTCATCTCCTTCAGCTGATGGATCTGCTCTGCGCAGCACAGTTAATTCTGTCTGGAGTGTTTGCTGACAAAAGCTTTTTGTTGTCTAATTTTTGACAAATTTAACAAGAGTTCATGTTCTCCTTCAATAACATTTGAAGTGTAATGTTTAACTGTGGTATTGAGCACAATGGGATGAAACCTAAAGCAAGTTCTACAGGGTTCGTACGGGTGCTTGAAATCCTTGAAAGTGCTTGAATTTCAATGTTGTGTTTTCAAGGTCTGAAAAGTGCTTGGATTTTAGCTTAAGTGCTTGAAAGTGCTTGACATTATAACTCTGTCTTTCACAAAATTGGGATCAGACTGGATAATTAATTTCTGAAGTTTTTGCTATTATGAAACATAATTTTAGATGTTTACAGCATAATACAATGTACATAATTGTGATAAATAGTGAAGAATAAAACCATGAGTATATATATTCCTGTAGATACGTACTTTACCCCAGCAATAAGGTGCTGGAAAATCTTGAAAATGACCCTTAAAAGTGCTTGAAAAGTGCTTGAATTTGACCTTTAAAAATGTGTACGAACCCTGGTTCTACTATGACAATATTGATGTCAATCAGTGTCTGATATATGTGCTTAATGTTTTATTCCGTGTTTGAAGGAAAGTGATGCAAGTCAGCTTCCTGACTGTAATATACAGCAGCCTTCAGTGGCATTAGATCTATTATGGTTATTACACATATTAATGGGACTATATTTCATTTTTCAGACTTCATTCAGTTTGAAAATTGATTTATTAATGTTGTTCTGTGTTGAGGCAGATCCCTCCAGCCCTCCCTCAGTGGAATAGTAATCGACTAAATGTAATCGCATGACTAAGATTTGACCGAAGAAAAAAATCCATGTCAATTTTGGTCAGCTGACTATGACTAGACTGTTTAAAAAGGCTACTGAAATGAGCCATGCAAAGTAGGCCGTTCTCATTTCGCTCTGTTGATAGACTGTAATCCCCCTCACAGCTGAAGTCTCTGTCTGTAGCATCTTAGATCTTTTTTTCTCTAAGACGCTGTTTTTAATGCGATATGGTTTCATTTTGACGCTTCAGTGCTAATTCATCTACTTTCTCTTTTCCCCTAAAGACGCTTCTCAGGTGTGTAAATCAGACCAACGACCCTCCACGTTACCCGTTGGTCCCGTCGTCACAGTGATGGGCAGTCTGCAGACCCCAACTCCCAACAGCACAGGTGAACGTTCACTTCACTCCTGCAGCCAGTGATCAGCTTCGATTACACATTCCACAAATTAAATATTAGGAACATTACACAGATATGGTTTTATTTTGTCTTGACTTTTTGTACGTTTTTTGCAGTTTGCTGACTTATATTACAGGGTGCATAAAGCCTGTAACTTACAATCAACATGAGGCTAATGTAATAAGCAAACATAGCAAAATCAATAATAATATTAATTATTACTGTTGTTTTCCAACCTGGAGTGCCTTGTCCATGAACATAAAGTACAAAAGCAAAGGAAAGCAGAGGTGCATGCCTGTTTGTCTTCTGTGCTGAGGCAGCAGTATTAAAATGCTGCGCTATGCATTAAGAAGGAAAGCTGCAAGCTCCAGAGTACTGTCAGTACGCTCTGCGGAGGAAGCCATCACTATGTTAAAGACAGCTTAATGTTACTTTACACAACCTGCTGGACCAGGCTCAGAAATGAACAACATTATGTAGATTTGACTGTGAGGTGTGTCCTGTGTGAATAAAGAAGTCTCATGAATTAGATCCATAAAATGAAAAGAAAAACACAAGAGGGCACTGACATGACACACAATGTTTGATTATTTCTTTATTTCCTCTGTCAGGGAGTGGCCCCTCAGGCCCCAGCAGCGGTGTCGCCTCCCCGGCTCACATCCCCATCCCCTCGCACTCTGTGCCAGACTTCTCCTATTCCTCCAGCGAGGATGAGTTCTACGACGCTGATGAGTTTTACCAGAGCAGCACTTCCCCCAAACACTGCATAGAGTGAGTATAGTATCACCCAGCCTCGCTGCTGCCGACGCTGCATACAGCGAAGCTACAGCTTCACAGCTTGAAAGTAACACTGTAATTGTAGCGTTTGCCAGGACAGGTGGGAAAATGCCGCTTAGAGGGAGTAAAGTCAGAGAAGTTTGTTACAGAATTGCCTGTGAAATCCTACTCATTCTTTATCTCTTCATCTCTCCTGCTTCCTGCCGCCTTTCCGCTCGCTCTGTCTCCTCCTCTTGCCCTCAGTCCCTCAGGGCCTCCAGCTGCCTCGTCCCTTACTAATGAAGGAACAGCTATGAAACGACCAGACACCACCGAGTCCCTCAACTCATCTATGTCCAACGGCACCACAGACGCAGGTAAAATAGGACAGCACACACAAACATATTATAACTACTTCCCATTGTTTTTGTGCTTAATTAAACTCTAAGCTGGGGCTCTTCTCGCTGAAATTGAAGGTCACGGTTAAGATTTGGCTTCGTCTAGGGCTGCAAGTAGCAAATATTTTCATTATTGATGTATTCTTCTGTTATTTTCTTCATCAATCAGTAGTTGTTTGTCCAATAGAACGTCAGAAAATGGTGAGAACTCAAATTTTACAGAGCCCAAGATGACATCCTCAAATGCCTTGTTTTGTCCACAACACAAAGAATTTCAGTTAGCTATCACAGAGGAGTGAAGGCACCAGAAAATATTCATATTTAAGAATCTGGAATCAGAGTATTTTTCACTTTTTCCGATTCTATCAATTCAATAAAGTCTTGTTCTAGTTTTGTCAGATGGTAAAAGATGTTTAATCATGAAGTGGCAGGGAAGTCAGTCGTTTTTCAACCATGTGAGACTTGTCCTCTGCTGTTGTCTTCAGATCCGTTTGACAGCCACGATGATCGTGATGATGACCCTGAGGGCGAGTCTGTGGAGGAGCACAAGAGCGTCATCATGCACCTTCTCTCTCAAGTTCGTTTGGGCATGGACCTCACAAAGGTAAAGACTCCCTCCATACTAGACTCCATTCTCTCATATTTCTGTCTAAATTCCCCTCACTCCTTAATCTTTTTACTCACTGTAATGTTGTCTGCGCACACTGTTTTCTTTTGAACAACCCACGCAGCTCCAGTTTTACAGTTTTTCTCCTTCATTATATTTCACAGGTGGTCCTGCCTACCTTCATCTTAGAAAGGAGATCATTGTTAGAAATGTACGCGGACTTCTTTGCACATCCAGACTTGTTTGTAAGGTAATGCTCATCTCTCTCATTGGTGCAAGCAACTATGTCACACATGTATTTAAATGTCATAAAAGTCAGAACACATAAGTTTAACTCAGTCATGTGACTTCCACCAGTATCGCTGAGCAGCCGGAGCCCCGAGAGCGCATGGTAAATGTGGTAAAGTGGTACCTGTCAGCTTTCCATGCAGGGAGGAAAGGTTCAGTGGCCAAGAAACCTTACAACCCTATCCTGGGTGAAGTCTTCTACTGCCACTGGGATCTGCCTTGTGAAACAGAAGAGCCGCTCCCACACACGGTGAGACCACATGCCTCTGCAACTATTACTGGTTCCTCACCACTTATTATCTTGTAATTAAGCGTCTGTGGATAGAATAGGACCAGCTATGGCAGAGCACATGATTTTCTTTCACCTCACATTAGTGTTACACTTAAAACAAGTTGCAAACATGCCCACTAAATTTTAAATGTTATCAAGATTAGTAGTATGCGTCATCATATATGTATGTTGTCCCCTGGCATTTTAACTTGTCTCATGTTGGTCCCTTTCTCTGGAGTTTAGCAATAGTACGCATTAAATATCATGGTCAAAACATACAAGCAAAGTTTTTAAGAACAGCTTGTGAAATAAACAAAGTGACAGTATCCATCAATTGCTGTAAGGGTGTAAAGAATTTTGTAAACTTTATTTTTTGCTGTTGCCTTTAAAGTAATAATTTAAAGGTGATGATGAAAGCCATTGAGACAATATATGTGACATTTAGTTATTCAAATACATTTGACTGGAATTGCAAGTACAGTCATTTTTACAAACGAGCACTAAATTGAAAAACTTTGCGTTGCCTTTCATGGTCATTTCTGTTTTGTGTTAACACATAACACAACACAAAATAGTTTTAATATTCTTGAATCTTCAAAATGTTGTAGTCTTCCATATGTGATTGTGTATAAAATGGAGAAGCTCCAGCACTCGTTTGTTCTGACTGCCCTCATCTCTTCAACCCTCCAGGAGACGGTAACAGACGGTCCAGTTCCCTGGTCCTCAGCCAACAGTGTGCGTTTTGTGGCAGAGCAGGTCTCTCACCACCCACCCAGTGAGTGTTGAGCTTCCTTCTTTTGATTAATTACAGAGCACTGTGACCAACTTTTGACATGTGGGATCGAAACACTGATCGCTTTTGGAAAGTAACCATCAGTCACTCAGATCATGTGTCCTTATAAAGCCAAATACAGGCTGTTGATTGCATGTTGAGGATGATTTGACCACTTTCTATCAACTCTCGATTGTTTCCTCTCTTCTTTCTGTAGTTTCTGCATTCTACGCAGAGTGTTTAAGTAAGAAGATCCAGTTCAACGCTCATATCTGGACTAAGTCTAAGTTCTTAGGCATGTCCATAGGTGTCCACAATATCGGCCAAGGTACTCAGATCACTGCTTCAGACACTCAAAAATCGGAATTTTTACAAATTTTTCAGTCACAACTTCAAGTTGATGTTATAATTTGTGCTCGTCTGGTTTCAGGTTGTGTGTCGTGTTTGGAGCACGATGAACATTACATCCTCACCTTCCCCAACGGATATGGCAGGTGTGTGTGTTTTTAGGGTATTCATTTGTGTGATCCTGTCATTACTGAATTATCATCAATGTGACATGCTGACCCTGAGTCCGTCTGTCCAGGTCAATTCTGACTGTGCCGTGGGTGGAGCTGGGCGGGGAGTGCAACATCTCCTGCTCCAAGTCGGGCTACAGCGCTAACATTGTGTTCCACACCAAACCCTTCTACGGAGGGAAAAAGCACAGGATCACAGCTGAGATTTTGTAAGAGAAAATGTCCACACTGTGCATTTTAATCACAGTTCAACTACAGATTTTTTTTTAAATGAAATATTTAACGACTCTCTTCTTTTTCTCTTTCAGTCCACCTAATGACAAGAAGTCTTTCTGCTCCATTGAAGGAGAGTGGAACGGAGTGATGTATGCCAAGTGGGCAACTGGAGTGAGTCTTTTCTTAAATAATATTAGATGTTATTTACCTAAGACAAATAAGCAGTAATTTATAAGTTGATCCACAATAAAACATATGCATTCAATGCACTGGAGAACAACGACAAAGGAAAGCGATTTGAAACAATGGAATACGCTCATGCGTGAATTAATGTGTTCTGTGTGTTTTTCCAGGAGAACACAGTGTTCATTGACACTAAGCGGTTGGGCATCATTAAGAAGAAAGTGAGAAAGCTGGAAGACCAGCTGGACTATGAGTCCCGGAGGTGAGAAATTAAACTGACTTCTATGCTGTCCTTCACTGTCCTTTTACGCCGTCCTTCTACGTACTTCCTTGGGACCTCACCTTAGAAACACATTTTTTTGTCTTTGGTATTTTAACCCTCACCTCTTCTCCAGATTGTGGAGAGACGTGACGTTGAACCTGAAGCTGAAAGACATCGATTCAGCAACAGAAGCCAAACACCGGCTGGAGGAGAAACAGAGGGCCGAAGCCAGAGAGAGGAAGGAGAACGAGCAGCAGTGGGAGACCAGGGTGAGGCTGTCAGCCCATATTCTTCATCTGAACACTGCGTGATAATAGATTACATACAAAGCAATATATATTCAGGTTTTTGCAATGTAAGAATCTAAATGCAACTTGCTGGGGTTGTATCAGCAAAAGCAAATGATCAAGTTTTGATTATTTGCAAGCTCTAATAAAGTCTTCTCAGATACTTGAGTATAATAATCACTCACTCACCATTTTGTTTGTGTGTTTCTGCAGCTATTCCACGAGGACGGGGAGTGCTGGGTCTACGACGAGCCCCTATTAAAGAGATTAGCCTCTCAGAGGCACTGAGAAGACTGCGTGCACTCTGATACACACACATACATATGCATAAATACATGCACACACAACAGAGTCTTCATAAGAACTCTTTTGCAAAACCACTTCTTTTCCAGGCCTTGGAATGACTGATGATTGAATATGTACACAGCTTTGCATTTGACTGTAAAATAACAATATGGAAATTAATGAAATCGAATGGAAAAGCAAGATGTAACATGAAAATTAGTAAAGCTCCTCTCCCTGTTTGGGCAATCTCACTTCCACCTCCACTGACACCCGCCAACATGAGACTCGGCAGCGCAGAGTGGAGACGGGGAGGGTTCGACGTCCTCCAACTCTGTCCGTCTGCTTCTTGACCACACCCTACATCAGCTCCACAGGACGAGCCAGAGCAGTTTCCCTACACTAATGGTTTTTTGGAGGAGGAGGAGGAGGAGGAGGAGGAGGGCGAGGGATGTGTGGTTGATGGTGTTCAAATCAGATAAATCTTAACAAATAAAAACGGCGCTCTACATCTCAGGGAATCTGGTGACTGAGGAAAGAAAGCTGCTGCCCCCTCTACGAGTCTTGACAGCCTTATAATAGTGGAATGGACGAATCTTAAAGGGCCAGGGGAGAAATTCTCCACTTGCCTGCAACCAGTTGTAACTGTTGTTTATATATAGATATACATATGATGGATATATAAATATATATTCTTTTTTATTTTCAATGCTCTTTTTGTTTATTTTCCTTTCCTGCAATAGTGTAAAAATATTTGAGGATATGAACTTGATGGCTTTACATCTTTAGGAATCATTCCATTTTCCCTTTTGATGTTTTGTTTCCCATTTCAAGTTGACTTTGCCACCTATTTGGGTCCTTCACACTGTTCTGTGTCTCAAGTGTTATCCAGAAGAAAAGCCCTGCATAAGCCATAGCATCTGAACACACTGATTTGATAGATTTGTGAAATATATGCAATATAGAGATCATTGACATTACCTGTCAAAGGACAATGTTTGGTGTCCATTATGCCAAAAAGGTTTAGATAAAAGGCTAAAGGGACTTCGATCTGGGCAGAGAACAAACGACCCTCTGAAGAGGTTTCCATGTTACCTGAAGGCATTTATGAACAAATGATTGTTTACATATTTTTGTCTTTCTGAATCGCTCCCCTTTTTGTTCCGCACAATACCTTTCCTTCCCAAACCCACAGGTAACAGAGTGGATCACCTTCACGTTTCACTCTTGTGCTGTCAGAGGGTGAGGAAAGTGAAAACGAGGAACCAGAGTAGACCTGTGAAACACGCTGCTGTTTCAGAGTGCTGCTACAGTCCAGACTGTTTTCTACCGGTTCAATTTTATTGTATTCATTTTGTTTTTTGTCCACTGTTTTTCAAGATAACCACATAGAGGGCAATATTTATCCTACTGTACACCTCTGCTTTTTTTGAACCATCAATCGTCATTCTTATTTACAGCTATAGGTTGGATCTGAATGCAATGATATTTGGATGAAATGTAGAAATAAACAATTTTCACCCGAAAATGCCCAAGAATATCCCTCAATCTGGGTCCCTTGTTATCTTTGTGTTTGACATTTAAGATGTGATTATCATCTATTCTAGATATTTGGACTGAATGACAAGTAAACTGGTTTGATTTTAAATGAATATTCAATGAATGTGGTGAAGAGAAACATATAAGTGGTGCTGTATGCATATCAAGTGAAACACCTGGTAAAGATCTCAATGCCTGTAGTTGCAGATGTTAAGTTTGATCCTTCTCTAAAGCCTCCATAACAAAAAGGCCTTTAGGAACAAGCCAAATAAAAATCAGAGTCAAAGCTAAATTTGAAGCTGTTACACTGTTTTTTTTCCTCCATGTTATGTCTTTGTAAATTGAATCGAGGCCTTGCCATACATATCAGTATCACTCAGTATCGCCTGATAGAGAGCAATCAAAATGTATTTTTTATTTCATTTGGATCATAACCGTTGATTGTATCAGATTTTCCTGTTTATCAATGCATAATATTAAATCTCCCTGAGTTTATTCCTGCGAGATATTGTCATGGTTATTTCAGATGAGCATGGGTGATATTAGGCCCATATTGCCCTCCCCAGCCAACATGTACCAGGCATCCTTCAATTTCATTGACAACGGCTCACAGAACAGAACGACTAAAGTTTTCTGCGTCGATTAGTTACACAAACTTTGTTTTTGGAGACAGTCCCCAAATAAACAATTGAAACTCAAAGGGTGAGTCCAGCAATTTTACACATTGAAGTGTGTTGGGGAGTACTACTGCAAAGGAAGGAAGCTGCATGTAATCTGATAAATTGCCTCCAGTAATGTAAGGTTTCTCAGCAGCGGACCCCTTTTCAAAACCTTATCTGGTTACGTACTTTTGTTTTGAAGGAAAAAACAGAAGTGTGAGTTGTCTGAATGTTTCTCACTTGTTTGGGGCTGGAGTGCTGAAATAAAAGTACTCAACAGTAAATAGCCTACTCTAGTGACTCCCCAAAACCTGAAAACACACTTTAATGTGTAAAATTGGTGTGTGTTACCATTTAGGTAAAAAAAAGTTGCCCCCTTTCAGCCCATTTGGAAAGGCAGCCTGTGTGAATAAGCATCATACATAAATAACATATCTGTAATCTGTGCTTATAAGGATAATATGTCCTGAGAAAATATGAAATGCGACAACATTAGATTCAATGAATGAAAAGCAGGTATCATGAACAGGAATCATGATTTTTATAGATTTTTTTCCCCCATCATTGGTTAAGTATATTATTGTACTTTAATTTTTTTATTTATTTTTTTATTAAACTTTGGTTTCATTTATTTGATTTACAGTGTTCAATGTTTTATTCCTCCTGTTTCTCCAGTCGATAACCGGACAGTCCGGCAGAGGCGCTAGAGTTGACGTTGGACTATTTTTCCCAGCAGCCTTTGCGCCATCCTCTATAAAAACAAGCTGCACCCTTTGCCTGTCCTCATTCTTCCTCCTCAGCAGAAGGTAAATGCCACGTCGTCTTCTTCATGGGTTTTTCTTTTTGAACTGTTAATGCATTTGTAGCGTTTAACAGTGAAAACAAGGAGCTTAATATGCACTCTATCTTTACTCCTCTAAACCGTTGCTCCTTCAAGGTAAACGGTTAGTTTAGAAACAATGCGAACTTGTAGGCCTCTACCACGTGCCTCAGTGCGCATGTTCAGATGCTAATTAGCCATTCAGCTAATCTCACTTTTACTCGTTTTAGACGAATGCTTTATCGTTGTCCCATGACTATATGATGATATATATGTTGGTAGGGACATCTGAATAATAGTGAAGAAACGCCAACTATTCTGACAGTATGGGACAACTGCTTGACTTCAGCTTAATTTTAGCTTCAAGATGGCTGCACAGCCTCTGTGTTGCGTGTGTTTTACATCACAGGATTGTTTCAAACCCTGATCTATAAATTGCATAGTTTTAAAATTGAAGTCAAAACATTTTTCTGCTTTGTTTGCAGTTCCGTCGACAGGAGCTGAGTAAAATGGAGTTGGCTATCAGATGGTAAGGAAATGTTAAATGCTATAGTCTGAATATACAACTAATGATGATTAAATATAAGAGTAGTGGACAAAAGTGATTTCTGAAATCTGCATTACTGAAGTTGAATTAAAGTCATTTAACTTTAACCAATTGCAAAAGATGGCTCATTGAAATGAGCTCTGTAACTAAAGTGCATTCCCCCCCCCATCAGGTCCATAATGATCAGATGTTTTGAAGATCTTCAAATGCAATGCTGGTGAGTTGACTGCCTTTTGAACAAAGTAATCCTATCTAACTTGAAGTCAGTGATGATTTTAAAGATAAGAGTAGTGGACAGAAACGATTTCTGAACAATTTTACACTGAGGCTTCTCTAGTTAAGCTTCTCTTGTGCTTGACATAAGTGGAATGAGACTGAAGTTGTAACATTTCTTCACAGGAAGTGGGAACATCAAGAGACATGATGCTAACGGTGGCACAGAAAGGGGTAAGGTTCAGGCTTACTTGAAAAGGGCAGTAAGGACGGATTTATGCTTCTCCAAGGTTACCTGATGTGATGGGGTTTTGTCTAATGTCACAATAGATGGATGTAGCATGTGCCAATCAAACTTGATATTTGGTTAAAGGTTAAGATGGATGGGGCCAAGAGCTTCAAGGGTCACCAGGAAATTGCATTATCTAAAACGTTTGTAGTGCTGGAAGTTTTCATCAACCACATGTTAAGTTCCTGCTTTCTGTGTGGCATAAACTTAACATTTGAGGTTTAAACTGTAGCTATGCTTTCCCACATGACACCTAGAGAAGCATCAGTCTGACTTTATCCTACATGCTGTGCTGCAGTGATGACATTTATTTGCTACTCTTGACTAGATGGATGACGATAAATTCAACCCACCAGTTGAATAATCTGAGGCACAGAACGTGATACCTGCATGCCTTTTATATATTCTCTTTTTGATTGCTCATTTTCTGTGGTTTCCTACAGGTTCTTGTGGGATGATTTGAATTGACTATTCAGACAACATCCAGAGCAGGTAATAAACAAATTTACTAGGTGTTCCTCTGAAACAAACTGTCAATGATGATCATGTTTATAAAACATTGGGAATCTCTCTGATTAAGAGTGAAAGAGATCTTTTGAACTGATGCAGTGCAGATGCAGAAATGTCTACATGTAGTTTTGAATATGGGCTTTTATTAATGTCTGGCAAATGACTTGCAGATGGTGCACATGTTCCTGGATACAGTCTTCGCATTGTTGTCTCAACTACAGGTGAGTGTTGTGCTTGAGCATAAACACTGATTTTAAACTGGTCTGATACAATGATGAGTGCATAGTTCAGCAGATTAAACCGTGAAGATTATGCTTGTCTTTCGCTCCTATCTGATGTGTTGGCCTCCATGACCTGTGAAGCCTCTTAATTTGTGAAGTTGTGTTAATTTTTCTTCCCATGTTTCAGAATGAAGACCAAGGGGCGAGTGAAGGTGAGCTGAATAGCGGATGCACACCTATCAAAAATGGCATTTGATACAATGATGAGAGCATAGTTCAACAGATTAAACCGTGAAGATTATGCTTGTCTTTCGCTCCTAGCTGATGTGTCGGCCTGCATGAAAAGTGAGGCTTTCTTTCTGAAGTGATGTTTAAATTCTCCATAACTCATTTTCAGTTGCCAGAATATCGGGCACTACAAAAGGCCAATTGAAGGTGAGATCAAATGTTCACATGTAACCATCTTTAATTGCATGATACAATGATGAGAGCATAGTTCAGCAGATTAAACCATGAAGATTATGCTTGTCTTTCGCTCCTAGCTGATGTGTCAACTGTAATTTGTGATAAAGTCCTCAATTATTAAACGCCATAATAACAAACCTCTCGTCCTATCCAGATATGTGAAACCTTGCTGTCGAACTCTTCACAGCCTTGTGGTAAGTATCATGTCAATGTGGCATGTGCACTAAATGGCATTCAGATGTGATGAATTTGAATCAGGTCGCTGATCCAGTTGAGGAAATTAGTCGTTTATTCTGATCTGGATTGTATTAAGAAAAGAGATTATTTTTTTAGAATCTTAATTCACATCAAAGTATTCTAATTTCACAGCTGAACCAGAGTTGACTGTCCTGAGCACATGATGTCACACAAACATGGTGAGTACATAAATGTTGACTTTTAAGCACTTCAGACCTAGATGACCAGTGTAGTTTAAGTCTTAAATTTGTCAAATCTATGCCATCATCCAAGAACTGTTGCCTCTGGGTCTCAAGAGCTGCACATGAATTGGATGGATCTTGATGGTTTATAGTAAACCCTCTGATCCCTTTAGACTGGCCTGTGACAAAGTACAGACTGACTTTAAACCATGGAGTCATGTATATTGGCTCTAGCTGACCTGGTCAGTGTGTAGATCTTCATCCTAATTTTTGTGGTTCTGTTTAAATTTAGGCCCCCCCTTGCTTCAGGTGATGCTCATTCCCTTCATAGGCTGGATTGAATTGAGAGTTCAGATCAACTGAGGTGAGAATGCAAATGCACTCATAGCTGAAAAATGGCTGCCATGGGTTCAGTGATGTCTTAACAAATGTCTGACCTGAACTTCAATGTGGATGATGTGTTACTGAGAAACCCACTGAATTTAACATGAGTCAGCCAATCACCAGCATGTAATAAGGTTATTCTTTTATCCATCTCCAGGAACAAGCTGGATGTCAAGCTGATCTTGGTAAGTGTTAAGTACTTTGCCTTAACTGCACCACATTCAGCATATCATTTCTGATCTGTGGGTGCCAAAGTCAATTGTCCACACTGCCTGTGATGAAAAGATTCTGCCAAATGATTTCTGCTGATTATAACCCTTACCGTTCCATTATTTCTGAGGTCATGTGGTCAGTGAACATTGTTTTCTGTCCCATGTTGCTGGTTTTCTTGATTTTCATGAATCAATTTCCCCCCTCAGGAATGTCCCTGAAGCCATTTGGTCCTGAGGAGCAAGCCTGTGAAACAGTTGTTCAAGTGAGTATAACCCTGCTGGTTTGAAGTGCAATCTGTTTAGATGACATGAAATCTAAATGGTAGTGAACTACTTTTTGAAATTATAACTAGGGTTGCAAGAGATTTAAGATGCAATGCCATTTTGGAAATATAATTACACTGTAAACATTGGAAGTTAAAGAAGGGGATTAATACTTTAAAACAGTGCTGCAACCCTAAGTGGAATCAAATTCCATTAGTGGTGGTAAAACAATGATTTTAAGTTTTGTTAACAGCAGAACATGATGTAATAAAACAAAGCCAGTGCCCTGATTATACCATGCATTTGAGACATGCATACACACTTCACCCACAGATTGTCCTTCAACTCCATCACAGTAAAATATTTAAATTACAGGTTCCATAGAACAGCTACGCTATAAAAACACGTATACCATGTGGGCAATCATTTAACTCAAGCACCCACATATCAACTGCTCATTTCTATTGTGTGTGCGTGTGTGTGTGTGTGTGTATATAAACGGGTCAACATTTCTGATTTTTCTCAAATGCTGTTTTCAGTTGACCAGAGAGCTTGTGGACAAGGGAACATCATGAGCAACTTGGATGTTTTGCTACTAAATGCTAAAATAAACAGTGCCTGATTGTTTGTGGAAAATAAAAGTGATTTGAAACTTACAAGTCTGTTTTACTCTGTGAAATCTGACAAACTGTGTAAATTTGACTGTATTGGCCCAAACTCAAGAGAATGAACTAGCGTGCTCTGAATTTGAGAAAACCTAACCGGAAATGACGTATTTACCAACTTCCTGTACATTCAACGGCCGTTTCCTGTCACTAGCGAATGGTAGCTTTGTTTTTTACTCGTGAGTATCTCTCACGGGCGGCTTTAAGGTTGAACGCGTATAGGCGTCAGACTGTTTAGGTTAACCTCTCATACGAAGTAGTGGACGACGGCTGAACTCATTGAATTCCGCTCATGGCGATCCCATTAGAGACGGGGCGGGGCTAAATGACCGCCAAGCGCTGTCTTGTGGACAAAACGAGCGCCCCTGTTCGCCTCCATGAGCAGAGGGGTGAGTACCCCACACAGAGCAGGCCTCCAGCAGACTGCCAGCTTCAGATAAATGGGAGAACGTGAGATCGGGACGCCGTGTCCATCCTCCTTTCGACCGCCTCGCACCATCCTCTTCTTCGATGTCTGTGCGGTGGTTACTGCCTTTGCTCTGGGCTCTGTCCGCAGAGGCCGACTTCTTCCAGTTCGACAGCATTTCTAATGTATCCACTTACTATTTTAATTACATTTATTGCAACATATGGGAGGGGGACTGTCAGCCGAACCAGGACGATGCTACACAGCAAGGTAACGAGACTGAGACGAGTGAAATAATGGGACTTTTGAATGAATGATTTTGTGAAGGCGAACGAAATATATAATCGTTAAATGTACCACAATTTCTGTGTGCGGCGTTCATGTCACTGTACTGTTTGTCTTGTTGATGTGACAGTTCCTACCAGGGACCTGTGGCAAGGTTTTCCTCAGGACTACATCAGCCTGCTACATCAGTGGTACTGTAGTCTGGGCCAGTGCTGTGAGTCCGGAGACTGCAGGATAACCAACAACATCACAGGTAGTGGCTGTCTTTCATGACCCACTGCATGTACGAGCTCACAGATAATGTTTCTCGCAGGGATTTTTCTTTTTAACGCGGTGTCTATTTCCTGTTGGCTTTTTTTAAATTGTAGTTATACATTTACAGCTCATGTGAAAGAGTAATACACTTTGCTTTATAAGCCTGACTTTAGACTCTGAAATGGCCCTTCATACAATGGATGAACTGCTTTCAATGAAAGTAAAAATATAAAGGTCCTGATGAATACGTTTCTTAAAGTATGAATTTAAGTGCAATTTTGATGTACTTAACTTATTCCCATTTTCTGCTCCTTTATACTTCCTCTCCGCTGCAATTTGGAGGAAAATTTTGTAGTTTTTATGCACTATGGTCATTTAAAGGTGCACTATGTAGTTTGGGGGTTTTAGAAATGTATAATAAGAAGACAAAGATCTACACAAACTAGATAAGCCAACTTTACAATCTGTACAGTGAACCACATCCTCTGTCTGAAGACCCTCGATTCATGTGTGGAAAAACCTGCCATATTAAGAAAAAAAAACCTTGATTGGGGGGAATGTAATGTACTGTTCATACTGTTTTATTTTGTTTGTACTTGGCGGACCCTGCCACCTTTGTAGCCTCAAACAGTGTTCGTAGGACCTTATTTTCCCCTGAGAACAGCTTGTTTCAGTAAAAATTACATATTTTAAAGTTTTGTTTTAGAGCTCCATTAAATTCTGAATATTAACATTCTTTTCCAATAATCTGCCAGGCTGTTAACGTTGAACCCTGCATATGAATATTTACATCTAATATCAGACATTCAAGTGACATTTTAACATGATATCCTCATGAACATGATATTTACTCAAGTGTGACTTTTTGGTACATTATACAACTCTGTACTAAATGTTGTTAAATGATATTTTACACAAGATCCGACTGATATTGCAGGGGGCCTGTTGCACGTGCAGTTGCACGGTCTACAAGATGAAAGCAAGGATATTTCCATTTGTCAGCTGTTCATACTTTTAGTTATTGATTGCTGTTTCACATGATATAAAAATATCAGACATTGAATATTTTCACAAATTAGTGAATATCGCCGCTCGACTGTTTTAACAGTCCAAATGATGTTTAGACTGAGTAAAACTGAGATACATGGACTCACGTCTGAGCCGTGTACAGCTTTCAACTTTTATATAGTTCCAGTTGCTCCAGCTCCGAAAAGCATAAAGAATACTGTTTATTATAAGGCTTGCAAGAGTATGCAAATGACACCAGGTATATAGGAAAGGTACATTTGTACGTAAAAGGGCTCTACATTTTTAGTTTTCAAATGTATTTCCTGGTGGATCACATACTTTAAAGAGACACATTAATATATATTGTAAAACTAAGTATATGCTGAAACCTAAAGGTATTTTCTGCGCAGGTCTGTCGACGGACCTCCAGACGAAGCTCCACGGGCAGCACCTGGCTCAGTCTGTGGTTCTGAAAGCCATCCAGGGTTTCATCAACAACCCCGAGTCCAACAAGCCACTGACTCTCTCCTTCCACGGCTGGTCTGGCACCGGCAAGAACTTTGTGGCCCGGATCATCGCAGATAACCTGTATCGTGACGGGGTGAAGAGTGAGTGTGTCCGACTGTTCATCGCCCCGTTCCACTTCCCACATGCCAGACTGGTGGACACGTACAAGGTGAGCCGCGCAGAGCCCTCTTGGCACAGAGTTTGACGCTCCGTGCCAGGATCACGCAGGACACATTCTCGGTGGCCCGCTTGCTTTAGTCAGATGTTTAATCTGTGTTTTGTAATTCGGCGCATGATAACGATTAGTTTGTTCAAATCAAACACACAAGTACTGACATACTTGGCTTTTTGGAACCCTGTGTTTGTCCAGCCAGGACCAGCTCACCTGGTCCCCTCTAGACACAGTTTAACATAGTCACTGCGTCAGATTACAAACTAATATTGACACAGTATTATTACACACACTGATTTAACAGGGTATAGTACACATGATAACCTTTAAACTCTTACTATCAAAATGTTCAGAATCTGTTAATGTTGGCATTTCTTCTACCTGTCTTGGTGAGGTCTCCCCTAAATGAGATTTACAAGGTTAAAGGGTGGCAATAAAAATGGATTTTGAAAATGTTCAGTTACATTTCCTTTTCCCTCATGACTAAAATTCAGTGAACATTTCTCTTGTTAATGGCTTAAATGTTTACACACAGTATAGGGAAAGGAAAAACACAGAGTTTTGACACCGAAAGTGAGTTACAATATTATTGTTGATTTTTTGTGTATGCTTCTCGACTTGCTGTACTTTCTTTCATCTCTCTATATATGTTTTCTAATTGCTATATTTGTCGTTATGCACCAAAACACCAAGACAAATTATTTGTATGTGAAAATCTAGTTGGCAATAAAGTGATTCTGATTAAAAAAGAGCAGATGCCAAAGATGGGCTGCTTCCCGAATGCAGCTATCAAAAAACAGCAGCTCTTTTAATCCAAGGGCATTCCATGAAACAAAAAAAAACAGATGCTAGACTTGTACTGTGTTCAGTTATCAGTAAATTGGAGCAAAAAATTACAAAGGCAGACTCCACTGTAAAAATCAAGAAGGCTTTAGTAAGTGGGTTTCAAACCTGATTCAGATTCTGATCACCCTCTCTGTATCCAGGGCCAGCTGAGAGAGGCAATCCGGGACATGGTGTTGCGCTGCCCTCAGACCCTGTTCATCTTTGACGAGGCTGAGAAGCTTCACCCCGGCCTCATCGATGCCATCAAACCCTACATGGACCACTATGACAACGTAGATGGCGTCAGCTACCGCAGAGCCATCTTCCTCTTCCTCAGGTTGGTTTATACATCAGGCACGTCCCATCTGATGAATCTGGGTCAGAAAACTCTCTACCACTCAGAATTTATTGCACCTCTGGCAGCTCATCTGTGATGAAGGATTGTCCTTCCTCTGTCTCCATTTGCTCTCTTCATGGATTTTTTATGTTTTCAATTACTCATGTCCGACTTTAATGACGGATAATCTGCTTAGTCAAATATAGAAACACATTTTTCACTTCAATGTTATGTGATATGATGTAGGAGAGGCTTGCGGCCACTATGGTTGCATTTAAATAATCATTAATAATCATTAATACGCAACAAATCAGCATTAAGTTTTAGTAGAAAAAGATTTGTGTTACAATAATTACAATAATCTATCCCTTGTTGAGGGAACAGAAATTTGACACATTTAAAGTGTAAAATGTGCAAATGTGAAAAAGTAGCATCAAGCCTTTAGTGGCTCCAGAGGAAGCTGCATGTAATCTGACAAACTGCCACCAGTGATGTCACTCAGGAGGTAGATTGCACTGTGGGTAATGTATGTGCCAGGTTATTAAAAGGAAGAAGAAGGGATGGAATATAAAAGATAATATCTGTGGTTCTGCTCTATCGGTTTTGATCATTTGTTTTTCAATTGTGGAAAAGTAGAAAACCTGGTGCCTCCGTCATCCACACTGACTGACATAACCATAGGCAGTGTTTTAGATTACAGACAGATCGATAGATACATAGATTACATGCAACTCTCTCTGTGTAAATAATGTGTAAAAATGGCGGATTTACCCCATGAGCAAAAAATGTGTATTATTGGTCAACCCTCATCTGTGATTATTTGTCCAAGAGCAGTCTATACTTTACACAATTTCTCTCCACTACTTTGGACTGACAGCCTTCATCACACACATGCATCCAACCAAACCAGAAGTAATCAAATCTCCACCAATGCAGAGAATTTACATCATATTCTTGTTGTGTCTGCAGTAATATAGGTGGAGCAACGATCAATGATGTTGCATTGGACTTCTGGCACTCCGGTCAAAATCGAGAGGACATCGGTATGGAAGACCTGGAGCACCGGCTACGCGCTGAAACTATGGAGTCTCAAGGTAAGCTGCTCTCGCGCGTCTTTTGCATTGTCATATGAGACATCTAGTGGTGAATCTTTAATTATGAAAATTCCTGAACATTTTTTTCCATATGGCTCTCCTTCCCAGGTGGATTCGCTCAGAGTGAGCTGATGTCCGGCCACTTGATCGACTTCTTCGTGCCGTTCCTGCCTCTGGAGTACCGCCATGTTAAGCTCTGTGCGCGGGACGCCTATGCAGCACGGGGTTTGGAGACGGATGAAGCTACGCTGGATGAGGTGGCCAAGGCGATGCTATATGTCCCCAAAGAGGAGAGACTGTTCTCTGCCCAGGGATGCAAGTCCATACCCCAGCGGATCAACTTCTTTCTCCCCTAGAAGGGACACAGACAGAGACCTGGAGGAGGTGTAAGATTGCTTTACCAGCCCATCTGCATACAGAGCCACAGAGGAGATGTGTCTGCTCTGCTCTGCTCTGCTCTATGTACTCCCCACACCCGGTCCCCAAAGATACAACATGTGTCTGTCCAGGTCCCTCAGAGAAGGTCAGGCAGCAGGGCAGATCCAGAGGGGAAAGCAGCACGACCCACCCTGCAGATATGAGAAGTGTTAGACGGTCATCATGTGCAGTGTCGCTGCTCTACCTCACCTGCCCGGTTTGAATCAAGACTGAGAGTTAAAGAAGACGGTGTTTGTGGTTGTGCAGTGTATGTCACAGGGGAAACATTTTTATCCCACTATTTATGTCTGTTCACCTTTGCCAAACTCTGAGTTGCACTTTTTTACATTTGGATAATGTCATACTTCATGTGTTAGTATTTTGCATGTCAGGCATTGTGCTCGTATCAGCATTATTTATTTATTTGGAGAGAGCAGTGGAGTTGTTTGAATGCACATTGGTGCTACTGTAAGCCATTAGAACTTATTAGACAGCACTGTTGTGTGAACAATATGGAGTGTGTAACAGCTAACGTACATGGTGCTGTGATGCAAATGTTACTTGAAATCTTTCCCTGGAAATGTTTTCAGAAGCGATGAATCTATTTGAAAGTTAGATGTGTTTGATATGTTTGATGACTATTAATAATGTATTTTTTATCATCTGTAATTTGATTGATTCATAGACACGTATTAAATGTCTGGATATCATCATCTTTACTTAATATATTGCTGTTCATTTGGGGCATAGTTCACAAATCTATGTTTATGCATTGCTTTATCTCCACAATTCATGCATTCTCTTTCACATACTCTCACACCGGTCTGAGTCGGTCTGCTGAAGTGACTCTATAGCTCAGAGTCACATCACAAGAAGAACATACGAAGAAATGTCAGAAATGGTTTTGAGAAAATAAACACCCACAGTAAACCAACAGGAGTTGTTTTTATTGAATGTATTTGAGGGGGATTCAGTCTCAGCTTCGCATGACGCCCCCCATCTTTCTCTTTCTTTAAAGGGACCCTGTGGAACAATTCGTAGCAATTTACATCTGTTAACTTTTTTATTGTGGATGATTTGTTTAAGTTGTTTAATGCTGCTAGAGTGTGGATTTCAGTCCCATGGATGTCCTTTATGCGCTTTCTTGAGCGCTTAGGCACTTTGCTTCATTAACACAGAGAGACAGCAGGTAATGTTAGTTTAGGATTTACTTGCTTTTAGGCATGGTAAAAAAGAAAAATCCCTGGTTTCAACTACTCACATATGAATAATTGCTGTTTTCGGTGTGTCTCCATGTGCATAAATGGAATACACTTATATTTGAACGTTTACATTAAGATTTGTTGTAGGCGTTCTACAGTATTTCTCAAGAAAATAATTGGTAGTCCATCAAAGATGAGTTTTGCTATTTGTTAATTCAGTTGGATATTTGAGAAGAATGATGCAGAGTCAAACACTAGAGGGCTATTTTTTATAATTTCTCTGTTCACACTTTAAATCTGAGTATAACACCTAAAATGCATGAGTTTTTTGTGATATCACAACTGTTTTTTAAGCTAAAATGTCACCTAAAGATTTGGGATTTGAGATGTGAGATTTCACATACACTGATTTTATCAGTGACGCTAGAGGCATTTTGTAGCATTTACACTTTTGGTTTACACATTCATAGAAAATGATTTGAAATGAAAATGTTTCAACCCTTTTAATTTAATCTTTTTTTAACGTTTTTATGTAAGAAGACTGCTTGTAATTCAAAACTGAGTTGTTGTTTTTTTATTTCAAACCATTTCACGAGAGAATCCTCAATGATGAACAAATATGTTTCTCTGTTACATTTAGTTTGCTTTCACATACATTTAAAAAAACGGATATTAGTGATTTATCCATTTTACAATGATTTCCTCCCCTTATGATTCACCCACGGCGCATCAGCCTTCCTTGGGCGTGTATCAAGCAAACGCGTGGTCTGCTCCCATTGGCTGCAGCGATTATTCGTTTGGATTTCCTCTCCTCCGATTGGCCGAGAGCGATAACGCTTCCTCATTCAGGATCGCGGCCGCCGTCCAATCAGATTCAGACATCTGTTCCGAGCCGAGAGGAGAGAAGCGGCAGCGTTTTTCCACTGTAACCTGTATTAGAGGACTGGACTGACAAACAGCAGCTCCTGCACGGTGTAGAGACATTACTGTAGAGACAACAGTTATTTATCGTCACAGTTGGTTCGTTTTGGGTCCGGCAGCGTGCTCCAGCTCGTCACCATGACAGCCCTGTCGCTGCTGCTGCTGGCCGTGTCGGCCGCATCTGTCCTGACCGAGTCCTCTGTGTATTTTCGAGAGCAGTTCGAAGACGCGGGTGAGGTCCTTCACACAGAACTGCTCCTTCATTATGTAACCGTGTGGTCGTGATTTGTTGAAACTGTGAATCTGTCGCATAGTGCAGCACTGAATCGGTGTGTGTATGGTTAAACCGGTAGCTATTCAGCTTGTTGGTTGTTTGGTTGGAGTGATTTTTCTGACATGACATCTATTAATTTTGCCTCCCTGTATGTGATGTATTGTTTGTCTAATGCTTAATTTTGAGACGCATTTATTCTACATGGGCACTATTTATCTTTTGACCCCTCTCTCCTCCCTTCCTCTCCGTCCTCTCCATTTCACCCCCTGCTATCATCCAACACCATGTCTGCCTTCCCCCCCCCCCCCCCCCCCCCCTTAATGCTCATCCCCCCCGTCATTCACCGTTAACCCTCTTTACCTTTATCTGTCCTGTTCCTTCATCCTCACATTTCCATCCTCATATTAAACACCGTGCAGACTGCCCCCTGCAGCGTAACCCGCTCCCAGTGCACCTGCACTGATGCATCATCAGTGTGGTGGATCAGGGGCCTGTGAGTGACTGCCGTGCGGCTGAACCTTTTCTTTCTTGTTTGTGCCAGATGCCTGGAAGAGTCGCTGGGTGGAATCCAAGCACAAAACCGACTACGGCCAGTTTGTCCTGACTGCAGGGAAGTTCTATGGAGATGCTGAGAAAGACAAAGGTGAGTGGAAAGATATCCACCCACTGTGGATCTGTGGTCAACACCCACATTGTTTTCTCATTGTGTTGGGTGTTAAGCTGTGTTTCTTTAAAATATGGGTGTGTATTCTCTGTTATCTGCGGGGTGTGTCGAGGAAGTTTAGAGAGAGACTTAAAGTGGTGCTTGCTTGGGATTTATTTAAGGTTCAGTTGTGTTCTTTAGGATTAAAAGGACCATTTCTCTTAAATGTATACTACTTAACGTGACATTTGCTAGTGGCACAATATTAGGTCGAGATCTACTCTTTAACAAAGGTGACAAGGTGTTTTTTTAATTTTTTTTTTTATTTCATCGTTATTAAACCTGAACTATTCCAGCTGAGATTCAGAGTCTCTTTTACAATGGAGTCCAAGCCAGGGCCGCATCATATAAAGTTTCACATAAAGGAACGAGCATCAACTTAAAAGAAACAACCTGAGGAATTTTGCATAACAGAAACAAGCTGGAGACCATCAAGACTGTGAATTTACCAGTGTTCAGAAACAGGACGTGCATTTTGGTCAAATAGTCCTTAATCCTAGTGTTCCCTATTTACCAACCAACCAACCATGTTTAAGGTGTCTGTGTAGGTAATCAAAAATCTACACATGCAACTGTCCATCCTGGAAGTGAATAACACTTTTCAAAGTTCAGATGACACGGAAGTACTGAGTCTATAAACCTGTATGTTAATTTAGTTTGAGAGAGTTCACATAAATGAGATTACTCTGAATGTAGGGCCTCTAGCAGGGATTTTCTTTGGTTTTTTTTGTTCAGGGCAGATAACATTTATTAGTAATCAAGAAGACCGATGACCATTTTGGAACATGCATAATGTATGATATACATTAGTAGATAGAATAACTATTGTAATATAACTAAGTAATTTCTAAGTAAGTACAGTACTGTACTCAAGTAAATTCTGAGGTACTTGTACTTGCCCCTTTCTACTCCTTTATACTTCCACCACGCTACATTTTGGGGGTAAATAAGCCTCTCCATTTATGAAATAACCTAATTACTAGTTAATTTTGAGATTCTAATTGTTAAGTGTTGATTGGCTTTTGCAGTAACCAATTGGATAGTGCTGTGGGCTGGACACTGAATATCAGATCCAATAAACTGTCCATCAGCTGTGCCAGTATCACGGTGAAATCACTGTGGGTGTTGGCAGTGTCTCACAGTTGTTCCATTATTCAGTGTCCGTGGAGCAGCCTCTGCATGACATCATCACAACAGGCTGTCTCTCAGCTGTACAACTTGAGACGACCTTCATACATTGCAATGACATACTTTTCTTTTCACTACAGGTCTGCAGACCAGCCAGGACGCCCGCTTCTATGCCTTGTCGGCCCGTTTTGATGACTTCAACAACCAAGGCCAGCCTCTAGTCATCCAGTTCACAGTGAAACACGAGCAGAGCATTGACTGTGGTGGAGGATACATCAAACTGTTCCCCTCTGGCCTCAACCAGGAGGAAATGCACGGAGACTCCGTCTATAACATCATGTTTGGTGAGTGTGGATGGTTTAAAACTCTGCTTCTTATGTTTATTCTTCACTGATAATTGTACATGTCATCTTCTTCTCATTATGTTTCCACACAGCTTGACAGGTCTTAATTATGGTGTATACACCAGTGACTCACTTTTCTAAAAGCAATGTACAAATTTTGTCTGGCAAAGTGTATTTAATGGCTCTTTTTTTTTCAGATTGTAGATGATTTAGATTAGATTCCACATTTTTACTTATTTACTTGTTTGTCTGCCTGTTCAGGTCCTGATATTTGTGGCCCTGGCACAAAGAAGGTTCATGTCATCTTTAACTACAAAGGCAAGAACCATCTGATTAACAAGGATATCAGATGCAAGGTAAGACGTGTTTCTAACTCTGAGCTATTTATAATTCCTGGTGCAACAAAAAACTTGTCCTAAAGTTTGTTACAATTCACTAAAATTTTCTAATAACACTGCCGTTGACCATAAAACCAAACCAACAAGGAGATGCTGAAAGTGTTTTGCATCATAAAACCATTATATGTAAATCCTCCATGAATAAAACAAAGTCAGAGAACAGCTGCGAACATGTTGTTTACACCTTGCAGGATGATGAGTACACCCACTTGTACACGCTGATTGTCAACCCAGACAACACCTACGAGGTCAAGATCGACAATAAGAAGGTCGAGTCTGGCAATCTGGAGGATGACTGGGATTTCCTGCCTCCCAAAAAGATTAAAGACCCTGAAGCCAAAAAGCCTGAGGACTGGGATGACAGGGAGAAGATTCCCGACCCCGATGATAAGAAACCAGAGGTCAGTCGGGCAGCTGGGGCCATCCTAGAACTCTGTACCTTTCTTAATCGATTTGTGCCCCTTTTTTTGAGTTCTACTCATTTATTCATCTCTGACTGTAACTTTTTTGTAGGACTGGGACAAACCTGAGAACATCCCAGATCCTGATGCCAAGAAGCCTGATGACTGGGACGAAGAGATGGACGGAGAGTGGGAGCCACCTATGGTCACCAACCCTGATTACAAGGTAAACGGTGAATGATAATGGCAATTAATATACAGTAATCAATCAATAGGCAGTCTGACTCCCCCTGTTGTTGGTATAAACCTGCAATTAGCTGCCTGTTTTAGGCCGTATTCTTCTCTTATTTAACTCTGTGTTTTTCAAAATCCCCATTATTGTAGAAAACCATAACAATCTCCGAGCATGTAGGTACAATGCTTAAAGATGCTACACACTGCAAGGGTTATATACCCTCACCGCAACCTGGTTGCTAATGGTACGGACATAAGTAAGATGGCAGTTGTTACCATTTTTTATTTTGTGGGGATTTAGTCATTTTAATACAATGACTTGCCTGCCCACGTGCAAATGTTCCACCCAAACGAGTTCCCTCTTACATTATTTAGCGGGGACACTGACGCTGTAATTTGGGCCTTTCAATACCCAAGTCGATTGTCATTGGTTTAAACAAATGGGTTTTTTGCCTATTGAAATATGACAATGGGGGCAGCCAGATGCTTCTCCAGCACTGACACAATGTGGATCTGGAAATGCGAGATTATTCTCTGTTCCCTATTTGCAGTTTAATAAATAATAAATAATAATGCAATAAAATGTTCCTATTTCTGAAGAACTTTGACACATTCCTCTTACACTCACCACACTTTCTGGCTCTCTCTGTCTTGTTTGATGTCAACAGGGTGAGTGGAAGCCCAGTGAGATCAGCAATCCTGCCTACAAAGGCAAGTGGATCCACCCAGAGATTGACAACCCGGAGTACACAGCCGACTCTGAGATTTATAAATACGACAGCATCGGTGTGATTGGACTCGACTTGTGGCAGGTAAGAAGATACTGAAGCTGACTGATTAACGCAAACTGAAAAACTGGTGTTTGACTGTCATTCCAACTATATCCATCCAGGAATGGGAACATTTTTACATGCACTGTGTTCGTGCTGATTTTCGGTTAGAGCCACTGCAAAGTTTTGTGTTTGAGAAGTTGAGATAATTCAAGATGTTGTGGAGATAGAGGGCACACGTTTCAAAAACAATGTGGCTTTTCTTTTATTGAATCCGTTGCATTAAGTACCTCATAACTTAACTTTTTTTTTTCATTAATGCAGGTCAAGTCTGGTACCATCTTCGATAACTTCCTCATCACTAATGACCCAAACCTGGCAGAGGAAGTGGGCAATGACACATGGGGAAAAACTAAGGTCAGCCCTAAACTTATTTATTTTTAAAACTCATGTAAACATGCATCCTGCTTGTATTTTGTGGTGGATTTATAAGGAATTATATTTTTATAGTTTTTTTAATTTGCTTTCTTTTATGTGTATCCTCTCCAGGATGCAGAGAAGAAGATGAAGGAAAGCCAAGAGGAGGACGAGAGAAAGAAGCGCGAGGAAGAGGACAGCAAGAGGAGAGACGAGGCAAAGGAGGAAGAGGAGGAGGAAGAGAAGGATGAGGAGGAAGAGGAGGAGGAGGAGGAAGAGGAAGACGAAGAGGAAGAGGGGGAAGAGCAGCAGGAAGAGGAGGAGGAGGAAGAAGAGGATGATGAAGGCTCAGACTCTAAACTCAAGGACGAGTTATAAACTCCATGCAGGAACTGCTGAGAAAGCAAGTGGACTGTCAATGAGCCATTGGAAGGAGGCCGGAGATGATCGACCCTCATGACTGACACCCAGGGGCAGGGGTGGGGTGGGATGGGGTTTTTCATTTCTTTGTTTGTTTACAACGCAGAGAAGTAGGTGGAGAAAAAAAGGGCAATTATTTTTTTGTTTCCTGTTTCCATGTGCGTTATTATTATGATTATTATTGTTGTTGTTGTTGTTGTTATTATTATTATTATTATTATTATTATTATTATTATTATTATTATTATTATTATTATTATTATTATTATTATTATTAAAATTGAAGATGTCATAATGAATGTCTTGACAGGAAAAAATTTAATCGCTTTCCACTTTATACCCAAGAGAAATATAGAATCGTCATTTGTGTTCAGCTAAAATTCTGGGTTTTTATGAAGTATAATGTTGTGGTGACATGAAAAGAAGCTATATTTGGTTTGTGGACAATACCTTGAATTTTTTTTTTTTTACCTCGTGTGTTTGTCTTATTAGTCAGTCACATTTGTTTTTTGTTTGTTTTTTTTAAAGTCAGTTTTGTCACTCATGCTCCCCTTTTTTTAAAAGCTACATCAATCTTAAAAGGATTCCACAGGGTTGGACATCGCTACGCAGGTTAGCTTGCCTGCTCTTATTTAAACCTCTCTGATTCAAACAAAAGGATAACAGCTTGGGGATAAGAGTGCATCAGGACTGACATCATATATTTGACAACCTGTTCTAAAAATAAAAAATGCCGTCGCCTGTAGGATGGTAATACGGGGTGCTTTAAGAGGAAATCCTTTGCATAGTTTTGTACTGTATAGTTAACACTTTTTTCACTTCAATGCAAATACTGTAGTCTTGTGTGTCTAAATAAACTGTGCTCAAACTCAGATGTACATTAGGAGCACTCCAGTAGCAGGAAAGCTTCCATTCATTTAGTTCGCGTTCACTTTAGGTTTACTTGTAGTCGGTGTGTACACAACCAGTCTCCTCATTACTAATGCTAATATATCTGCACTGCTGTAACCCAACACACTGTCCCAAAAAACAGTCTGAAAGATGATCCTTTTGTAAAAGACACATTTTGTACTAATGGTAGTAATTGAAGTGGAAAGATTTTCATGTTGCTGTGTAAAAAAACAAACAAATCAAAGGCAGGTGTTCTGTCCAATAAAAACAACCAGGACAAAAGGAGTGGAAGTCTTTTGTTTTGTCATACTTAAAGTGACTTTTGGAATGGCTGTATTTACATGGATAGCAGGGTATGTGGTGTGTATTTATTTGCTTTTTTATTCCCATTATTTGTTTTTTTCTCCACAGCAGAAGTGGAATTGAACGTTTACAACCATAATGTGTAATTATATTTCACGCTACTTTAAATCCTTACTATACTTTTTATTCTACTGCATTTATGTGGAAGTTACAGTTAGTAGTTATTTTTGCACTATCTGAGAAAACTATTAACACAACCAAATAGCGTGTGAAGTGGTCACAATAAGCTCCACCTTATGGTTATAATAATACTTTGACTTACGCAAGATTTTGAATGCAGGACTGAGGAGTATTTTGACATTGTCGTCAGGCTCCATTGGTCTTATTGACGACACTGAGTTCATATCCTCAGTATATTTTCTTGGACTTCAACGATTTTAGCAAACTGGGGTATTTGCTTCCTTCAGTTGAAAACTTACACATGGTAAGTCTTTTATTTTATAGACTCAGTCCACCATGTTTAAACTCACTGACAAGTTTTAGGCCAATAGAAAGATATAAACAGTGTCATATTGAGTACCCAAAAGTAGGCAAATATTGTACTTTTTACTCGACTACATTAATGTGATAGATTTAGTGACTAGTTACTTAGAGTAAGATTGCTGCATCAGAGTCAAAGTAGAGCATTTTCATAATGGTTAGTTTTTACAACACAGTTTTGCTGCAGGCTAGTTGGTAAGTAAAATATTGCAACCAAAATGTAGCATAAGAATTGGAGGAAGCAGGAAATTGACATACAGTATTTAAGTAAGTACACGTCGGCTACCTCAAAGGTTAGAAAATGTACTTCCTTACATGCCATCACTGGATAGAAACCCAGAGAAAGGATTCATGATTATTTTATTTCTGGTGGTGTGAATAGGTCTTGCATATAAACATAGTAAGACCTACATAAAACACAAAAAAATGCTTACTACTTTAAGGGGCACTATGTAGTTTTGGAGAAAAGAAATTTAAATTCCGAATCTTAACATTTAAAATATTAATGAGGTTATAATACAAACTCAGAAATATTCAGCTTATCCATAACTGAATAAACAAGCTGTTCGCAGAGTAAATTAAGATCCTCAGAACACTGTTTGAAGCTGGAAAGGTGGCAGGGTCTGCCACACATAAACAAAGTAAAACAGCATACAACTGTGTTGTCCTTTAAATCAGTTTGCTTATTCAGTTTGTTCGGTCATGAAAACAAATGGAGTTTATTGAATTAGTTTGTTTAGGTCTTCTGATCAAAATTTCTTCCCCAAAACTGCATAATGCACCTTTAATATTTACATAATAGAAGACAATGGGGAGGGGGGATACAGTGGTGGCACTCATGACCTCGGTATATTTAAAATCCTGTCTCAGGCCCTGTTATGATACATTATAATACTGCTCCTGTGACTTAAGGAAATGAAAAAAATACCTCCACCATGTGTGCTTCATAACGCTGTGGGACTGCATGACAGATTACGGTGTGTGTGTGTGTCATGGGCTGAGGTGATTCCTGTGGTCGGGCTCCAGTGCCAGGTTTTACAGCGGCCTCTGTCTGTGTCTGGCAGCAGTGCAGCATGAAAGCAGTGGGAAACAGAAACACTATGGCTGCCACTCTGTCTCTTACTCAGGTAACACTGTCTTACAACTCAAATATAACGACAGCAAACGTTTCGGGGCCTCTCTCTGCTCTGCTCGGAGACATTTCAACTGTGTTAGTGAAGCCCGGTGGGCAGAAAGGCGGGCTTACCTCGACCCTCGGCTCTCTTTTTTGGAAGTTTAGTCCTGCTGTGACTGGGAAAAGTTTCTGCCTAATCTCTTTGGGGACTGCGTAAGGGCGTAGCTAGCTAGCTAGCCTGCTAGCTAACAGCTAGTTAGTGTGCAGTGTTGGGCTGTTTTAGAGCCGCTTTTATCAAACTTGAGATAAGCCATGTATCGTTACTTTGCTTCGTTTCGGCGGGTGGTGTTTATCGAAGCGTTTTGTACTGCCTCGTTTTGCTGCAGGCTAGTTGGTCCTGGCCAAAGAGATGTTAATACGAGATACTCATGTGTGGCTCTGTTGTGGCTTTACTGTCATTTTTAAGCTAACTTATAAAGCCACCGCTAACATTGCTTTCCGCAAAAAAATGAAGCAAGTTACGGACATTATTCGTTATAGCCTAACATTGCGTAGGGTGCTCATGTAGCTTGCTATAGACTGAATAACCTACCTGCCATTATTTGAAGTAAACATGCTTTCACTGACTGGGTTAGTGTTTTTCTCTGTGACCTTCCTGAAGTGGACAACGTCAATTTACTGTTAGCTACTCTGTCCTAAACAGAAAAACTCAAAATAGTCTTGTCAGTTGTTTTGCAATCTGTATGGGGAAGTGAGCTTGAGTAGCCCATTAGCCAGAGCTGCTGTCACAAAATGTCAGTCTGCTGCTAATCTATGTTAGATCCTGAAGTTTGTGTAGAGGTGTGTTTGTTTGCATGCACAGTAAATAAGTTATTTAGCAGGTAGCAACCAGGTTTAATAAGTAGGCTACAGTCCCAGACTTGTTACCTGAGCCTCTGTTGCCTGTAACAACAAACAGGAGCTGTCTGAACTCAAACACATGAGTTGACATCTCTGTGTTGTCAGACTTCATCGCTGCCTTACTACTGAAAATCCTCCCACTGACCTGCTGTTCAGTGTTGCTGCTGCCATTAATGTGTTTTACTGCGATGGCCGGATTAGGGAGATGAAATCACCAGAACAAACCAGACTGGCCCGTCAACTCCCGCACTGTAAAGTAATCGTGCTATCTGCTGCAGTTTTGTATGGGCTAGTGGCTGGGGAATGATTGAGGGGTGTTGTTTTTTCAATGCTCAATTAAAGAGTCACCAGTACAATGACCACAGTGTTACAGCCGCCAACAGTTCCAGGCACACTATTGTGTGTGCCACAGAAATAAGTTGCGTTGGCCAGAGAAAGATAAGTGTGTGTGGACAGTTATCTCGCTGTAAACTGGCAGTTGACAAAGCTGACAGATAACTGTACTGGTCACGGAGTGTTTAACCTCAGACTCATCTTCTGTGTCCGAGCGATTTGTGCAAGTCTGTAACAAGACTGATATTTTAACAGATCTCTACTATATACTCTTGCGTGCCAGTTTGTTTCTCTGTGGAGGAGCTCTGAGGCAGCTTTAACCACTGGTTTGGATTAGCCACTCCCCAGCTGATCCACTTTTCAGACAATTACTGTTCACTCCTTTCCTCCTTCGCTGCACCTGTCGATTGAAAAGTACAACAACCAATTGTCAGTTTCAGCTATATGGAGAAGGAAATGCTGATTCTTTTCCTGTTCAGCCCAGCAGTGGACGGTCAAATAAACACGGGGGTGCTTAGGGAGGATGTGACAGAGCGCCATGTTAGCCGGTGTCTGTGAGGTGACGTCCTGTTGTAACCATCTGAAGCTGACCATCAGTAGCCTTGGGAAGTGTAGCCTACATCCTTGTGTCAGACAGCTCACTAGTCATCGCTCTTTTCTGTGTGCAACTCAGCATTAAGCTTCAGTATCATCGTGACTCACAGAATTTCATTGTATGGCCTAATACACGCGCTGTATGTCTCCAGGAAATTTCCACATCTTTGCCAGGAATTATTGCTGGGATTGGCCAGTGCTGATATGATGACTTCATTGAGAAAGCTAATGCAGAGCACTTTGATGATCACTTGTTTAAGTCATTTATCAAGCAAGGATGCCAAACATTTACTGTTAGCGCCTTAGTCAATGGGAATATGTGCTGCTTTTCACTGATTGGAAACTTATCATGGACGTTTTTCTCAATTTTCAATTTTCAATTTAAATGATAGAAAATAATATTGAGTATAGAAATTGTAACCTTCATCTGACATCTGAAGCATGATGTCATGTGTGGAGTCATAATCATTCCTCATGCTACTTGGAGGCTTGTCTTCCTAAACTGTCTGTGATGCAGAAAAAAATACACTACTGCTGCAACTGCTGGGGCTGCAACTAACAACTTTTCCATTGTTGATTAAACTGTCAGAAAATGGGAAAAATGTCGATCGGTGTTTCCCTAAGCCCAAGATGACATCCTCAAATTACTTGTCTGTGTGTCTGCATCCTCCATCTGTAATGAATCACTTTTTTTTGTGAATTGTGAATGACAGGCTTTCTGTAGCCAGCAAACACATGCTGTCCATTTGAATTTGTAAACTGAATCTGGAGAATTTATAGTATTTTAGTAATAGAAGTAGTTCATTCTTTGTCAGATTGTTTTATAGTTAGTTAGTTTTTAAAAGTGCTTTTAATTGTGGTTGGGTTGAGTCAGTAAACTTAAATTTGTATATTGTATTTTTTCTTCTCTGACAGCTCTCCAGTGGAAATCCAATCTATGACAAGTACTACCGACAGGTATGCAATACATCTTCCAAAATACAGCAAAATGTAGTTAATTGATATTAGGCTATGGTGTGTTTTATGCACACTATGTCCTTTACATTGCTTGAAATGTACGTTCATGTATTACTAATAGTGAGCCCATTGCTGTTGTGTGATATAGTCATTTAAACATGATTTGACCGCTGCTATATTGTGCTATAACTTGCTCTTGATATAAAGTACACAGAAAAACAGATGGTGAGAGAAATACCTATATTAAACAAACACGTTTTTTCTATATGTAGATCCACTGACCCTTAAACTGTAAACTAGCTTTAGGTAAACTGTAGTGTTGCAACACGCAGTGATCTCTCTTCTCAGTTTTCTGTGTCCATGAAAGGAAGTACTTCTATGAATTAATAATGTTTCCCTTTGCCCGACATGTCAGGGGAGCTTACTGTGAGCCTCATGAAAGACTACCAACAGATCCAATATCAAGCTAATAGACTGCTGAGAAAATAGCTTTGCTTTATTATCAGTATTGATTTAAGTGACTCGTGTATCCCACAGTGAGATTGTAAGTTATCATTTGCTCTCTGTTTGCTTCCCTGTCACTGCTGAGAAAACACTCCTAAACTTTCCTCCTGTGTTGTGGGCTAAAGCCGATGGCTAAAACCAAATATTCCATAGCATTACATCTGTGTTATTGATGTCTGTCAGATGGTAAAAGCTCTAATAACTGTGTGTGTGTTTGTGTTCAGGTTGATCCGACTGGCAGTGGGCGGGTGGCAGCGGCTGATGCAGCTCTATTCCTGAAAAGGTCGGGCCTGGCTGACTTGGTCCTCGGGAAGGTGAGCAAATGGTCCAGTCAGGGCAGCAACATCACTTCTTTGTTTCCTGTTTTATGTGTGTGTGTTTATGTTGACGGTCATCAATGTGTGTGTCTCCGTAGATCTGGGATTTGGCAGACTCTGAACGCAAAGGTGCCCTTAACAAACAGGTACAAATGCAAATCATAATGGACTGGTTTTTCTTTGCATAAAGTGCATCCCATGAACTAGATTTATGTTACATACTGTGCCTCTGTTCTCTCAGCAATTCTTCATAGCATTGCGGTTGGTGGCGTGTGCTCAAAATGGCCTGGAGGTGGCGCTCAAGAACCTTCATGTGGCAGTTCCTCCCCCCAAATTTGTAAGTTTGCCTCTGCGCCATTCATAAGGCTCTGTTAATGCTTATAGTCACCCCCAGTGTTTATATTATGACAGACAGCTAAAATTTAGCTTTACTGTGACAGCAATTAAACATACTGTTTTATTTCACGCATTACATATTTTTAATTCAAACATTGAAACAGTTTTTTTTTGTTTTTTTATCTAAGACTAACTGAATTTGTTTATCACCAGCATGACACAAGCAGTCCACTGTTGGCAGGAGGAGTGGCTGTTGACATTCCCTGGGTTGTCAAGGTAAGGCACTCACAAGTTTGTTAGCTTTTTATCTGTTTATTTGTAATCTGCTTTAATATCTTTGTCTTCCTCATACATATGTCCATCACAGAGTCTGCTTTTTTTGTTGTGTTAATGTAAAATATCAAATAATCAAGTCTACTCAAATATGACACGGACTATTTGTTCATAATAGTCTGTGTCTAATGGTGCCTATAAAATTTTAAACTCAACAATGCCGCTTGACACCCACAGCAGCAACATTTATGATTTATTTTCACAGCTGTCATTTCGGAATTTGTCGTTGCTTTTTTAACTTTCTGGAAGAATATTACTGTGTAGTTCTTCAACAGACATAGCATATTTAATTGAGTCATTTATTTGATTTCTTGGCCTCTAATCATTGTATTACTGTTTTCTTTTGTTATTCTCCAGCCTGAGGAGAAGTTGAAGTTTGACTCCATCTTTGACAGTCTGGGTCCAGTAGGGGGGATTCTAACAGGAGATAAGGTCAAGCCCGTCCTGCTCAACTCCAAACTGCCAGTGGACATCCTCGGCAGGGTATGATCCAAAACAAAATTTGTTGACAAAATGATGCAAAGCAAAGTGACAAAACTTAGGGGAGAGATCGTATGTCTTTATGTAACATAGGAGAGTATGTAAACCAAATTTGAGCAGGTGTCTTAACAAAAAGCAAGTAACTCATTAAAACATTTTTGTCAAAATAAAAAAGTGACGAATTGTAGACTTTTATATGAGAAAGGAAAGGTCTGGAGTGCTCAGATGTTCAAACACGTAATGAAGGTGCTCTTAAGTAGGGAATACAGAAGTTAGGATAAAAAGATCCAAGGCACTTATCTGTCAAAAAGTAAAAAATAAAACAAAATCTTCACCCAGATGGCTATTTCATTTTGAAAGAACATAACTTTAATGATGCATCTTAGAATCAAGCTGAGTAGCCATCCGTGCATAGTGGCTCAAACAACTGAAGGATGACAAATAAAACCAAACACTGCAGAACCTTTGAAAAAGGATGTGAAATTAGGAGCCGGCTGTGGAGAAAATAAAATCAAAGAGGAAGCGAGAATAGGTTTTGAGTCAGGGCTTTCAGAGTCATGTATCATATACTTTTGTAATGATGTATGCTTAACAAATATATCTGTGTCTGTGTTGAAGGTGTGGGAGCTCAGTGACCTCGACAGAGACGGCATGTTGGACAGAGATGAATTTTCTGTGGTAAGAAATGACACATCACAGAAAGACACTGCATAGGTTACAGCTACAGCCTTGGGTTAGTTTTAGCGCAGGCTGTTTTTCAAACTGCTTTCCAACTCTGCATTGCTGTTTCCATCAATATATTACAGCATTGATCTACCAGACATATCAACATTTTCAAAAGGGTGTTTTGGCTATTAGATTTGAAAGTTTCAACACCAGATTTTTTTTGTGTGCTTGTATTTTACATGTTGTCTTGAAAGCTATTATAAACAGGCTGTGATGATAATTTCTGTTGCCCTGAATCGAACCAAATCCAGACTCATGGAAAAGGTGTGAAGACTGGATAACTAAAGGATGGTTCATTCATTGGTAATTGCTTTTCAATCATTGATTTTTGTTGACCTCTCCCAGGCCATGTATCTGGTGTACAGAGCTCTGGAGGGCGAGCCTGTTCCCATGTCCCTACCACCTCCCCTGGTTCCACCCTCCAAGAGGAAAAAACCCTCTGTGCCTCCCGTGATGCCCCTGTTACCCTCGCCCCCCTCAGTCAAAGACAGTCGCTCCTCCCACGCTGGCTCTAAGACCATGCCCCACCCTCCCAAACCTGCCCCAGCTCCTGTCCCACCACCACCAGCAGCAGCCCCTGTGAGTACTGGACCTGTCTCTCCTGTGCATGCAGTACCTTTATTATAGTAGCTGCAATCACACACATTTAAAATGCATTCAAACTGGATAGTTCAGTGTGTTTTTCAAAAGAACAAGACGAAAAGGAGTCTGAAGAAGGTAAGTAAGTGTTGGAGTTGGTGTAGTGTCATTTGTGTAAGTTCTATTAAATTAGTTTATGAAGTCACTCTGGGGCTAGTTAAAGTCTGTCTTGTTGCCTGTGCAGTGGGTGGTGTCGCCAGCAGACAAAGCAAAGTACGATGAGCTCTTCAGCAAGACAGATGGGGACAAGGACGGCCTTGTGTCTGGACCTGAAGTCAGAGATATCTTCCTCAAGACGGGGCTTCCTTCCGCCACACTTGCACGTATATGGTAAGTATTTTGTTAATTCATGTGAAACCTTTCTACTTGGTCTTTATGAAAAGTGTTGTTTTATCAGGAAACATTCTCCCCAAACAAAACCCTTAAATTGAGAGAAAAGAAGGAAACCTCAGAAAAAGCAACAGAGGAGAGATAACCTGTTCTACAAGAAACTTCAACATTTGGTCGATTATTTGATAAGTATTTTTTAGACTATTTTGATAATTGATTCATTGTTTCAGTCATTTTTCAAGCAAATATGTCAAAATATTTGCCGGTTCCAGTAAGAATGTTCTCCTTTCTTTGTCATTTATGTTCGCAAAAGAATAGGAATTTTTTTGAACAAAAGAAGTGATTTGAAGACGTCACTTTGGGAAACCGTGATGACCATTTATCATATATTTTTATATTTTTTTTTTATATATGAAAGTAAACGGTGGATTAATCGATAATGAAAATTATCGTTAGTTGCAGTCGTACTTCTAGGACAGACCAACGTGTAAGAGACTTTGCAAAGTTTGTTATATAAAGTGGAAACATTTTTGAAGAAACCCAGTTGTCAGAAAACATTTTGTTTGTCATTTAAGCTATAATATCTCAGTCCTAGGTGATATTGTTGCAGGATGCACTGCAGTGCAGGCTGGCACATGCGACCGGGACAATATCACACGTATGGATTTTTACCTTCATACGGCTGATTAGCTTCAGCCCTGTTCTCACTGTAATGTATTTTGGTTTCCATGACCCCTGAACGAGATGATCAGTCAGACGATCAAAAATAGCCGTTGCCTGAGGTGTAAATCATTACACTCTTATGTAACCTGCCTCTGTTTGTGTTCTCAGGGAGCTTTGTGACATTGGAGACATTGGGAAACTGACTAGAGAGCAGTTTGCACTGGCGCTTCATCTGATCAATCTGAAGCTGACCAAAGGCCTGGACCCTCCGCAGAGTCTGTCCCCAGAGATGATCCCTCCATCTGACAGACAAAACATCAAACAGGTGAGTCACTCTAAATACTCATCGCTATGATTGATAATTATAGGTGTCTATATTTTTTTGGTCTCCATTCAATATAATGATGCAGAAAAAGAGCATACTTTTGTCATTTAATGGAGACTTGGCTCGGAAGGGACGTATCACTAATAATGAGGCTGATGATGTTAGGTAGAACAACAGACCAGCGGTACAGAAGAAGTGATAAAATTGAGATACAATAACAAAGTGATAGTAGTTTGAATTACTGTCGGTCTTTAACAGTGCTGCCTGGTATCCATTGTCCATATTTTGTAGCTACAGTAACAGGACATCTGGTGTTTTTCTTTTTCATGGCAAAAAACATAATCTTTAATCATAAACTTCTTGGTTTTTGCCTGTCTCTGGATGTTTACTATGTTTAGTATATTATTATTCTAGTATACATTAATAACAAAACAGATTGTATTTCTATATTTTGATAAAACATGGTCCCTTTTTTCTCCTGCATAATGGATTTTTGTAAGCTTGGATCTACATGTCTTCCCTTTCCTTCTTATGAAAACTTTTATGTTGATCCTCTGTGTCTGCTCTTTACGTTTTTTACGTTTCGTCCACTTCACGTGTGCAGCGGATGATCTGAGTGAGTGTGTGGTAGTTTACTGACTCTAAGGCATCTCATTACTTTGAACAGGCTGCTTCTCTTTGTCATCTTTCTGCCTTGTCCGACTGAACTTTCTCCAAATTCGTATTTCTGAATCATAAGATACTTCACTATTTGTCCCTGAGTTCCTCGTCATTAGCCATCTAATTAAGCTTGGGAGCTAAGCTGACAAGAGCAGAGGTCACTGTTCAAAGTATTTGGAGATGCACCGACGGCACAGAGTCCGATCTATAGATGTAAACCATTGACTCGAAGACTAGACATTTTATGTTATAGAATGTACACGAGAAGAGTGGTTGTTGGTGTCTCTACCTTCATAACGTCAGAGATTGAAATCAAATCCAACATAGTATATATATTTGAGCAAAACCCTTGGACCCAGAGCTTAACCAGTGCTTTCCACAAGCGCCGGCTGCCGGCCATATAGCCGACTACACAGTTAACTCCAGCCGGCTACTTTAATGACTATTATTTTTCGATTTTAATAAAGTTAAATGTTTTTCTAACAGACTGACAATAATGTCAAACTGAACCGCACTCATTAAAATTGTGATTCGCTGTGCTTGTACTGATAATAATCACAAATTACTCCGATCATCGCCGACTTCATTGATCACAAGGGAGAGAAACTCATCCGCGGCCCCGACACGCGGTGTGTGTGCGCGCACACTCAGCGGAGTCAGTGTGTCGGCCGTCGGAGGCGAGAAGCAGGGCTCACCATAATACGCTTATTTTGTCACCGGTAATCCACTCTTCTCTTCCAGCGTCCATTTAGCAATACCTGCGACACGTGCTGGCATCAAAAAACACTGTACAAATGAAACCAAACGGACTCTAAGAGTGTATTTTCATTTGTTGCTAAGGGAGAAACGTTCACTGAGTGTTTAATTGGGTAGCCACCACTGCAGACTGTGAAGATGTCATGCACTGACAATAAGATATTTATAAGCCCAGAACGCCTTATGATGCAATGTTATGTGAGCTTGTATAGCCTATTATTTATTATTTTCAGTGCGCAAATCACAGTTTTTATTGGTGCATTGGCGTCTGGCATACTTAGTTACACTAATGAATAAAAGAAGATGCGATATTTTGTAATTATAATAACATAATATATAGAGTAGATATTGATGCTGATAATAATAATAATATTAATATTAATAATAATAATAATAATAATAATAATAGAGCAAATGTCTGAGAAATTAATATAGGCTGCCTGTTCTGCAGGCACACTTAGGCTAATAATAATAATAATAATGTAATAATAATATTAATAATGTAACATTATTATTATTACATTTAAGACCAGTGTATAAGATCGTACCCCCCCCCCCCCCCCCCCCCCCCCCGGCTGGCTACTTATGTATTATGGCTGGCTAGTCTGTGTCTTAGTGGAAAGCCCTGCTTAACTATCACTAGTATCCTCCCAGCATCATTACTCATTACTCATCTTTACCCTGAGTCAGTCTCCCATCCCTGCCATCATGCAGAATTTCAGTAAAGTGCTGTGCTGTGATAGTGTTTTATTTCCTCAACTGTAATTTGTCATTTCATCCACATATAATTAATTTGCAGTTCTCTTTATTGTTACAAAATTAGTCTATGTGATTAGAGGTCATTCTTAGCTCGGAATATAGGAAGTTTCATGATGGCAGAAGTGCTTTCCCTTTAGTCGATTAATAATTTATTCTCTCTTTGTCTCTGTCTCACTTCCTCTCCAGAACAATGTGGCTAATCTGGCAGCTGACTTCTCTGCCATCAAGGAGTTGGACTCTCTCAGTAACGAGATTGTTGAACTACAAAAGTAAGCTTTTGTTCCTATATTTCTTTATTTTTTCTTCTTATCGCAATTATTATGACAGATATGAAGGTCGCGATATGATTGGTGTGAATGATGTTTTAGCATCACAATTTTCAAGGTGATGAGAATGAGACATTTGATGGGGTCTGTACCTTCCTGTACTGACCAGCAGGATGCAGTGTTTCCCACAAACTGAGGGGGACTTGGTGTGCTGCCCAATTTAATTTTATATGTTGGGAAACACTGGTTCTAGTATACATGATTATATCACTCTCCCTCTCACTCTCTCAGACATCCTTTTAACACTCATACCCACAGCTTCAAATGATTTGCTGCAGCCTACGAAACACAGCAGATGGTTGTAAAGCTGAGCTATGTAGCTGCTGTTGACAGCAAGGTAGAAGAATGACTGACAGAATATGCACCATTTACCAGACTTAATGTATTAACTCTACTTGATTCCTTTACACACTGTTTTTTAATTTTTCTGTCAGAAACAGAAATAGCCAAAATAATTTTGAAAGAATTAAAGATACCAGTATTGTTTTTTAGTGTTAACTTGTGTTTTGTTTTTTGTTTTTTCATAAGAAAGAGACAGTAAAAACATCATCTTTAATAATAAAATATAGATGTCATTTTCAGTTCTCCTTTTGACAGTTCCTGGTATTTCAGTCATGCTTTATTTCTAGATGCAAAAATCTTTTTGCGCTGCTTTTTAAACGTACTCTTGGTTTTGTAGAGGGTTGGTATCAGTATCACTTGTAATGGATTTACATTTCATAACTAACAGAATTTAGCTTCCCTGTTCTAGAAAGCTGAGAGTAAGAAGTGAGAAAGTTCCCTTCCACCCCATCCCCCATACATATGTACAAATGCACACACAGATGTAACACGCACGCGCACACACACACACACACGGACACGGACAGCTGTTCGAGGTGAGAAAGATGGAGTGAAATAGAAACTAAGTGACGGAGATCTGAGCTTCAGACACGCAGCAGATCGAGAAGAGCTAGAAAAGATGATGCATGTTTGCAACTGCTTCAAAGTGTGGCAGCGACCTTTGATCAAAGTGGAAGAGGCCGGTGAGGATGATGCTGATGGGTAAGAGCAGAACACGAGTGATATTTAGCTTAAGTTGACTGCTGGTTTGCTGGTAGAAGATGTTTTGTTATCAAGGGAAATGTGCAGTTTGATGTAAGACAAGAGAGAGAATCTAAAAATAGCTGCTGTTATTTTCAGTCTGTGTTGAAATGGATGACAAATGATAGGTGTTTTATATGGTTAATACAAGTTTTTTGTGTTGTCGTGTTATTTATTGCTTTTAAAAAACCAATAGACGTAATTTAGAGTGAAATGTTTCCTGTTGTTTAGGATGTTCTAACATTGCTTTCAGAGCGGAAACGATAGTACAGAATGAGTCATTTGTTAATCCAATCATTAGTCTTAACATTATATCACACTATCATTTATATTTAGTCTGCCTCAACAGACAAAAATAATTAACAATGTGAGAAAACAATGGAGCAGCCTGGTGAAAATTTCATATAGTCACCAGGTTTTATTAAAGTAGAATAAGCTTCTTCCTTTGAAAATGTGATCAATTGAAACACCAGTACTTTACAGATGGATTCAGTATTAGTGAAAAGCATGTTTAGCTTTAACAAAAGTGTTGTTCAGGATATAGGATTTTTTTAGTTTTTGCTTCTCTTCTACCGTTCGTGTTATTCCCCATGTTATATGCATTTGTTATAAATATGTAATGCACCTTTACAAATAGCTTTAATATGTTCAAGAAGCCTGAATTGAAAATATTACATAGGTATGTGACACAATTAAATGTTGGCAATCCATATGTGGTCCAAATAAGCCCCCACTACCATACTAAGGACTCATTCATAGCTAATGCTGCATTCTCATGCTCCTTGAATGTCCCAGTTCCTGATTTGGGAAGTCATTCTTCCAACTTTCAAATTGAGCATAAAGTCAGAATGTTGGGGCAACATGGACGCTGCAAAGAGGTTGCTTTGCATTTTATTGCTCAGGGCATTTAAACAACCCATTCACTGCTGTTTCCAGTATGTCTGTGGCAAGGAAGGGCAAAGGAAAGGGATCATGTAGGCCAGGGAATACATTTCACAAATATGCATGTTACCATCAACCCAATGTGAACATTTGCCGCCATGTATCTGCATCATATGACGACAACTAATGTCCCAACATTTTCTCACGTGAAATTTCCTTGACAAAGAAAAGCAGCAAATGTTTTGCTTTTAGAAAAGGCTGAAATGCTTGAAAGATTATCAGAATAGTTCAAAATTATTTTTCTTTCCTTCCACTTATCTTTTTAGCTCTACTTGAAACGCCAATGGTTCTGAAATCCTGTCCAATATGAACACTTTTACTGTCACACAGATTTGAAGTAAACTGAAACATCTGTGCCTTTTTAATATGATTAGTAATAGCTAAAAATTAAAATACACATTTAGTAATTGTCAGTTTGGAAACAATCATTGTATCCCTCCTCCTGTCTCCGCCCCGTTTCATTTCCTGTCTGGCTGTGTGGAGTGAAGTAGAGAGGATGAACATACAGGCAGCGAAAATGATGGATGTTGTAGGTTGGCTCATCATCAGTCGTCCCTCCTCCCTCTCTTCCTCCCTTCATCCTCCAGGCAGCCATCTGCTTCTCACTCCTCATCTCCCACACATTTGACTGAGCAAGCACATGCTCACTTTCCACAACACACTCACCCTCATCGCAATTTACAGCGCCGTGCATCCGCAAGCCCTCAGGTCTCACACGCATTCCACCTTTCTTCATATCAGATCACACACCTGCTTTTCAGGCGGCTCCTTCTGTACTGTGAAGTTTGGATTTCAGGACATTATGGTGGTTCAGGGAGAAGAGGTGGTGGTGGTGGTTCAGGGGAAAGAAACGGAGAGCTGGTTGGGACTGGGTGCGCTTGGAGTACCAGGTCTACCCTCTTTGTCCTTGGTGGCTAAATACTCCTGTTTCTTGTGCTGGGCCCCCAGGGAGAAGAGCTCTGTGGAAGAGGAGATTAAGGAGAAGGAGGAGGCCATCAGACAGCGCAGCAGCGAAGTGCAGGTAAGGTCTCGCCGTCTGTTTGTCTGTGAGTACAGTGGATACAGAGAGAAGAGATTTATTGGCATCGAGAACATGGTTGTGGAGATATTTTCTATAATTTTACTGATGCACATGTATGAGCATGTTTGTATTTCTGTTGCTTTCCCTTTTTACAAAAAATATAAATCCAGATCAGACAGAGCATATGATAAGACCCATAGGTCCTAAAGCAGCTTGACCACTTCTGTTGTAATTATATACTGAAGGAGAAGATCAATAATACATTTGGCCGGCAGTCTTAGACGCTTGGTCAGAGCACACAGTTAATGTCTCTCCGAGAGGGAGAGGCTGCTATCCTTGTGTAGGCGTGTCAGCCTGCTCTGAGCCTGAGAGATGGGGCTCTATTTTTGGGAGTTGATGGCTTAAAGGGCTAGTCTGCTCTGCTTCGGGGAGTTTAGTCTGATGCTGAAGTGTGAGGGTGGATCTCAAGGGAGTCTCACGCTGATGTAGCTGAATTTCTGAGCTGTGCTGCAGGGTAGCCTCAAGTGCTTTTGGCTATTTATACCGTAATGTGTTTTTCTAAATATATTCCTTGACATCACACATTGTTGATGTCGTTGTGTTCGGTGGTATAACCACAGCCCTGATTCCACAATAAGATTTCCCCTGCAGTATTTCTCAAATGTTTGGACTTTATTTGTGGCAGCGAGCTCTGACATCTCTCTTGTAAAAGTCAGCTGCAAATTGGCTCTGGTTTAACAGGCTAAATTCAGACTAGGGGAATAATATTCCAGTGTACACATGTTGTATGATTTCACAGCTTTATCGCCATAACTGTCTGAAAAGGAGAATGATGCATGCAGAATCACAACACATCTTTGTAGGTGGGTGTGAAAGATACCTATTCGAGTAGGCTGCCCATTTAAGATGTGTGTATGGGGTGCTGTCGGGATGATCTAGAGGTTAAGAGGCAGTTCTCTAAATCATGATTGTAACATCCCTGGACTGAGTCCAGCCAGAGACCTTCACTGCATCTCATCCTCACTATCTTTCCCCTTTGATTTCTTTTGGACTGTCACTCCTGGCATAAAACCCTTCTGATAATAAAAACTAAAATGAAGGATGTTAACCCTTGGTGTCATCTGGTATACTGACAGACGCAAACTGACAAGCTGCTTTTGTTCACATATCAGACTGCTATCCATTAATTTCTTCGTCCTGTCACCATGTTTTGCATGCGCTTCTATATTCTTCACAGTGTTGGCAGCAATGTAAAAAGAAATATAGTTGAAAATGTGGATGTTCTTTTATTCCTTTTAAAGAGCGCCTTGTTGTCCTTTCCCTATCATTCATATTTGAAATCATATCTATATTCTGTTATTGAGCTCCCTCTTCATCTCTCAGCTTTTCTGTTTCTTTTTAGCAAGGTTTACCTGTAAAAGAACAGACAAACATGTATAACTTTCCCCTGTCTCCTCTTTGGCTCGATATCTGCAGGACTTGCAGGATGAAGTGGCGAAGGAGAATGAGGTGCTGCAGCAGCTCCAGTCTCAGCGTCAGAAAGTCCAGGATGCCTTGGAAGAGCTGGACCAACAGAAAGGCTCTCTGGAGGAGCAGCTGAATCATATTCGTCAGCAGACCAGCCAAGAGACGCAACTGGTAGGTCTGCTAGGATTTTCTTTACTTCAGTCCTGGAAAGCTGCAGAAATGACTCACCACTAGCAAAGAACACCAGTACTATGAAAACATTGACACACATGACTCCATTATCCTGAATATTTATATCTGTCACAGATTTCATCGCTGACATCGGAGCATGAGGATCAGGAACAGAGGATATGTCAGTATGAGGAGGAGCTGGTCCAGGCCCGGGAGGAGCTCCTTGCTCTGCAGGAAGAGAGCAGGAAGCTGCAGGAGAAGGTCCAGGCGGCTCAGGAGCAGCTTACACCTCTGCAGGAGTCTGTCCGTGACTCCTTTACACAAGTTGCACAGGTCAGTTTGTTTAAATCAGTCTGTCATGCTTATGAACTGTTGGAATCCTGGTTCAACCTTAAATGTTTTAAAAAGCGCCATATCGATAAAGTTTCTTATTTTTTTTCTTAATGTTGTTCTTCTCCATCTCTGCTTTCTTAGGTTCAGCAGAAACTGAACGATCTAAAGGTGGAGGAGAGGTCAGTAACTGCCCAGCTCAGCTGGAAGAGAGCCCTGGAGGATAGCTCTCCTGTCATGGTCAATGGATCAGCAGGCTCTGCTGCAGAACTGCATCAAGGGGACCTCTTCCAGCAGGACCTCTTTCAAGAGGACCAGCCCTTAGAGCTGAAGGTGGAAGAACCAGCTGCCTTCTTCGATGAGCAGAAAGAACTTTCAGATCAAAAAGGAGAGGAAGTAGAGAACGAGAGAGACGATGAAGAAGAGAAGGATGAAGAGATTCCAAAGACTCAAGAGGAGGAAAAGATGAAACCTGATCCCTTGGATGACTTGTATACTAGTCTGGCCTCCGCTGATATGTTCAATAATGTATCAGCTTTCACCAAGCCACAGGAGAACACTGTTAGGGTAATACATAAACTTAAACTTAATTATCAGTCATTTAATAGATGGAAGTAATATAAACTTCTTAGTACAGCTACACTTCTCTTTTTCCTTTCTTTTTAACACCCAACAATCATGCAAAATCAGCAGTCTTAATTTATATTCCATGTAATAACCAAAGAAGAATTGTATCAATTGTAAAATTCTCTGTAAGCAATGCTATTCTTTACTGTTTTGTCTTCTCATGCTTCCAGGAACACAGTACCCCTACACCCGATGTTTCCTCGGAGGTCACAGATGATGCTGAGGAATCGCCTAAAGAGAGCCCACCAAAGGTAAAGACCCTGAGTTTGTGCACAGTGTCAGTCAGCCATATAAATATAGAATAATAAATATAGAATATAAATACAGGTGCAAATGCCTCAAAAAGTATTTTCAGGATGCATTGGGATCTAATTCAAAATTTATTGTTTAAACTTATTGTTAATGTTATTGACTGTAGTTTTCAAGCTTATCATTAGATCTCTGTCACTGTCAAACAGGTTGCATCGCCAGAGCCAGAGAGCAAACAGGAGCCAGCAGAGTCCCCAGAAAACACCCCCGCCTCCTCGTTACCACCTCAGGTCAGCCCTCGCTCCATGCCACCTCAAACCAGCCCTCCCTCGCTGCCTGAGATGGACTTCTTCAATGCAGACCCCTTTACTGACCGTGAGTCCCCACAAACATCTGAAGTTTAGTTAACAGCCAATAAATAAATAAATTGCTTTGTGCAGATGTTTGTAAAAAGCTAATCTGCTGCTTCATATTGATTCATTTCAAAGATAGAATTGTATTTATTCTACATTAAAAGTGTTTTCAGTACCTACAGAATGACGTGATTAACAATTTGTAGACCCAGAGGCTTATAAATGGTATGTTTACGTAGTCACGTTGATGATTTTTTTTTTCACCTTTATAGACGATCCATTCAAAGATGATCCGTTTGGAAAAGCAGATGTTGCAGGTAAGTTAAATTCTTATTTGAAAGTGATGAATAGGCAAAATGATCTCCTTAATATATAACACATATTTAAAAATACATAAATATATATTGATATATTGACCAATTATGCAATATCTGTATCTCACATTCTGTATCTGTCACTGTTAAATTTAGATCCATTTGGAGGAGATCCCTTCAAAGGCTCTGACCCCTTTGCTGCAGACTCTTTCTTCGCACAGTCCTCCAGCGGCGCCCCCTTTTCCTCAGACGACCCTTTCTCTGCCTCAGCCGACCCGTTTGGTACCACTACTGGCGCACCAGAACCAGACCTGTTTGCGGCGAAGCTGAATGACACAGCAGCTGCACCAGCAGCAGGTCCAGATCCCTTCACCTCCAAACCAAACAATCTTACTTTAGCAGCCAAGGATCCATTTAGCGCCACAGTAAACAACATGGCTGATTCTGACCTGTTTGGAGGCAAAGTGAACGCCACTGGTGAAGCGGATCCGTTTGGTTCTCAGGACGGGGGGACAGATCCCTTTAGTTCCTCTCAACCCAGCTCTGACCTGGCCGTGGTGAGTAGGACGGCTGTAACACCTAGTCAACCTGTACTAATTCACAAGTTTAGTTTAGGAAAAGGTTTTCATCATCTGGCCAAACTTTTTTAAGTCGTTATGGTTAGGAAGTATAGAAAGCTTTGTTCTTCATTCTCAGTTTAACATTTGATATAGATATTTGTAGTGTTTCACTAATATAGAGTGTTGTTGTATCTGTGTATTTGCATTTGTATTGTTATGCTGCTGTCTTGGCCATGTTTCCCTCGCAAAATAGTAAAGAAGCGTCGGGTAGCATTTGAAAGAGCTAATAACAGTTACGTTCAGTCAGTATAGACTTGGGAATCGAGACGAACAGTGATTGCTGTAGTTTCTGCTTAATGAGAATTGAGTGATGATTAATATGATCGTCTTTTTTTTTTTTTATTCGTGTATGATGTACCTCTGTATGATGTATCTCTTATAGTTCCAGTTGATTACACAAAGTTTGATTATATTCATTTCAGCAGCTGGAGTTTATTGTACAGATGTCATGAAAAAAAAAATGTATGTTCTGTTTTTAGAAGGACACTGCAGCAACCAATGATCCGTTTGCTCCAGGTGGTACTTCAGTGAACGCCAGCTCAGATCCAGGTATGACATGTGTCTTAGCGCCACCCTCTGGGGTACAGATCCCATTGCAGCTGTTGAAACTGTTTACAGTTACAGTATTATGTGCTCAGTGACTTGTATATGCTCATGTGTTTCAGATCCGTTTGCTGCTGTGTTTGGTAATGAATCATTTGGAGGGGGCTTTGCAGATTTCAGTGCCTTGACAAAGGTAATCAAGTGTTGCTTTTCATCCTCTGTGCTGTCACCCACACACAGCTGAAGTAATATTTATAATGGAGTGAAACACACTGAATATCAAGTCAGTAACAATGATTGTCAGTTAAGTTGGTGGGAGAACATATTGTTGCAACACAATGAACTCACTTCTGCTGTCATACCAGAACATCCAGGAAGACTGTGAGGGAGTTGTTGAATGTGTTGTGGGTTTTGTGAGGAAGTATCTGAAACACTCTCTAATTCTCTGCGGGAGAAATGAGCACTTTATTCATCATTAGTTCATACAACAGCTGCCACTTTTTTGGTGTGCACTGTCATATGCTATTGTAAATTTGACATGTGTGTTCTGAAAAGGTTTCCTTGCACTGGGAATGCAACCAACAATTATTATTCATTATCGATTAATCTAGGGCTGAGCAATACATCCTGTCACTTAATTCTCCTCATAAATACATTTCTTTATCCAATATCTTTTCATAGGCTTTGTCATGGGCTTGTAGGCAACTTCCTTATTTTCACTTCATGCATTGCGTAGCCTAAATGACTTTTCAATGGGCTGCCCTGTCAATCAACAACCAATCACCGTTGTCACCGCTTCTAAGTGCGTCCTTATAAATTGACGTCATCCATAGCAGAGTTACGTCTAGTTTAGGAGTTCACTGTTTTCATAACTAAAAGTAGGTCTCAGCGGCTTTGTGAATTACTCTTAAGAAACAACTCCTACATAAAAACTTTTAGTCCGATTTAGGAGTACTCCTAACGTTAAGATAAAAGTCTGTGAATACCGGCCCAGGTGTATATTTCGATAGTTTGAAATCCAGACAACAAAATCAGATCTATATAAATATATTTGATCAGATGCCTTGACATCGTATAAATACTTAATAATTACCATTGGTACACAAAAAGATTTTGGATCAGTAATCATTAGTAATGTAATGGATATAATTACAAAATGGTTAAAGGCAAGTATTAAAACAAGATTAGAACAGTCTGTTAAGTAATTTCATCACTTTACTGTAATGCAGCCTTTAAAATCAGGACAACACAAAAACTTATGACATAAGACGACATACAATTAATCCTCTGATTATTTTCTAGACAAATTGCTTAACTGATGGTCTATGAAATGTCAGAATGGATGAAAAATGTCCATCCCAGTGTCTCAAATTCCAAAGTTCTGTCTTTCAGTGTTTCATTTTGTCCAAAACACAAAGATAATTCCGATTAATGTGATATAAAACAGAGATAAATGAACATTTCCATATGTGAGAGGCTGAAAACAGAATTTTCTTCAATCTTTGCTTAGAAAATTAATTTAGCGTTAAATCAATTTTCAGCTAATAGTTGCAGCTCTGCTCTATATATTGATTAATGATGCACTTATGTTAAAGAATTTGTCTTTGTTTTCATAAACAGCAAATGTTCACTTAATGTACTGTATGGCATCCAGAATCAAGTCTTCACAGGCATTGCTGTGATTCTAGAGTAGCCAATCCATGGTTTCTGTTGTTTTTTTGTTCTTGTTGTTAAATACTGTATTTGTTTGATGTATTTGGTTTGGTGTGAACCTTATGTTTCAGTCAAATGGCTCTGACCAGTTTGGCATCAACAATAAGAACCTGTTCCAGGAAGACACCCAGTCTGCCGGCTCTGATGTGCCCCCAGCACTGCCCCCAAAAACTGGTACACCTACGAGACCACCTCCTCCACCTCCAGGTCAGTACTCACATTCTTTTGTCAATCTTTTGTCAGATTGTAGTGCTCTTATCACTTATTTCAGAGTGTGTTAATAGTATGTGTTTAAGTATTCTGGCCAATGCTTGATCTGTCTTTTCACAGTTTAACTTGTTTGTTCTATTTATCTTCATTGACACCTCTATCTTGCCTGTGCCTTTTTCTTTCCTTAGGTAAGAGAGCATCCATCTCCAGAACAGAGTCCTCTGACTCCTTCCAGCGACGAGGGCACTTCGTCCCACCACATTCAGGAGACTTCCCCTCCTCTTCCCTGCCTGCCAAGGATCCTTTAGCCGACCCCTTCGCCCCCTCCTCCCCTCCTCGTCACAACATACGGGAAGCTGACCGATTTGCCAGCTTTGACAAAGTGAGCACCTCCCTTTCGCCCTCTCCCTCACCTTCATCTGACTCTCAGTAGTGTGCCATCTTCTCCTTTTTTTTCTTCTGCTAATAAATCACATTTAGTTGTTTGATTAAATCAGAACCATCAATCAAATCAGGCCAGCTTTATAAATCACTCCATCCACTGCCATTTAAAAAGTCCAAAGAGGTGATCAGCTTATGTCAGTGTCACATGGGAGCACATTTGATGATTTGATGACCTCGTTTTCCTTGAGCTCAGCTAACATAAGCATTTAAATCTTCTATATTTGATTTTGTGTTTCTTGCACCCTGTCTGCTGCTGCTGCTGCTGGTGTATATTTAAGCTCTTTATTATTTCCTTGCCATGTAAAGATTCTTTATACTTGTAATTATTTTTTGTTACTGATTTATTTTGGGATTGCACTTTATTTAAGCGCTTTGATTGAAGTTGCACTGTCTTACTTTTAAAGGAAATGTACAGAAATGTCATTATAGCAGTTATAGATACGTTCATATATTAACTCTGCAACAGATTTTGTCATAGCAGACAAAAGATCCTCTGTTCACAAATAAATGAATAATAGACATCTATCTTTATTGGTTGGCAGTGAATGGAGAGATGAGAGGCTGCTTGTATTTGGCTTTTGTTAGCCATCCCAACTCAGCACACTGACATCACATTATCTGGCATATTTCATTTTGAGACGAGATATATATTTATGTAAAGTGTTTCATTTCATTTCATTCAGGTTAGTTTAAAAGATGCCTTTGGTGCAAAGTGGTCCTTCTGGTTCTGACTAGTGACTTGGCTTGGCATCAATATGTAGCTGAGTCAGCACAATTGTAGTCCAAAGGCATCAAATCAGTTGCTCTTGAAATGCAGAAGCTGCTGCTTCTTAAGTGAGTCTATACACTTGAAGCTATCAGTGTTTTACAAACTCATGAGAAAAATGTGCAGCAGCCAAGCTACATTAGAAGATGAGAAATATCATATTTAAAGGGTAACTCCACCATTTTCAAATATTAAAGTGTGTTTACAGGTCTTGAGGAGTTCTACTGCATATGTGAAAAAGTAGCATAAAGCCTATTGTGGCTGCAGTGGAAGCTGCATGTAATCTGATAAATAGCCTCCAATGATGTCATCCAGTTGTTGAGTTGCATTGTGGTTATTGTAGGTGCCAGTTTTTGAAAATCTGTCCACTGGTCTAGCATTGCCCTCCAACAACACTGTTGGACATTTTATGGACTAATGATCAAATTGAACTGATATTCCATACATTATTCTTCTTATCTTTATCAGATAACATGCAGCTTCTTCTACAATCACAGAAAGCTTTATACTACTTTTTTGCAGCAGTACTCTGCGAGACCTGTAAAGGTGCTATTTAAGTTGATTTATGAGTCTCAGGGAATGAGACGCAAATGAGAACTTTTCTTACAAATAGCACCTTTAATGTGTCAAATTGGTGTAGTTACACTTTTGATAATAACTTATCACAAGTAAGAGCTAGGTAGCAGAATAAAAAGACAAAACATCTTAAAAGAACAAGGGAATTAAAGTCCCCTGGCTGTTTTTTTCTCACTTGTTAAAATATGTGTAAATAGTCATATATCTTAAATTAAAAAAGATCAGAAAGCTGTATGAAAACGAGTCGATGCACATGGGTTGAACGCTTGTTGATATATCAGGAATAAATCTGTAAAAGTATTAAAATACTGTCAGCTCTTCCTTTCATGAAACTTCATAGAAATGTGCTGCCACGCTGTGTGGGATGGATGACTATTATCAAAAGTCTGTTGATATCTCTCCGGTCACATGACTGCACCCGCATGTCCCCTTTGAACCCGCGACCTGCACGCACTAACTGTGTGTTTGATTAGCTGGCTCTCATTCACTCATACCACTGTCTCTGCCATTCTTCAAACCAGCTATTTATTTATCCATGCATCCATCTGTTCATCCATTCATCCCTTCATTTATCAGTTCATTTAACCCTTGTCTGGTCGAGAAACGGGTCGCCTGTATTCTCTCTCTCTGTCTGTGTGTGTGTGTGTGTGTGTGTGTGTGTGTGTGTGTGTGTGTGTGTGTGTGTGCACGCCTTCACACCCTTGTCATAAAAGTTGAATAAAAGAGTTTAATCAAGGGCACCATCTCTGGCTTCTATGTGCATCCATGACACCACTGTCTGCAAACGCCTGAGCTTTTAGAAGACCACAGCTACGTTTTTGCATTTGCAGTTCATTTACCACATATTGTGTCTGTACTTCACTCCAGCCATGACTTTTTCCAAAGCATGCTCTAAATTTAAGATTATTTCCTTCCTTTCTAGCAGCATGCCTATGTCTACTGCATACCTCCAATAATCTGCACTGTGGTAGGCTTTGAAAAATGTTTAGCAATGATTGCCAAGGATTAGAAATGAACTAAAACATGCAAAAACCAGCAGTGTGGTCCTTACAAGTATTTTGACAGAATCTCATCAGATCTCTTCAGTAAGTGAAAATAAAGAAGACCCGAGCACCAGAGACTGTTTGTGAAGCATTTCTTTAGCAGTAACATGCGTCAGTCCTCTTACTACGTACTTTATTGATGTCTGATTTCATTCACGTTTGAAAGCAGCAGTGGGATGTATCACCTTCAAGTAATAAATGCATGTTCTCTACTAAATCCGCTATATGTTTCTTCAATGTTTTCATTATGCACATTCTGTTCTACTCCATACCGAAATCATCAGCTCATCAGCTCTAAAATACTTCCTGTCGAACGTCGTCATCGCTTCCTACTTTTCTTTGCATGTCTGGATCTGCACTGGATGACCTGTGGTGCTTCTGTATGTCATTCACTGAGAATAATGAACCTGTCCACACACTGCATGTCCAGTTTTGTATAGACTAACTGATTTAACAGTGTTTTAAAATTCCTGACCTCTGCCGTTTGTTGTCGTGAATCTTCAAATGTGATTTCCTTCACACCGCTCAGATTCGTCCTGCAACAAGATGCCCTCTTTCATGTTTATATTCCATTCCTGCTTTTAATCCTGATCAAATGCCTCCACAAGATGTGTGATGACACAGCTGAGGGGGCAAAGATCATCATTTTCTTCATGGTCATCTGCAGGGAAACTGATTTAACTGGCTTGTTTTTTCTTGTAGTTTGGTTGTGGTGTGGCTAGAGCCACAAATAACGATAATTTTCATTGCCAAATAATGGTCTATAACATGTCAGGCATTTGTAAAAGGGTAAGTCACTTTGAGGGATGCTGGCTCATTTTCATGCCTCACTGACGCAGATAAATGTTGACAGTGACACAGTGGACATTTCGACTTGTTAATCTGTAGTCTGTGTTCTGAAAAATATTTATCCGTTTAGGGATTAGGAGATCTGACAAAGTGATGGCTCTGTAACTTGATTCTATTTTAGAAATATGTTCAGCCATCACACAGGAAGTGCTGAGTACTGTTAAGGATGCCTTTGTCTGGGACCTGCCGCGTCACCACAGTAGAGCCAGACAGATGCAGTGACAGTAAAATATCAGAATCAGCATGTGTTGCTGCCACTTAGTAGCAAGAAATGACACAGGGTGTGAGAGTGCACACAACATGAACTGAAACATCCCTGCTTCGATTCCAGCCAGGGACCTATGTTGCATGTCATTCATGGTGCTTTCGTTCCCCTTTTTTTATTTCCTGGCTTAAATGCCTCGGAAATAATCACTCAAAAAAGAGCAAAACAACTGCAGTAGGTAAATGCCAAAAATATGTTTAAAAGGTAACGCCACAATCTCACATTAAAGTCTTGGAGAGTACGAAAGCAAATGTGACAGAAGTAATTCTGTGGCTCCAGAGGTGCATGAAGCTGCATGTGATCTGATACTTTTCCGCCTAAGTTGCATTGTGGGTAATGTAGCTCCAGAAGTTGAAAAGCTGTCCACTGGTCTAGCATTGCCCACTCCTATAACACTGTTAGACCATTTAAAATCAAATGATAAGAAATGATGCAGCACCAACAGAGATATCACCTGTTTTATTCCACATACCAGGCACCTACATTACCCACAATGCATCTTTGCTGATGAGGGACAACACTGGAGCCGTTTATCAGACCACATGCGGCTTCCTCTTGAGCCAGAAAATACTTTTATACTGCTTCTGTCACACATGCTGTAGTACTCCCCCAAACCTGTAAACACACTTGGTTACCCTTTAAGGAACAACAAGTTTAATAGTTATATCAGAATAAAATTGGCTGATATATTTTTTATCCAGTATATCTGTTAAAATACCATATGATTAATCCCAAACTCATAGGAAAGCAAAACATATTATTCCTGTAAACATGATTACATGGGATGTTACAAGGCCAGACAAAAACTACAGCCCTAGAGCAGCAACGCAGTTATCAGTCCCTATACGGAGCTTATCATGCTAAATGTTAAACATCATGCATTACATCATCCAGGTGTTGTTGTTATTGTTGGGTATCTGTTATCAGCAGCCTCTGCGAACAAGTTTTTTTCATCTTTGAGGATCTGTTAATTGTACGTGTGTTTGTCTGTCTCTGTGTCTCCTTTCACTCCCATATTTCTTTGCACGTGTTTTTCGTTCTTTCCTCCCCCGTCGTGTGTGACGTGTGCGTGTGTTCTCTGTGTTCATGAAGCAGCAGTATCCGACAGAGGAAGACATGATCGAGTGGGCAAAGCGCGAGAGCGAGCGAGAGGAAAAGGAGCGACTTGCCAGGCTCACCCAGCAGGAACAAGAGGACCTGGAGCTGGCCATCGCACTCAGCAAGTCTGAACTCTCCTGAGGATCTCCTTTCCCCTTCTCCACCTCCTCCTCCTCCTCCTCCTTCTCCTCTTCCTCCACTGGCCCCGGCTCGGCACGGCACGGCACAGCCTGGCCCAGCCCAGAACGCACCAAAGCAAAGTGGGGACTGCATAGGACTCATTCAGCAGCACCTGCTGACCCCATGAAGAGACTTTCTTCGAATAAACCCACCTCTGAATCTCTCGACGCCCTCTTCTCCTCAGACTGTTCACTGGCGCTGCAGTATCCCGTGTTTCATCCATCCTGTTGGTCTCTGTGATTTTGTTTCGGAGGAGAGGACCATTGTGGAGTGTACGCGCTAAAGAATGGATTGTTGAATGAAATGCAGTGAATATGGATTGATGTTAAGGTTATGTTCTCTGTTTATTTCCGCACCGGGCTACAAATGCCACTTTAACGTCTGCAGAATGTAATTTATTTTAAACACACAGGTCAATAGTAGATTGAAAAGTCCTGTCATTATCCACTAACAGTACTCACTACACTTTATCAAGACTCTCTTCAGCCTCTGACGTTATATTGAGAATTTTCACAAGATTGAAATGATTAAAAGTAGATCTGTTCATTCTGAGGAGCCCCACTTTGCTTCCAGCTGTTTATAGATCCTCGGAAACTAAAACATGAAGTGCGCCTAGTTTCAAAACTGGAAGTGGGAGGCACTGTAACCAAATTTAAGAGTGCAAGTCGGTCCTTTCGAACAGACCCACTGTGTAATCTTCGGCAGAGCGCCTGTGAAATTTTTAAAGACATTTTTACTCAGAACAAGTTGACAGAATTCAACCAATTTCTACATGTTTAACTGGAAGTTACCAGTCCTCTGATATGTGAAATGCATGTGCAGATTTATACTTAAACCGAACAAATCCACCACAGCTACCATATTCCTCTTCTAGATACTTTAATGTCTTTTTTTTTTTTTTTTTTTTTAAATATCATCAGTGCAATGCCTGCCTAGCATCTGTTCTGTCTTTTGTTAGAATGTTTATGTTGTGGGGAAATACTGAAAGGATTTAAACGACATCTTCTTCACGTATTGATTAGATTTGAATTAGCATTAAAGTTAAAAAGCACACTACATGGGATTGCACTAAACAAGAGCGCAAAAATCACACCGGAAATCTGAGATTTAGATAACGCAGCTCTAAAAATTGTTATTTTGTCACCCAGATACTTATTATCTCATAATTTAGGACAATTAGAGTCATTTTATTAATGTGAAACCTAAAAACAGAAACTGGGTGAATGTATAAGTGTGGGGGAAAAACAGATTTATAGCCACTTTATCTGCTCTGTTAACTCTAACATGAATGATGTTGATATTGTTAATCCCGACAGGAGTGTATTAAAAAAAAAAAAAAAAAAGAAGGGGTAAATGTCCTCAAGTATTCAGCATCCATGTCACAAATCTCACACCAGGTCCTGTTTCAAAGTGTGCTACCGTCGATGCTTCTCTGGTGGCATTTGGTGATTTTTTTCCTCTCTGAGAGGCTAACTGGATTTCAGAGTCTTACACAAAATCATCAAACGTTGATTAGTGTCTCTGCGTTTTGGTGGAGCAGTTCGTTTTGTCTTCTGTCTGTCCACTTCAGGCTCTGGGTGGATTTAACTTGCGAAAAAAACAAAACAACAACAACCCAGCTGGCGTGGTGAGATCAACGCTCCTGTTGCACTGCGTCCTCCTTCCTGTTAACGCCCACACAGCAGCGGCTGGTTGGCCAGTGGTTCTTGTGTGTCTCTTCTTCCAGAAAAATGAGCTAAGCTACTTAACACTGAGTGCTAAACTGTGATGGAGGGGTTTTCAAACAAGGGAAGGCTCGGTCGAACAGCAGGAGGATTCACGTTTTTTTTTTTCTTTGCTACTTTCTGACCAAACAATGCACAAGATTTGGGACACCACTTCCTGTTTTTAACTCTCTCTGTTTGTACTTGTTCAGAAGGAGCATCGTCATAGTTTCCTCTTTTCATGTTTAACCAGTTTAATGTCTGTGGTCGATGCTGCACTTTCTACTCGTGTTGCAGTTTATTGTAAATACTGGAGAACCTGTTCTTCACCTTCACTGCTAAGTCATACTACAGTGTCTGGTTTCATCCTCTCTGATCTAAAGGCCACCGGACACGTTACCGTCACCTGTACAGACTCCTTGAATTTAAAAACAAATCAAAAACCACTTATGTTTCTATAGTCGTACCCATAAAGGCTTTTTAAAAATTCAAGCTAATTGTATTTTATTTTGTATTTTCTAACATGTAAGAAAAAAAATCCTTAATGGAATGTGGCCAGAATATGTAATGCATTTAAGTGAAACAGAATAAATATTAAACATGTGTAGTTTTGCAGTTTGTGTGTTCTTAATGGGATCATGTTGTGTCGTGTTACTGCATTATAAAACAAAGGCCTGCGTTCAAATTTATCAATAGTTGTGTAAAATCAGTGTTTGGAAAGTAACTAATAACATATTCTCAGGTACTTTAGTACACCACAATCCATTTTTCAGGAACTTTATACTTCTGCTCCACTATATTTCAGAAGGGTATTGATTACTTAAAATCTAAAACACAATTAGATGATGAGATTTGATGCATTGCTGTAGCTTTTTCATTAATTATAAACTCAATAATAGATCTGTGTTAACAAAGTAAGTTTGTGCTGGCGATATCGATACTTCCATTCTTTGACTTTCATGAGAGTTTTAATTTATGACTTTTGCTTATGATGGAGCTATTTTACATTGTTTTCCTTATAAATGACCAAAAGGGCTTTTCCATGCCAAATAAATCAGTATGGAAGCCCTGAGGGGCAGAGGGATTTTTTTTCTGGTGCTGCTTTTTCTAAGTTCTAAAAATCTTTTTTCATGTGTGAAACAGAGTTAAAAGGTTTTTATTTTTTCATGTGTCGTGCCAAGTGAAAACATTTTTTTTTCATGCTTGAGAGGAGTTAAAAAATATTTTTTCACATGTTAAAAAATGGAGCCCTGTAAGAGACATGAAGGGAAAAAAGGAAACTTTCTTGTGCGCACGACTCTCTCGATACTACTTTCTCGCGCTTATAGTTAAGGGTAATAATTATTACATGAACACCTTTCGGTTGTGAAACACATCAGCCAACACAAATGTAAGTCAATATTTCCTCATTGAGCGCTGTGCCGTCACCACATGCGCTGTCCTGCTATCTGATCCAGTGATCAATATCGATGGTAGAAATCCAAGATTAAATCAAAAAGCATTTAGAGAATAGCCTACTGTTTATGGTTCACCAAATACGATTTTAGTTTTCATGTCGCTGCAGTGGACCCGACTGTGCTGTCCGGCGCACACCGCGCACTGGAGACGGCGCAGTCTCCGGGCACACACTCGGCCTTCTCAAGTCAGCTCACCTGGATCATCCTCACCACCTGCAGTATGGATGTTGTCATGGTATGGTGTATGAAAGCTTGTAAATAATGTCAGTGAAAGCTCTCACATAATCATTACACTCCATATCCTCACCCTGAGTCCTAAGTCCTAATTGTGAGCACGAGAAAGCTCACAATTAAGTCAGGGAAGCTTTCTTGTGAGCACGAGAAAGTGTCTCGTGCTCACAAGAAAGTGTCTCGTGTTTGTTCACAAGAAAGTTTTCTTGTGCGCACCAGAAAGTTTCCCGTCCACTAGCCTGTATACACATAGTATCTGAAATATGTTTTAAACTAACCTGCAGCAGCAGAATGATAATGTTTTGGGGGATTTATTTTTTATCAAGTCGCTTAATGTATTCATAGATATAGCCTACACTTCTCAAGAATAGTTCGGGATATGGATGTATACAGATGCATGTGAATGGATATACAATTAAAGTAAAATGAAATCAAACATATTCACAAAACACAACATAAAAATTCCGATACGGCCACAGAGTAAACAATCAAGTGAAACATTGAAATGTCAATAACTAGGCCTACTTTTGAGTGGCGCTTTTACCGAGTGTATTGACATTGTTTTAAAGCGGAGGGCTTTAGGACCCTGGAGCCGGGAGCGGCAGCAGCCACATTGCAGTGTATTTAAATAAGAAAGTCATTATGATGGTGATGTGAGCAGCGCACCTTTCCACGTCAGGAACTAGGAAGACGCAGCTTTCCATTCGTGTCACAGTGCACTCCGTGTGTGTGTGTGTGTGTATGTATGTATGTATGTATGTGTGTATGTGAGTGTGTGAGCCGCTCCATGTCCGCCCTGTGAGACCTGCTCCGTCCGGGTACAAGTGTGCTGATTCACCGGACCCCGGTGGGATGAATGAGGAATGAGTTTTATCACCAACTGGAGACGAAGCCTGAAGAGAAACGACGGCAAAAAGTGAGTAGAAGAAGAGAAAAAAGCGAGCGAGCCGCGGCTCTGTCCGTACTTGTCTCATGTTGTGATGGTGCTGTCATCACTCTCAGATTGCTGACTGGAGCACAGCATGTTCAGATCCTGTGCGAGATGACACGGAGCCGGTTTAAAACACAGAGATCTCTTATCATCTTCACAGGAACGAGCTGCCACTGCTCTGACTCCATTCGGACTGGGAAAAAAACCCCCAAAACTTTCATTTTACAGCCGATCCTACAGCTATAAATACACAGAGTCTGAAAAACACTGTATGCAGTTTGGTGTCAGGATTCATCCAGCTGCTCTCTCGCAGTCTTTGTAGCCTGTTTGACAGCATTCACTATGATGTGGTCAAGCAGGCTCTTTTTAAAACAGTAAGATTTTTGTTTAGTTTTCCTTCTCATCGCCGTTTGTTACGTTGTTGTTTTATTTTGGTTCATCTCTTAGCTGCATATTTTTGAGTAAATTAAATTAAATTATCCTTTGAAATGATTAAAATAAGATCAAATCGTAGATATGGGCAAGAAAACACACACACACACACACACATACACACCTTATTAAAGTAAGGCAATCCATGTTCAAAAAGGAGTAAGAAGAAAATAAAAACGTTTCTAGTCGCACCTCCTTTGTCTGTTTATCTATAGGCTTTATTATTAGTAAATAAAAAAATTTAAAAAACAGTGAATAATCACCAGCCACCGAGCCACATGCAAAAGAAGTTGGGAACCACTGATCTGCCACCTAAGAATTATGGATTTATATGATTTATGCAGATTTGTTAAAGCCTGAGTTAGGGCCGTCACTATATCAGATTTTAACTTAATGATTTAAGCGGCAGGAAAAAAAAAACTGCCTAGTCAAATTCATCTTGAACTTTGCTTATTCAATTTCAAAATGCAAGTGTAGGGAGGTGGAGAGAGAGCGTGTAACCTTAACCGCACAAAACCTTACATAAAGAACAATCACGCCTCATGAATTCTTCTGTTTTATGGTGGGTGGTGATCGGCGTTATGGTGCAGAACTGCCACCTACTATGACAAAGCGAAAATGGAGAAAACCTAAATGATTTACTCTCACGATAATGCCTATCAGAATGTTTCAGCAGTCCTCATACTTGTTGAAGACAGCTTTGTTTGAAACACTTAACCCAGCGTATTTTAAAGTTTTTGTCATGTAGTGGTCATGTAATAACAATGAATAATACAACACATAATATGAGGAATAAACATTTGTCGATACATTGTGTTTTCTTGTCGCACATATAACCATTTGACTTGAAAGTCTCTGTACTAAATGCCTCAGTCCTCTGCAGATGTTCAGATCAGACCTCCAGTGTCCGTGCACACATCCTCCTCTCACCATCATGAGATCCATTCTTATGCTCTCTCTAAGTTGACCTCTGGCCTCTTCACAGGGATGCTGTACAGGCACAAGATGTACATGACAGCCCGGACTCCCCAAGCCGGTAGGTTCACATTGTGTACAGAGTCATTTATTCTCACAGTCAGGAACAATTAGCAGAGTCACAAAGGAAAGGAAGAAAAAACCCTGTGCCGCTCAGACTGGCAATAACAAATGTAATAACAGTGCGATGATAGTTGCTCTTGCATTTCTTTCCCAGGTTGTCAGTCATAAACAGTCCGGAATTGGATCCTATCATCACAGACTTCAGGTGAGTGTCTGTAAACTGACACATATTTAAGTCCACGAAAAACTTATTCAGATAGAAGCACATTCTGCTTCAAAATGTCGCAAATGTTTTGAGTCCTCCCGTGAATTAATCACTAAAACTTTCCCAAGATCTGCCCCGATATCAGACCGATTTCCCAGACATTTCCCTAAAACTCTTACATTAATTTCAAGAGACTTCCTCGTAGACCTAAGTAGCCTGGGAGTGTCTGCATGTATCGGTGTCTGCACTTCTGTGGCTGTCATGATCAAGTTCCCCAAACAAAAGCTTGCCTTTCAGCTGGTTTCAGTCCCTTGAGATTTCTTTCTTTTCACTGAACAGCCTCAATTTTCCCTCTGTTTCAGGTTACAGCTACCTGGAGACAAAGATGGTCTGGAATCAACAAATCCGTCAAACGGGTAAGACCACGCAGTGAACTCATCACAAAGAGAAACTCTGAGGAACCCACTGATGTCCTTTTATTCGCAAGAAATATTCTTGTTTTTTACTATCCTATATGACAGCGAGTCAATGTGAATAGATTACCTAAAGGACTTGATTACCTAAAGGGCATGACATATTAGCGACATATTGAGATAAAGGTCATCAGAAAGTTCACTGGCATTAACGCAGCTCCTCCCTGCTGTTCAACATATCAATAATTCAGACGGAGTGAACCCAAGCTTCATTTCTCTTCTCTTTCTTTCAAGTTATGACCTGATGAGTGTGAACATAAACCAGCTGTTCATGGAAGAGTTTAATCCTGCCATCTCTGTCTTGGCATGTGAAGGATTTAATGGGAGCCTGAGGAGGAGGAGGAGGAGGGGGAGGAGGATAGCTAAGGGAAGGAACTAAAGGAAAAGAGCACGAGGGATCAGCAAAGTTAATTATACATTGAACAAGTTAAAGGTGCCTAAACTAGCATGAAATGTTATCATTTCACTGTTTTCGGATTGATGAGCAACTAAAAAGACCATTGAGAGTTCAATCTGGAGGGACATCGGACCATATTTAACAATAAAACCACAGGTTTGATGACTGATTTGCTTCCTTTAGAAAACATGAAAGCTAACGTTAGCTGTTGCCTGAAGGCAGTTGATCGGTGTTTGATACAGTACGATGAGGAAAAGTGTCAATTAATTCATAAAACATCAACACACACCTTGTAGACATTTGTCTAAACGTGGAAGTGAAATACACAGGACGTAATCAAACCGTTACGTTAGCGAGGAAGTTGCTGAATGCTAACATCAGCTAACGTGCTATCACATACATTGTTTTACCTTGAAATATGCACAGATGTGCTCTTAGATGTTCACTACCCATCATCTTTTCAGTTGCTGATCAATCAGGAAGCGGTAAAATGACGACAGTTTTTCAGATTAAGTTTGTACGACTTGCAACCTTTAAAACAGCAGTATTACATTAGCCCAGCATTCAAGTTTTACCCGCCCTGTACCTGACATTGGAGTAAAATGGACGCTGAATGAATATGGTCCTTCGGCAATCATTTCCGGGTCCAAAAACTCAGCTGTAGTTAGTCACAGGTGTTTGTCAGCTCCAGTTCTAATCACTGTGATGAAAACTTGACACAAAGTTGTTCACGCTAACGTTTGCCCCTTTTCCAGTGTAATACTTTGACATGTGTTGTGTGTCATGATTGTTGCCGAATAAATACCATTGTTCAGTCGGCGTTGAGTTTGAAAGAGAGACTTAAGTAAAATATATGTTTTTTAAAAAGTAACCACCGTCACATTGATGCTGATGTTCGTGACGTCAACACACCTCAAAAGACTAATTTTTAGCAGGTGTACTTGTTTTTACCTGACTTTAAGCACTGATTTTGGTGTAAAAAAATGCCGCTCCTAAAGCAATATTTTGCCTTCTTAGGAAACACTCTTATCTGCTGTTTTGCTGAGAGTTAGATGAGAGGAGTGATTCCACTTTTCATATCTGTGTGCTGAATATGAAGCTAAAGCTAGAAGACAGTTAGCTTAGCTTAGCTTATCTTAGCTGCTTTAAGACTGGAAACAAGGGGAATCAGCTAGCCTGAGAGTGGTGCCTTCACAGCCAAATCTCAGGAGGAGAAAATAAAAAAAGCACATCTCCCAAAATAAGAAACCACTGCTTAATTTTTGTCTCGTGCAAATGTATAGCCACTTTCAACTGAGGGTTGTTTAATGGAAAATCCACTACCACTGTCTATATGAAATTTTGGTTGATTTACTGAAGCTAAAAGACTACAGAGTTTGAAATGACAGCAACCCTTGTTTTTCTTGTTGCCACAAATCCAATTGTCCACCATGAGGACAGCTGCGGAGCAAATCTAATTATCTCCACCTTAAACCCATGACTCTCTGCGCTCCTCACAGCACACGTGAGAGATGGATCTTTTTTTTTTTTTTAAAGTCTATGAATATAAATGGATTTCCTCTCATGTTTTTGTGTAGATCAAAGGGCTTTGCGCTTGTGTTTGTGTTGTTCTGGGGGAAGACAAATATGTCAAATATGATGAGCACTTAGTCACAGTCACATGAGTGGGATTTTTATGCTTTCCTCTTGATGTTAGCAGTGTTACTAATAGATGTGTATGATTGTTGCCGTGCACATATGAGTGCTATAGAGTCATGCTGCTGTACATTTAATATGATCCTCTGTCTTGGTGGGGTGAAATATTTTCTATAAAGGATTTTTAGTTTTTGTTTTACAAGTAACATGTGTTTTACAATTTTTTTTGGGATGATTAAGTGTCTGCCAAGATAACCCAAACACACCAGTTACCATTTTTTTAGCAGAGCTGAAAAAACTCTTTATTAATTAGCCTCCTGACAAAAAATTTGACAGAAATACAATGTTACAAATCGCTTAACCATTTAAGTCATCTTTCAGGCAAAGGAACAAAACATTTCCTTGTTTCAGCTTCTCAAATTAGATGATTTTCTGCTTTTCTTTGCTGCATGTAATAGTAAACCTTCATATTCTTGGGTTTTGAATGAGACAAGGAGTAATCTCAAAACATCACCTTGGGCTTTCTTTTAATATTTTCTGACCAAACCATCAAACAATTGGTTGAGTCATGATTAACTGCGAAAATAGAAATTAGTTGGGGCACTAATGCAGTTACAAACCTTCTTCTGAGAATGGTAGTAGAATAGTAGAAGCTATTTCATTTCTCCAGGATTTGAAAAGCCTTCAGCAGGGACTCAACTGAAAGATATCATTGACAAATTTGGCCCTAAAGATGAAAAATGTAAGAATTCAGGTTAAAACATTCAAAAATTAACATTTAAAGAATGTGAAGAAAGTAGCAATTTTGACATTATGTCCGAGATGTCTATGTATTGTATTGGTGCTAGAGTTGACACGCTAACCAGCTAGTCCTGGTCCGTCCTGTCTTGTAAATCCTCTTTGCACATTAGTGGTCCCGATAGTACAGCTAAGGGTCTGGAAGTGAGCTGCACAGCAAACCGAACTAACTAAAGGCAACCACAGTTAGCAGCAGTAAGCGGTTACACTGATGACATGCTACTTGTTCGGAGTATGAACCCGACAGTTGGTTGATTTGTACATATTGCACCTTTAATATGGACATATGTTATGGCATTAAAAGCATTAATGATCTTGGCACTTTTCTGACAGAAGGTAATGGACCTTTTCCACAACACATTTTCTGACATTTTGATTTTTCAAAGCAGGAATGTGTTGGTAATGTCTTCAACAATGGCTCCATTCCACTTCCTTTGTCAGGGAACTAGCACGCAGAGTGGCAAAACGCTGAAACGAGTTAAGCTAAATGGAGTGTAACCCCTACTGATGTTATTAATCCACCCCTGTACTTTACACCGTATTTCTGTGCCTGAGCCTTTTTGTGAAATATAGCACATCTTTAGTGTGGAGTCGGTCCTTTCTAAAGCTGATAGACTCTCCTCTGCTTTTTAAGTGCAAACGCACAATGACTTATATGCACTTGATGGTAGAGTGGCAGCTGCAGGTTATAGTGACAAAACACCATTACTCCTGTCGCTCTGCCTGTTTTCATTCACAATTTTTACATTTAGTCTCTGCTGTACTGCGATCCATGTCTTCTATTTCTGGACTCTGCCCGCTGCAGTGGCAGAGACTGAACACTGCAGCAGACTGGCCCGGCTGAGATTGTCACTACGCACGAGCACTTTCTCGTTCCTTTTCTTTCTTTTTTCACTCTTTCAAGCCTCACGTTCCCTCCTTCACACACAGCAGCAGAAAGTTTTGTCAGGTAGGAATGAAGGAGTTGTAACTTAATAGCTCAGCTGTTACACTGTCCTCCCTCTCTGTAAACATTTTTTTTTGTATCTGATCATTTATTCAAATCTTCCGTGACCATGAGTCTTGGGTATTTAAAGCCCGCCCCTGATTTTGCATTAACCAATCGGAACAGAGACTGCAGTGTGTAGCATGAGGTTGATGGTCGGAAGAGGCGGGACAGGCGTTTTTGCATGTCAGTGTGTGTTTACGTGTTTCGAGGCAGCACAGCGAGACTGTGTTTTCCCCCTCATGTGTAATAGTCATCCCAATCTTATTAAGGTCTGCTGTTGCTGCTGTGTCCTTCCTCCTTCTCCTCCTCCTCTTTTCCTCCCTCCCTCCCTCATTCATTCTCTCCTCTCTCTCTCTCTCTCTCTCTCTCTTTCTCTTTCACCCGCCTGCCCTTCTGCTGCTGCTGCTGCTCTTGTTGCTGCTGCTGCCGCTGTTGAGACACACACCATTACACTGCACTGCTGGAAAAGGCCCGAGGCTCACATTCACTTCTGCAATATTTTTTTTTTTCTTGAGCTCTGTCCTCTTTCTCTTTCTCCTCATCTCTTTCACACACTGAGCCAGATGAAAATGTCAGCAGAGGAAGAGACTCTGTCAAACGGGTAAGGTACTCGCTGAACTCGCTGCGCGTTTGCATGGTGTTTGTCATTCAGCCGGCCTCTGTAAGATGCTCTGTTAAGTGTTCGTGTGTGTTTTCTCGCCGTGAGACTCTGGCATGTGGACAAACTCGCTGGGTTTATTATGAGGAGCAGCTCGATTCTTTTGTGTCAATGCAGTGAGGCCTCCAAAGATTTTATACCGGCTTGAACGAATGTGGCGAAGACTCTGTCCATAAAGTAATGCTTTGTCACTCGTGGAGGGGTGTGCATGTGTGTGTGTGTGTGTGTGTAGGGGTGTGTATATGATGAATAGTGATTGTCTGCAAAGTGGTTTTATCTGTGTGTGTGTGTGTGTGTGTGTGTGTGTGTGTGTGTGTGTGTGTGTGTCTCACAGATAATGATCATTGTGCAAGTTGCTCTCTGGAGAAATCAACCTAGAATTTCAGCTGACTTGAAGTCAAATTAAATTATGGTGACAATGTGTGGTATGCACATCCCGATCCTAACAGCCTCCCCTCATTGTCCTGGTCACCGTGCCTTTTTCTTTCTTTCATACAATTGTCAGCTATTTCCTCATTATAAAGGATAGTGTCCTCTCCTGTGTGATAATCTCTGCTCACTGACTGAGTGCTGCTTTCTTTGCCCCACTCAGTTAGGACCAGTTGAGTTAGTTTCCAGCTACGAGGGAATGATGAAGCCACTGATTGTTTGACACAAATGTAACTCCTATTAGTTAGCTGATTAGATTTGTTTTTGCCCCCGCATAGTACTAAACAATTTGAGCAGCTGGAAGTTGTTTGATTTGTCAGATAAGTAAACAAGCTCTCCAGAGCAGCGTAGACCGTTGACAATTATTTTGTCTTTGAATCTAACAGGTGATTAAACTCAGACAAGTTATACACTTTTTAAGAGGAATTAGCATGTATTTCCGATACCATTAAAGGTTAAAGGATTCTTTCACCCAAAAATGTAAATTCAATCATTATCGACTCACCCTCAGGCTGATGGAGAGTCAGGTGAGATTTCGTAGTCCACAAAATACTTTTGGAGCTTCACAGCAAAACAGCGTTGCAGCATTCTCCGAAACAGCTGAAGGTAACGGGAACTGAAATGTAAAAACGCGCCTGGAAAACAACATAAAATGGCTCCATGCGGCTCATCCCGCGTAATCAAGAGACTGATTTAAAAAGACATCATTAGCAACCTTTTTCAAGCTGATATCTTCACAGTGGCTGCTAAGCTAAAAGTGTGAGTGTGCACCCCATCTGAAGTGGGTGCATGAGCAAGGCACAAATGTAAATATTGCCTATTCAAATCAGTTTGGTACCTTGGGGCTTCCAGAGACTTGGAATACACCAGATGGGCTGCGTGGAGCCATTGTATTGTCTTTTTTGTCTAGTTTTCTACATTTTAAAACAAGTCCCCATCTACTTCAGTTGTTTAGGAGAATGCTGCAATGCTGTTTTACTGTTAAGCTCCAGAAACGATTGGTGGACTACGAAACTTCACCTGACTTTCCACAGGCATGAGGGTGAGAAAACAAGAAGGGAATTTTCATCTTTGGGTGAAATTGTCTGTTCAGGTGAAGGTCCAGGGAATAGATAGCCTTTAATCGATGCTTAGTCAGCACAAGAGCAGTGGCACTACTTTGGTTTCGGTGCCCAAAACCAAAGTGGTGCTCTAAATGGCTTCTAGTTTTTCTCTTCACATGCTGTTTTAGTAAAAGTGACTGTATGTTGTCACTGCACCTCTTTTCACACAGAGTCACAAAAGTGTTCCAACACAGTAGAGACAGATCTGGTTGTCTTTAGTCAGTGGTAACTATGAATAGACATGGGACTCTGCAGCATCACCCTTGAAATCAATGACATAAACACGCAGTACACTACCTTGTTGAATATCCTCCTGCCGTTATTAATGTCTGTATTATCGATCCTCCTGTGTTTCATTGTTGTATCGTTAGTAGGCAATAACACTAGACATCTTCAGCTGTATTATTAGATAAAGGAAACCACACACAAACAAAAGTTCTGCAGATAAATACATAACAAAGGATTTATTAAACTTTAGATCCGGTAGCTGTTAAAAGCTAACTGTTAGTGAATACAAAACAAATATGTATTCATCTTAATAAAGGAACAAAAAGCTCAGTAAAAGTTTAACAATGATGTAACACTGGGGGTAAGGTTATAAACCTAATAATAAGTGTGTTTGTAATGTTATTACAAACAATTATAAGACACTGATACAGGTTTTACTCATGTTCTTGAAGGGTAACTCCACCAGTTCACTACGTCATCTGTAAAAAAAAGTAGTATAAAGCCTTTTGTGGTTCCAGAGGAAGCTGCATGTAATCTAATAAAGTACCTCCAGTGATGTCATTCTGTGGAAAAGTTGCATTGTAGGAAATGTAGGCCCCAGGTTTTATATAGGAAGAAGAATATATGGCATAAAAAGGTGATATCTCTGGTTCTGCCGAACCGATTTTCATTTATTGTTTTGAATGAGTCGAATAGTGTTGTAGAAGTGCAATGCAAAACCAGTGGACTGCTTTTTCAAAACCTACGGCCTACATTACCCACAATGCAACAACGTACAGCTTCCTAGAGCCACATCAATAGGCAGTTGTACTCCCCATGACCTGTAAACACTCTTTAATGTGTAAAATTTGTGGAGTTACCCTTTCAGCAGTTTATCAACACAGTTCACTGGATGATGTTATTAAGAGGTACTTAAGCATCTAGTAAGGACTTTCCCTATTAACAAGCATTAGAAAAACATAGAAACTTAAACTCCAGTGCCAGAATTATTTTGGAAATCTCCACCGTGCGACAATGACACATTGAACACACATGCTTCTCTGCGGGACAGCACTCGTCATTGTGTGTCTCCCTCCGTTATCAGGAGGCTCAGCTTGCTGCTGGTCATATGGTGAACACAGCAGTCACCCGCATGTCATTAGCCAGAGCTGCACCGCCATGTGTGCTCCTTTATGGCGATGTGTGATGAGTTCCTCTGTGTTTCTAATGGACAGGAATGTAAAGTGAATGCTCTCTATTAGTCATTGCTATTATACATATTTGTCATAGCTGCTATTGCTCAGTTTCTGCTCTTCCTATTCTTCTACATTTATCAAATGTTTGCTGCTGACATCTGAACTCTGACTGACTGACTGATTCCCATTCACATGAACCTGGCTGTTTCATGTGAATGGGGGAATGATCTCACACTCATGCAAGCAATACAGCCTGGAAGTTCAGAACACTATCATCCGCTTTCAAGATGAAATAAAACAGAAATCAAGTTCCTCTTTCACAAAAAACACATCAGTAACACAACAAACAACAGAGACACTCAGACATTTCATGATGCAAATGAACATAAACAGCAAATCATTGCATCTAGAAAGTCGCAAAACGTATCATTCCCATAACAAACAAGTCATAATCTAAATGACAGAAATGAATCATCTTAATGTTGAGTGACATTAGTGTTTCATATTTACTATCAGCTCAATAGACACGGCTCATTATGCTCAGTGTTACTGTGTCTCTCACATGCTGTGAGCTGTTCGTGAAGAAGTGAAACACACATTAAACAGATCCATTATCGGCACAGAGACTGAAATGAATGAGGGGGGAGCCTTGTGAGTGCGGTGTGATTCATGACTTGTGCCCAGTTTGGCCACACCGTGCACTCGTCACGTGAGGATCATGCGCACCGTGTAATGAAAACATGATCGGCCATCAAAAAGAGTCTTTCGTCACTTTCGCAAACACAGCTCGCGACAGCGAGTTGTGTACACAAGCGGAAACATGAATAATCGCATTCAAACTGGTCGCTGAGCTTGTGTTTCTATGAAAGTGGATAGTTATACACGTTCTGTGATTGTGGCTAATGTGCAGTGTAATGCAAACAGCAATAATATTAACTGCAAAGCCCTCTCTCTCTCTCTCTCTCTCTCTCTCTCTCTCTCTCTCTCTCTCTTTCTCTCTCTCTCTCTCTCTCTTTCGAGCCGGCTCACTCTGCCTGTGTGTACAATGGATTGAATAAAGGAGGAATATGTAACTGAGACAATGTCAAGATCCCAATCTCTATTGTAGGTCAGTGTTTGGAGGCTGCCTTTGTTGCTGGGATGAGAACAGGGTCACTGCAGTAGTGAGAGAGATGGAGCTAACGGTGGAGCGGTGTTGTAGATCTAATTTGGGTGTTTTAAATATGAATCAGCTTAGAGGCTTCTTTTAAAGGAACATTATGTAACTGTGTTGACTTGAAATAACCTTTGAAATCAGCCTGATGGTACACTGACTTGTAAAAGGGAGAACGGTCCCTCTTTTGTTGTCCCTCAATACCCTGAATGCCTTTTCTTGCTCTGTATCACACTCCGCCATCTATAGGTCTCAAGCTAACTTTAAGAGCAGCCAGCCAGCTCAGTGGGCTCATTGTAACGTGAGAGTTCACCGTATGGTCATTGGATCACTCATGATTACAAAGAGACAGCAGGATTGAGATGGATAACTTTCTTATGCAGCACAAACACAAACAATCACAGCAATCAGCCGCACGACAACAACACTTCCTTGTTCTGACTCACATGTGACCGAGAGAGAATCAGTGAGGCAGATTCAACAGATAATCACATATTTATCTAAACATAAATATGTAAACGGTTAGCCGTGTAAGCATTATAAATAGCATTTTTAGCAAATTAACTGAAATATATCAGTTCACTTCTTTTTTTTTTTTTTTTTGATTTTTTCTGGCATAGACACCTTTATTAAGCAGTAGACAGATAGGAAATATGGGAGAGAGAGGGGGATGTGACATGCAGCAAAAGACCTCCAGCCAGAATCAAACCGGGGTCGGCTGCGTATGTGGCATGCGCTCTAACCACTCGACCACCTGCGCGCCATATCAGTTCACTTCTGAACCTCACATCAGTATGGACATCATGGCAGAGGCGAAGGGACAGAATAGAACAGAAATGCATAAATTACACCTTCTAATTGAGCGAACGCATGCAGGGCTACAAACTGTTTACCCTGCCCGGACATTATCTGTAGCGCTGTCTCATGGCTCGCGGGAAAACCACAACCCAATGACACCATAAAAATCCCAGCCAATGTATTCATGACTGACCTTATCGTGTCATGCTTGTCTCATGGAGTTTTGTAGCTTTTCCAGATGCCAAAGGTCATCTTACCTCAGGCCTGTATGCAAATACACGACTTCCTCTCATGCTAAAAATGTTTGGTCAGTCAACTCAGCTCAGCTAGCTTGTAATAAATCACACTATATTACATATTAGTTGCAACTTTGGTCATATCATACCACAAACAACATTTAAGTGAATTACGCAAACACTCCGCATTCAACGCTCAGCAAACAATATATGTAGGAAGAAATGTTAGCAGTAATTCAACAAATCTTAAACTTTTTGTCTTTCTTTTTTATTTGTGGTTTTCTTATTTTAGAAGTTATCTCTAATGTCACAGTAAATATAAGTACGCAGGGTCATATTAATGTACCCAGTCAGTCGGTGGTCACCACTGGTGTGAAAGTAAATTGCTTTTCCAAAACGTTCACAAAAACTACATTAAAGAAGGTGATGTTTGTATTCGCAGACCTTGACTACAGTAACACTAATGTCATTTCAATGAAACTGATATTTCAAATGTGATACACTGTTCTACTTGAATTCTGCTAAGTATTTATATTTTAAGAGACCAGAACTGCTCGAACCCCACTGCATGGGTTCTTTAGTCGACGATTGTGTATCTCCAGCTCTCTTTTTCTTTTCTCATGCAGATTCTGTTTACTTTCGTTCTGCAGGTGCTCGAGGTCAGACCTGTCGCTGGCTCTGGAGGACTGTATGGCTGCCCTGGATCTGTTCCTCAAGAACCACTTTGAGGAGGCGCAGGCCCGGCTCAGATGCAGGTAGGAGAGCAACTTGAGCTACATGCTGATATGAAAAATATTGGTCTCAGCTCTAGTCGAGCCCTGACCCACCCGACTTTGTGCTTTCATGGACAGATGAAAGGAATTAGAAACAGACAGCTGATGTTACGCGTCCAAGCCACTGTGTTTCTTAGGTCTTTTTGCACAGGGGATTTCCAACAGGAACTTTTTCCCAGAAGACACTTTGACATCACAGTAGAAAAGCACAGGTGTAAATAATAAAATTAACAACGGCTGGATTCCATTTAGCTGCTTCAGTTTCAGGGTCCTGTTGTTGTGTGTGTTGGCTCGCTGTCGCACCCAACACACAAAGAGTAAACACTTCACTTAACTGATATGGATAGCTCAGCCCAAAGTTGACAGATGACTCCACAAAACCATAACTGAATAACTTTTGTGGAATTTACTTAGCTAATACATTCAATTTTTCACCGTTAAACATTTTCTGATGAGCGTCACAAAAACATCAATTTATTTGCTGCATAAAAATGTCCAAAATAAGGAATCACTGTCATTTGAGAGTATTACAATGACTAAAAGAACTTTCCTCCCCGAAACCAATACACAAGCAATCAATTTAAAGGGGCAGTATGTAAGAATTTTAGTATCTTCTAAAACTATCAATAGAATGTAAATGAAAAGCAGTATTGACATTATAATGTCTCTGTACTGTGATGCAGAGGTATCTATTAAGTTAGCATGCACTACCCACTACCCCAGACCCTGAGCTCCATGTCTGAACTGCTATCTGCAAGGCTAACTGAGCTTTATAGCTACGAGCAGGTGCTGTTAGCAGTAGTAATTGTTATTTTTCTTGACAGGTGGCCAATTCCTACATATTGCACCATTCACATTTCCTGATGAGCCTGCCTCCACCAGAGATCCATTTCTTTGCTCTATAAAAATGCCTGTTCTCGTTCTGTGATGGTGGTTTGATGGTTTTGATGCTGCTTTGTGTCACAATCACACACACAAACTCCCTCTCTGGCCTAACACCCTGCCTCTCGTTTTGTATCCCAACTCTGTCATCAAGTTACTCCATTCCTCCCTGCTCATCCTCTCCTCTATTATCACAGGCTTTATCACACCGCTGTTATTATCTTTCATCCTTTCTTTCCGCTCTGGGGCTGTGGGCCACTCCTCAGCCCCAGTTTCTTCTATTCAGTGCTGACACTGAGACAGAGGAACAGCTTTCTTTTAGCCTGTGGCGTTCTTTTAATAATGTTGTACTAGCCATTGTCAGTTTTTAACACCATTAGTCTCAAAAGAGTGATGTCATTTGTCTGATTTCTTAGACCAAACCAAATTATGAGGACAGCATTACATGAATACGTGTAATACACTAAGTGGCTGCCCTGTAGTCGTAATCATAATATGCTTTGGCATTTAAATCTGGATTTTCTGCCACCTGAGGCGTCATCTTTTCTGTCTCAGTATTCCTCACACAGCTCTGTGTGTGCTGTCTCTGACTCTTCCAGTCACCAGAGCACCCCTGAACAAACAGGAGTTTCAAATATCAAAATCAGAATCCTTAAATATGTACATGTTCTGAGCCAAGACGGGTGGATTTGACACATCTGCTAGAGCAGTATGAGTGCAGACTGAAACTTAGGAAATAAGACAGGTCTATCCTTTAATAACGGTGATCTGGACAGGTGTTAGTGCGGTCGCATTTCCTTCCCTCGCGCCGGCGTAGTTTTAACAGAATAGCTCAGCTGACAGTGAGGGTGCAGTCAGATTAAAGTGTTGTTTTATATTTGAATGCAGCACATAAATCCAATTGAAATAGGGCTTTATTTAGTTTGTTTTGTACAAAACCTAATCACACCCACAAACTCTGATTTTTCCTGTTTGCCGCACTGACAAGGATTTTCTTGAGGAAGCCGATAGCTTGAGGCATTACTTATGTAATATTGTGTAAGGTGTGATGACGTCTACTGCATTGTGAGAATGAGATGCTGAAAGACTTTGGGAACAAGCAGCCCTGAGGACATGAAAAACCAGAAGTTTTCCTAGTCTTCCTCAGTGTCGGTCTTCTCTTTTATTCCATGTGTGTTTCAAGTTCTTTGCTTCTCTCGACCTGTGTCTCCTCTCTCCGTACTGCAGCTGTGTTCTGACGCAGTCAGTTGGGACACGGGTATACGGGTGTATCTCTGCAGCACACACACATGCAATGAAACTAAAATACCATATGTCCTCTATTTTTACCCTTATATTCCTGTTTATGGTCAGTGGCAGCTGAATCTCATCCCAGCATGCTTTGGGGGGAAGTCAGGGTTTGCCTTTAGTGTATTAATCCACTCATACTCATACCTATGTGGAGTTTAAAGTCTCAAATCCACCTAGCTGTCACAGTCTTGAAGGTGACTGTCGGGGTAAACTGTGTAAAATGTAAAATGTGTATTTCTCATTACCCAGTGCAGGACTGGGAATCAAACGCTGTTATGTCGACGTATACAATGCAAGATGTGAGTTAAATACTTCAGAATATTGCGGGATGTTAAATCCTTTTGATCGTCTTTGTCTTGAAGATATTAAATTATTTAACATTCCTGCATCACAATGTCCAAAAACAACTAGACCTTTGTTATAATGCGATGAGTTGTGCACTTAAAATATCCCACATTTTTCCTTGTTCAAACCCTGAGAAATCCCTGATTTATTTAGGATAACGATGCATTATTTTACTGTTGGGAGAGAGTCAGAGGGCGAGCAAGGAAGTCGGCAAACCTGACAAAAATGTAACAGGAATACCTTTGTAAAGCATTATATAAACATTTCTGCCTCAAGTCCTGTAGATGTTAATAGGCAACTGCTTTGTGTCATCCATTTAAGACACAGTCGGATGTTAAATACATGCAGGAGTGTTGTTGAGACAGAGACTGGTGTGTGTACTGTATATGTTGAGATGTCAGTACCTCTTGGACTTGATGACATTGATGGATTGAAAGAAGCTGGTGTCTAATGAACTACTGAACAAACGAAACCAGTATCAAAATGTATTAAAGACATTGTATCCTCTGCGGTGACTCAACATTTTTGAGTGCTGTGTTGTGGATTGAAATGTTGTTTTTTTCAGCTGTTCCCTTTTACTGTGGCTATTTTCAGCTGTGCAGGAAGTCCTCTTGCTTTTATACGTCTGAGGTTGTGAAGTCTGAGCTGTATCAGTATCCCCACCGGTGAGCGACTCGCACTGCATTTAATAAGCCCGGTGCAGCTATCACTTTAAATTGCAACTCTCTCACAGAGTTGGATATTTGAGGCCTGTTTAGCATAGTCACGAAGCGACTGCAGGCCCAACCACTACGTTGTAGAAACATGCATGCGAAGGGTTTTCTTTTTCTTAATCAGCCTTCAAATCCCAGAGGTATCCAGCAGCAGGCTCAGTTGTATTGTATGCCAGCTCTCTGTTAAAACATGCCAGCAGACCAAACACACAACATCTCACTGTCCTGCCCCATTCCTCAGGGCTGTAGCAGGGAGTGGGTGCAGGAGGCTGTGAGGTAGAAGTTGTGACGATCCTAATCTGTTTTGCTCGTGGCAAACCTTCATTACATTATTTTAACTGCCTCTTATCTAATTGTGACACGTCGCAGCTCAATTCTGTAACTCAGCACGCTGATAAGAGTCATGCATTTTGACACAAATAAACTGTTTTGCATGCAGGGACGCTCTAGCCACTTCCTGATTGTTACCAACACGGGCCGGACTGAATACAAGGCCTGCGTGTACACGTGCATTATTCGTGCATTATTGAGAAAAGTACAACACAATTCTTCCCTCACATCATGGAACGTGGAATTGTGGTGAAAGTATGTGGGAGACCCTGCTTCAGCTCTGTCAGGAGGGTGTAGACGCCGGTATCCCTGATTGGAAAATACCCGAGTGCTCCTGTGAAATACTCGGCATTCTCAGCCCCTTCCAGCAGCGCTAAGAGTAATTCAATTTACCTCACAGCTCCGTCTTTAAAGGCTTTGTAGGCTTGAGTTTGGGCTGTCGTCTTACATAAGCCTGACGCAATGGAAATGTAAGGCAGGTAATTCTCTCTGCTTCTCTTCGCCTTCTTTGACTCTCTGCCGTTTGCTTCCTGGTTGTAACTACTGTAAGTTGAGTCACTTCACCGATTAGAGTGATGATAATCTTTTAGATTCCTTTGAGTGTTTAAGCTCAGAAAACTTAATTTTATGTCCCTGGCAGGCTTAAATTCACATCAATGATACCGTTCCTCCCCATCTTCCCTCCTTCTCTGTAATGTATCTATTAGTCCTTTTCCTTATAGAATATATCAAGGTAAACAGCAATACTCTTTGGGCTCTATCTCCATGGGTCGACAAATGCAAATTGAGCCTCCAGTATCCATAAAAGATCTCAGGCTGGTCACATGAGTCAGTCACAGCAGGTGAAATGTCAGTAATGCAGGCTGACAGCATTCTTCTTTACACACCTCTATCTTTTATCTTAACATACAATACACAGGCAAAGATTATTTAAAGCCTCTCTTTACTGGAACAACAAGTCAATCTACTGGAGGAATGTGTTTGTGTGACGTGAGACTTTAACTCCTCCTTCATCACTTCAAAACCTGCAGGGACTCAAACACAGAGTGTGACGTGACACACCAACAACCACAGGTATATATAGAAGCTGTTTTTCTAAGTATTATTTGTGTTTGAGTCTTCCAAGTATTCAGTCACTTCCCTCTGTTGTCAGCAGAAGTTGATTATCTGACTTCATCTCATCAAGTCTTGTTCTCACATTGAGTGCATCTCTTACTTGTTGTGACTGATTAAGCTACTTCTGTATGACTCTTCCCTTTTCTAACAAAAGATTTGGTAATAATTCATATCGGAGAACTCATATTAAACATTGACTAGATGCTTATTAGCATATATATTACAGTGTAGTATTTATAGTATAGTAAGGCATAACAGTAAAAGCACTTATCAACCCTTAGACCTAGAACTATTTTTGGGGTGCCTGACTGTATTTATTTATTTTTTCTTACCATATTCTAGCATCAAGCGCCAAACATTATATGATCCAGGAGAAGGTAAAGCTTCAATTTTGCTCATTTATAGTCCCAATTTAACATTTGCCTTGACTGAGAACAGATGAATTTATCAGGATTTTAAAGGATTTAGGATTTGTGCCAGTAATAATTCTGTGTTTTCTACTATGAACTCAGACAGAACCTCACAAAGTTTTATATATATATACATATATATATGTATATATATATATATATGTGTGTGTGTGTGTTTGTATGTGTATATATTTATTTAAAAAGATGTTCTCCAGTGCTTTAGACTTCCATATGAATTGCGTCCACATTGGACCTTTACTTAACAAGTTCCAGCCGTGTATTATAGTGTTACCCTTGACATGTTTTAAGTGAAAGGTGAAAGTGAGGTATAATCCTATATTTCATTAACTGACCATGTTGATGTGAGAGTACAATTGTAAGCTTATTAAATCTTATCAGATGACATTCAGACAAAAGTGACACTTTTCCAGGAGAATATTTTATCCATTTAACACGAACAATAAAAATAGTTTGTCTTTGATCCAGCCATTTCCTGTTGGCCCAGTGGAAAGTAACTACACAGATTTCCTTGATGAATCAATGCTACTGAGTGTCATGACGTTCACTACAGAGCCCCTGAAGGCCCAAACATGACAGGGCGTACCGCTTATTGACATTTTAGAACAATAGCCATTTGTTAGCCGCCACCAGCTGTCTAGATCTGTATGACCATATTCTACAACTACTCAGCCATTAACCTAAAATTTTACCTTACTGACCTTCGAATGAGTATCTATTAATAGTAAGGAAGTTATTGTTCATAATTTATAATAATTTTATAATAATCTTATGTGCTTTGCTCATCATGGCCACTAGTACCACAAGAAAAGTTATTCTCCATTATTTTTCACCTCATGAATTTGAATGTTTCCCCATTCTAAAGTGAAATCATGCTCAAAACTAGTTCACAAGTAGAACCTGTGTGTGTTAATAAGTGTCCGACTACAAGCGAGTTATTTAGGAGCAACACATCACTTTAGAATGGGGAACACATCTGAATTTAGAGTTATTAAGAAACTATTAATACTTGTAGTTTGATATTTTAAAGGTTGCAATGTGTCAGAATTTTTGTTGGAAACATTAAAAAAACAGAATGTTAAGAAAGTAATGTTGATGATATAAAATCTGCAGAGATAGCTCCAGAAGTTAGCATGCTAAGCTAGCCCTGGCCCGTGTAAACACTCACAGTCCTCTGGTCACCAAGCTTCACTTCCACACCACTGGCATGGCTAACTGAGCTAACTAGCTAATGGCAGCTACAGTTAGCAGCAGTTAGCGGATACTCTGGTAAAATGCTGCCCCCGTTTGAGTATGAATTCAACAGGTGGCCAATTCTTACCTTATTAATCAAGCGTTATTGAGGGAGACAATTTTTGTGGCGCTACTGCCTCACAAATACTGTGCAAAGCATTTTATGATCATAATTCATTATATTATTCATATATATTTGAGATAAAACTCTCAGCTGTAGAACATGGTCGTGCAGAATAAGGAACAAGGCAATAATAGAGCTTTATAATGATTTACAGAAAGCCACGTCCTATTACAAAGTGTGACAAGAAGTTTTTCTCACCTTATCATCATCTCTGTCAGCACAACAGAAAGAGCCCGTGTTTTATCAGGACCAATGTGTCGTTTAATATCTGTAGCCCCTCCCCCCCCAGGATAGAGCTGTGTACCTGAAAACAACAGATGTGTGTTGTCTTTTATTACAGAACCAAGGACAGCATGTATCATGCTCTGACCTACGCCACCATACTGGAGATGCAGGCCATGATGACCTTTGACCCCCATCACATCCTGGCCGCAGGGAACACCATGAAAGAGGCCCAGGCCATCTGTCAGCGGTGAGACGACACAGCACCAGGGTGACAAAGCACCCCAGTGACCAGCTGATAAACTGTGACTGGATGTTTATTTTTTTATAGTTTCCCTCTTGTCAGCAGGAGAAGTGAATCTTTGTTGTTGTTGTTGTTATTGTTGTTTTCACATATCATTTTATAGAATGAACGTATGCAGCAAGCCACTACATTCAAAGAGAACACCGAGCAGCAGTAAACATTTATGCTGCCCTCTATAGTTTTTTAAGCTACCTTCAAATTCTTGCTGCTGCTTAAATTCCACATTTAATCTTAGGAAACTATTATAATTCAGTCAGCTTAGGATAAAAGGGGCCTTCACATCATGCCTATATTAAAGATGATGACAAAGGGTGTGCAGAGGAATCAGAAGTGAACGTATCTCTTAAAAAGCCAGTCAGTCTTCATTTAAACACATTAGACATCATTTTTTTTGGACACTGGTTCCCATTAGCAACATCATACCAAAACCACAGGACATCACGAGATCGTCCAGACACACTGGCTGGATGGAATGTTTCAGCTGTCTGTCAAAATTAGTCCTGGAGCCACTGTGAGAATCTGCCATGACCAGACTAAAAGCAGATCTAATTAGCCTATCCAGATATATGCAAACACTCTACAGATCTGAGGTCAGAGCTGCAGTTTTCTTTTTCAGTGTCTGTCTGTGAGGTGGGCCATAAAAATGCACGGTCAGCACCTTGCGGTAACATCAGCTCAGCATCCTGTCTTCACTGGAAAGAGGCTGAGTCACTGATTTGCTTAGAAATGAGATAAGCAGAGAAATGTGGGACAGTGCAGCGCTGATGAAAAACAATCCGGCGGATTTTCAGACTGGTGGTGACTGATGGTGGTTCTGTGTTTTTTCTGCATTCTCGATCAGGCACCGCAAGAGGTCAAGCTTCTCCAAAAACACCACAGAAGGTCAGTGAAGGTCACTGCGTTGACAGGTTGAGTGAAAATGTGTCAGCATTGTCACATGTGTGTGAGCCTGAGTGTCCCCTCTGCTGAGATGTTCAAAGCTCAGCTCAAGACCCACTCTTCTTTTTGCTGATACTGATCTTTATTTTCTTTTGCCTTTAATTATAAGGCACTTTGGTCACAGCCTCACATTGTTTATATGTGCTTTAGAAATACATTGGACTTGAATTGAGTGAGTAAAGGTTGTTAAAAGTAGCACTAGTTTGAATTGTTGCTTCTCTTGCGTGTTTCGTTTTCAGAGGAGCTCCACGCCGAGGTCTGCTATGCCGAGTGTCTCCTGCAGAGGGCAGCGCTCACCTTCCTCCAGGTCAGGGCCTGATACCCAGACACCAGTGAATATGCTACTGTGTGTCCTTAAAACTCATCCTCATCATTTCTTTTCCTTCTCTTACCTCTTGCTCGCTCTCTGTTTAGGATGAGAACATGATCAGTTTCATCAAAGGGGGAATCAAAGTGAGGAACAGCTACCAGACGTACAAGTGAGCATCCTGAAGCCCAGAATATCCTCATTCCCGTCTAAAAAAATGTTGTGTGTTGTTTCAGGTTTTTCTCAAATGCGACCCCCATTTTCTTTTAACTTTACCTCACAGAGAGCTTCACACAGTCCTCCAGTCCCCTGGATACACTCATGGAGACAACCACGGCCATTTTGAAGGTGGTGTTAAACTGGGAATAGGAGCCTTTAATCTAGTAAGTAGAAGGCTGGATGTAATCAAACATGGGTCAAAAAGTAGTTGTTCATGAGTTTTGGGGAACAGGATGTCCAGAAAATATAATGCCTGAACCAAAGTATAAAAGACTGAAATCTGCTTTACTTTACTTGTGATGCTTAAAGGGGCAGCTCTCTGCAAAATCAAAAATACAAATGTTCTATTCTACTCATGACCGAGAAGCTCAGGCTCATGACAGCTTGAGAAGTAAACATTAATGGCTGCCTCTTCAGCTGAGCTGTAACATTAGCTACCTTAGTTAGCTTATCAGCTAGCCTCTCATCCATAAGATGAAACATGCCTCCTTCTTCACTGTGATGCAGAAAGAAAAAAGGGCCCACATGAATCTGCTCACAAGAAGGAAAAAGACAATGCTGCTGAGTTCAAATTAATTTCTTTTGCACTTGGAGCACCATAAAGTGAGTGTTAGTGCCACACCTCACACCCAAACAATCTAGATAGACAAAGAGCTCTACAGGTAAAAGGAAAGATATGCATTATGGATTTTTGGGTGAACTGTCCCTTTAAAATGCCCATAATTAAACAGAGGCACATTAGAGAGGCTATACATGCAGACAAGCAGTAGGTTTTGAGCTTGGTGCTCGTCATGCAGCAATTTTTGATCAGTGTAAGATTATAGCCAATCATTTGTTGGTTGTGTGTTTTCTTTTTATTTATGAGCATCTAAAACATTGGAGTCCAGTCTTATTCACTTTCAAAATAATATATTGCAAACTAATTTTCGTACCTCAAAGTTCAAAGTTAACAGTTATATAAGAATATACATTATATTAAGGAAGTGTTTAAGGCTCCTAGACATTTGCACATGTTCCTGCTATTGCTCACCTGTTTCATTTAGTGGCAGTGCAAACTTTATACTTGTACAGTATGATTAGGAGTCAAGATAATTTCCTTGGAAACCCCTGGTATTGTATTCAAAATGAAAGGTTGCTGTGATTCTGCTGCTAGCGTTTCATTCCGCCGCTTGTCTACTTCCTGCAGATGATTTCCATGTTGCCCACGCGGACGCTCAAGCTGCTGGAGTTTGTCGGATTCTCTGGCAATAAGGTGAGAGCCAGTCATGGCTGACAGGACTGAGGGCGTGACGCTAGAGATGTTATGGATGTCCTGGGCTATGTGTGAAGTATTGTGTCTCTGCTGTGAACTATTAGAAATACATGTGGATAACTTGTGAATTGTATCTGTGATCACAGTTTCACTGGTTTGTTGATTCACAGTGAATCGTGCCTTTGATTTGTGGTGAAACTCCCATGACTACTTCTGAGTTAACGAAAGCAGGAGACGAAACTCATACAACTTGATGGACGGATGACTCAAAAATTACTTTGATCATGAAAACTAATGACTGTACTTCTTCGTATCTATTGTGCTTCGAGAATTATTTAACATTTTTGATTCTTCATTCAAATTTTAAACTTCTCAACTTCTCATAAAGTAAAAAACGTTGTGTTCCAAAGCCATCACCTGTTATAAACCTAAGGGTGTTTTGATTGGCTGCATTGAGAGGTTTGAAGCAGGAGAATGCATATGAATAACATCAGCAGCAAGGGTTGACTGAACAGTTATATTTCTACAGTTTTGACTCACGCACACCTTATTTCTGTAAAAACAAAATTAACAGTTTTCCTTGTGTCGGGTCATAAATGTCTTTTGAAGCACAGCTTGTCATCTCAATGTATTTAACCACTGTACAAAAATAACATGAAAAGTGTTTTTACATCGCCATCATCATACAACATCTTATCTAGACATCTGGAGCCAGAGTAATGCGGACATGATCTCAACACAGTGAACATGCATATCCTGTATATCTTGCACTACGTACTTGCATATTTTGCACACAAACCTATCTGTGACCTATCTCTGCTCAGACTGGATGCCCTAAAGTACTCTGGTAGACAAACAGACGCTGCTCCTTCAGCACAAACTGAATTTAAAAAGTATATACCGTAATGTGTTTCTGGCTTCTGTGGTTTCCCTGTACAGGATATTTCTCAAAAATACATTAATGTGTTCTGAGCTTGTGTGTGTGTGTGTGTTTGTGTTCATGCAGGAGTTTGGCCTTCAGCAGCTTCAGGAGGGCTCTGCAGAAAGCACGTTCAGGTCTTTCCTATGTAACATGCTGCTGCTCTGTTATCACACCTTCATGAGTTTCATACTAGGTAAGCAAAAAAAAACAAAAAAAAAACACACCCACACATGCAGCTGCAACCAACCTCAAAAACAGACAAAGTGAGCTGGTTTTGTTCCCGTTTTTTGTTTTTGCAGGCACCGGAGAGGGAGACGTCGAAGATGCTGAGAAACTGCTGCAGCCATATCTCAAAAAATATCCTAAGGTTTGCCACAATTCAGATCAGTGTTTTGTTTTGTTTTGTTTTTTTTAATTGTCTGCATGATTCGAAGTGTTCTTAAACATTCTTGGTGTTGTGTTTCTTCCCAGGGATCCATCTTCTTGTTCTTCGCTGGTCGAATAGAGGAGATCAAAGGCAACTTGGATGCTGTGAGTGCCCGTCGCTTCTTTCAGTTGTTAATATATGACTGGGTGACTACTATCGTATTTTGATCTGCGCTGGTTGGGACAATTATTCACAAATGCTTACTAAATGGTACATATCACAAGTACCTTAATATAATGCCAAGTTGTGTCGATGCCTGAACATATTTAAGATGGGATCCATTGGCGTTCTTCTGCTAAACAAACAACAAGTGTAATGGATGAAAAAAAATAATCTGTGTTGTCAAGATCCAGACACATAATAAACAACAATATATTTGAATTCTTTAAGTGGTTAGAGAGGAATAATGTAACAAACATACTGAAAAGAAACACCTCCCACATGCTGTTACAGTATTGCTTATATTATTTCTAAAATATAGCAGTACTCTGTAAATTACAGATACAAAATAAAGAAATGTAACTTTTAAAAAGTCAGGACACCGATTATGTCAGAATTACCATGTTAAGTAGACTTGAAATTCTTAGTCTACTCTACTTGGGCATGTCATGACAGGTCAGGTCTATTCTTCCAGTTTTAATGCCCATAGATCAAGTTCATCCTCACTTATTGATTATATTGATTTTATTTATGTTGATTGTATTAAGCCTTCCACTACACATAATCTAAGAAAACTCTAAGAAAACTCTGCCTTCATCTTTACAATTTCCACGAATCGTAGATCGATATAAACATCCTTTGTGCTGCCCTGCTCGCTGCGCACTGTGTTAACATTCACACCGAGTATGTTCAAGAAGGTGAGATCCTCTGTGGTTTTGGTGTTTTACAGGCTATCGCCCGTTTTGAGGAGTGCTGTGAGGCCCAGCAGCAGTGGAAGCAGTTCCACCACATGTGTTACTGGGAGCTGATGTGGTGCTTCACATACAAGAGGCACTGGAAGATGGCCTACTTCTACGCTGACCTGCTCAGCAAGGAGAACTCCTGGTCCAAGGTGGGCCATCATAGTGCAGGATTTATTAATGTTATTAATTAGTCATGCTAATTTATGAAGGAAAATAATAAGGAAGACAAAAAGACAGGCAGAAGAAATGGGTTGAAGTACTTCACCCCCTAATTTTAAACAAGCAGAAATTCCTTTGAGAGCAAAGCTGATTAAAGACCAAAGCAACTTCTGTTGTGTGGTATAAAAAAGAAAATGACATTTAATGCTATTTAGGGAGACAGAAAGCCTACCCAGCAGCTTGTCTCGAAACCAAGCTGAAGACTAAAAATGGATGTGAGGTCTGCAGCCCTGCTCTGACACTCTCCACTCCACATAGTTGTAAAAATTTTTCTCTCCTCATCTCATTTAAAAAGGAAAGATGGGATTTCAGCAGTAACCACTTTTTCCCTCCCTCAGGCTACCTATGCGTATATGAAAGGAGCCTACCTCAGCATGCTGACTGCAGATGATTGCCTAACCTTCGGGGAAACTGCGTTCACTCTGTTCAGGTATGAAGTGTGAGCTCAGGCTCCACTGAATCTACTTGCAGCACCCACAGTGAAACAGAGATGATTTACTGTGACACTTACATATGATGTCATAATCTCTTCTGAGAACAGATTGTCTTTGGGAGGGAATGTGAATGAATATAAAGAAACGCTATTACTATCGGAGGGCTAATATAGCTAGCATTGGCTCTGCATTACTCAAATCCACTGCATGTATTATATATTTTTCTGTCTATGCTTTATCATATTTCAGGCAGGTCCCAGGGCTGAAGCAGAAGATAGCAGGAAAATCCTTACCAACAGAGAAGTTTGCTATCAGGAAAGCCCGTCGCTACCTTTCAGAGAGCCCCATTCCTCTTCCTGCTCCTCCACTGGTCAGTGCTATTAGCAATGTTGAATCACTTTACTTGCAGGGTGACAGGATTTTTACTGCAGTGTGTTGCATTGCTACTTTGAAATTAAGGGACCAGAAATAAAAAAAAAATACCTAGCATTTTTGTTTCACACTGGCTTTGGTCTTGAACGAGCTCTGTAGGCCTCCCCATTAAGTGTAAAGATATTTGCATGTACTGGGTCGACCAGTCAGTCTGGACCTGCCAAATCCTCCTGGTTCAGGCTGTTAAAAACAGCTCCTGTATTCTGTCCTGCTATAGATAAAAACAGCAGGGTGAGGAGTTAAGGAGGTAACTCACTGGTGCTCACTGAAGTATATAATTTCCTCTTTTTCAAGGAAATCTTAGAGTTAAGGGGGTAAGGTTAGCACAAAACTATATCCTGAAAAAAAAGTGCTCTGGGGACCTAATTGTCCTCTGAGAACAGCTTGTTTATTCAGTTAAAGAAAAAAAGATAAATATTTCTGACTTTGTATTATTATAAGTTAAATATTATAGTAAATATTACAATTCTGACTTTTTCTTCTCCAAAACAACATAAACTACATTCACCTTTAGGACGTTATTACAAACCTACTCACACTAGCAGGGCTTGGTTGGTTTGTTTTGATTGGATGATCCAATCAGGCTTAAGAGTAGCACTATTTGTGCTTTTAGAACCAGTGTTACAAGAATAACCTTTCTTTTTAAGGTGTACTGTGGAGGTTTTTGTAAACACACAAAAGCTCAAGGTCATACAAACATGTTGAACACATTTCCTGCATCATAAAACACTTGAAAAATCTGTTCAGAATCATTTTTGAGAAGCTATTGTTTGTTTCTTCTTCACTTCCTTTGTTGGTTCCATGCTCAATTTGTATGCCTATAACTGCCACTGATTGTTGATCAGTGGAATAGCATCAAATCGACTGTGGATGACACTCACAGGGAAGTTTGTCACAGGGAAGATTTTACGATCACCTGTAAAAAAAAAAAAGAAGTTGTTGTCTTGCTTTTTTACAATCTGTGTTATTTTTTGGTGTCTAGGAGATGATGTACATCTGGAACGGCTACACAGTCATTGGCAAACACAAAGACCTGACTGAAGACATGCTGAAAACACTGGATGAGGCTCAGGCTAAACTCGATAGCAGCCCAAGTATGCACAATTATTTATAAGTGCCAAGAGGATAATTTTAATTGATTTTTAATTCTCATTTTTAATTTTATATTAAGATGTGTGGCAATTATAGTTTTATAGACCCGTGGATGATGCACTGACTGGCGAGCACTTTAAATTTCATTGTACCTGTGACAATGACAATAAAGACCTATTCAATGATATTGGATTCTAAATTCATGCTAAATTTATTGTGAGCATCACAGAGAATTATATGGTCAGTAGATTGAGTCTTTTTGAATGTTTCTCCAGAATAACTGTGCCAATTTTGTTTGGTCCTAACTGTCCTGTTGTGTGTTTGTCAGGGACTGAGTTCTCCATAGATGATCAGTGTCTGCTGAGCCTCTTGAAGGGACTCTGTCTCAAACACCTGGGGCATCGAGAGGAGGCGGAACACTACTTTACCCTCGTCCTCTGCAAGTAAGCCTCGCTCCCTAATGCACTATGACATGTACTACCCAGAAAACCAGATATGCTCTAGTTTCTTGCAGTGTGTCGTCATTAATTAGCCTGATCATATCCATTGTGCAGCTCTGGTTTGAAACACAAACAGCACAACGGTTGAAAGAAATCGTTGTTCATACTGACTTCATCTCCACACATACTGTAACCGCTGTGTTTTGACACTATCTGCAGTGAGACTCAGATCAAGTATGACCACTACCTGGTTCCTAATGCCCTGCTGGAGCACGGCCTGTTGTGTTTGGAGCAAGGTAGACATGATGAAGCTATCAAACTCCTTGAATCGGCAAAGTGAGTCTTTGAACCAGATTATTAAAATCCATATTTAAAGCAAAAAATCAATTATTTTTTTTAACCAAAGATTCTGTACTTGCTTGCAGCAGTTTAATTAAAGATTTACTGTGCCTAGATGAAAAAGCATTTAGGTCAAGATTTACCCTGATGTCATTGTAAATGAGCGTTTCTGTTCTGTTTCAGGCAAAATTACAAAAACTACTCGATGGAATCACGGACACACTTCCGTATTCAGGCTGCTCTGCACAAGGCCAAGGGCATAGGGGAGAATGGCACCCATGTTCCCTCCAGCCCATAACAGACAGAGGAGGGCACAGTAGAGCTGAGACAGCTTTGTCTCGCTGCAATCCCACAATCCAGCACTCAGCCCCGCCCAGCCCCACCTATTCGGGAGGATGATGTGTTATTTTTTTTCAACAGGAGGGTAGAGGAAGATGGATGCCTATTTTTCTCATTTGTGCCTCCCTGCCGGGCAACTGCAGCTCTATGTGGCCCTCGCTGTCTTAGACAGGTTTTCTGCTCCCTCTTTAAGAGTTACATTATAACGAACTTTACCTCCTTGTGTGATTTGAAATAGAGACAAGTTAAGAAATGTGCCTATATTTATGAAACATTGCTTCTAGCAGGCTTGTTTGTCTAGCACTGTGGCCACCCATAAGGGGCGCACTAGGGTAGAAAACTAAGGTCACATTTATGTAGTACATACTGCAGCTTACCTCCACTACTACCCCAGGATGAAAATGTGCCCAATTCAGGGTAGTAGGGCTGGATCTGATGGAGCCAGAGTGCCAAACAGCCCCCATTAATCACCCCACCCGGCCAGCAGCACCATGTGACCTGGTTACTACAAAGCTCCAACACTTGTTTTAATAAAATGTAAATTAAACATTATTGAAAAAACTGACATGAGTAGATTAGGGATGACACATATTTATGTGTTGAAATAATTTGACATCAGGTATATATATCACACAATTCAACACTTGGTCCATGAGCACTATGAGACTGTTTTGTTCTGTGTCATTTGATATACTGTATTTTGATTGACAGGTTTTTACCATTGTTTAGCTTTTTGTTCAAAACTAATATGGCCTAATCAGAGATCAATTCTGTGTAACTGGATTCAATTTTACACTACATAAGGTTTGGTTCATTGTGTTTTTGGAGTGAGTGGACGTTTTATTGTTTACTTTTAATTTTGGTTCCTTTCCTTGAAACTTACTGAAACATTTAAAGACACACATTTGTACATGTGTGTTTCCTTATTCTGTCACATTCTGAAGAAATTATCATTTATGTTTATAGTTACATGTAATGGCTTTTGCACAGAGCTACTGTATTTAAATCAGCCAGCCATGCAAACTCTCCAGAGTCAAGAAAATGAGAGTCGCTGTGAGAGTTGTTCTTTAGATTATACAATGTAAATGGCACCTTTTTACACATATTGTCCCGTTTTAAGGGGACAGATGAATGTGTCTTTTAGAAAGGCAGACTCCCTTCTTTTCTCCTCCTGGTGTGTGGGACAGGCTCCAACAGTACTTGAGCTTGAACAAACAGGCCATTCACCCCAGGCAGCAAAGGACTGTGTGCTTGTCCGCCTGTTGCATCTTTAGTGAGTGAGGAAGCTCTGACCGGGAACCACCGCAGGCTACTTGCTCCTTGCATATCAGCCATGCTTGACTAAAACCACCTATAGAAGGACTTGGACATCATAACCACGATCCTGTGTCAAAAAAGAATCTGTATATGAACAAATGCTTGCAATGACTTGAAATGATAAGGCAGAACAGGGCCACCTCTAACTATGTTTGTGGTAAGGTTGGGCTGTGTCCCAGCAAAGGAGTGTCCAAAACCTAGAAACTCAGATGGTGTCTCAAGTGTTGGAATTGAGCACTGCTGATTTATTAATGATTAGAGTAAGGTTTGGGATTCAAGATGATGACTAGGGGTCAGTTTCAATGTTTTTTAATGGTGGAGGGAATGTACTTTCCATATTAGTTTAACAAATGTCGCTCCCCGGAATATTCCAGTAACAAATCACATTTTATATTCCAATAATTAATTAAGCTTATTTTGCTTTTTTCCCCATTTGATTTCTTTTTCGTCTTCCAATATATCTGACAGAAACTCTAACCAAATATAGTGGCATTGTGATGTTTACAATCAGCATATTTTACCGGGCACGGCTACCACTCAGAAGAATGACATTCCTGTACTTACTGAATGTTTCAATTGTAATTTAGGATGAAATGATATGAAACTAAAAAGCACATCCAATTTTGTGTTGTCTTTTTTTTGGTCATTTGTGCATCACTAAAGGATTCACAAAATGTAGTTGACAGTACAAAGTGGCAGTATTTACAGAACAAAGTGACAATGCACGCATGCAGATGTTTGCACCTGTTGTCATACAGTGTGATCTAATCCACTAGAAAGGGTAACGTCATCTCATCTTGTTGACATGCAAAGCAATGGCAGCCACGAGTAGGAAGGCAAGAGGTGTTGTGGTAGTATACCATAATATTCAGTTGTTAATATACGGAGCGGGCTTAAATTAAAGAGGTTTGACCCATGAATGCGTGGGTGATCGTTTTAAATTTTTAGAACAATACTTGTCTTGGCAAAACTGCCCCAAAATTGCAATCACAAACACTAATTTCTCGATTTCCACTCTGTGTTTACGTTTCTAGCGAAGGGTAATGTGATCACGAATTTGATTGGCTGTGGGTAAGCGCTTCCTGGATGGGGATGGCGGCTCATTGGTCCTATTTTATGAGGGGGCGGTGCTTCGTGTTGCTACATTACATTACAGCTTTTGTCGCTATTCGGGCAGCTGCACACTGGAAAGTCCCTGACAGCCAGGGAGGTTTCAGTAAGGAAAACTGCGGTTAGCTTTGTCATTTTAAATGAGGGATATCATTATTTTCTTCGCTCGATTGTGCCTGCGAATATAACATTCTGCGAGGTTGTTTCATTCGTGAATTTCCAGCCAACCGAGTAGATGCTCCCCTGCGAGTGCTAGCTGGCTTTAGCAGGCTCGCTCTTTGTGTGGCTAGCTGCTAGCTGAGATGTTTTGTTGTTGTTGAGCTGAGCAGCCCTCCCGTCGTCTGGGAGAGGAGATTCATCAGCTGTGTATGGAAAAACGCCCTCTCGACACCCTTCTCATCCACTGACATTTTGGTGTGAAAGTGGCCCGTGAACTCCCACAGTTGTAAACGTTTGCAAAGCGACGCCGAGACAGGGGAGAGTTTGACCGAAGAGGAAGGAGATGGGAAACTGTCTGAAATCTCCGACCTCGGATGATATCTCACTGCTACATGAGTCTCAGTCTGACCGGGCCAGCTACGGCGACGGCGCTGACCCCGACCAGGAGCCACCGCCCCCCTATCAGGTAACTTTGACCAGGTATATGAACCAAAGTAAGACTACACGCCATTGGGTTTTTCTCATATAAGGTTAACCAAATTCATTAAACGCCTGAAGTTTAAATGTCAAGGCGATGTGTGGCATGTCTTGTCCAGTTTGCTAATTTTATTGACAGGAGAAGACATTAAGAAACTGGTGTTAGATCAAACATATGCGAGGCTGAATCAGCTGTTTACCGTTCCACAACATCACCCCACTGACCCCGTCCCGTCATGGCTTTGGCACTAATCCGCTTTGTTATCCGAAGGTCTCCTGTATCTGTCTCTGTCTACCATTTCCCTGAAGTCACTTTATGATTCATCCTGATATGACATCTCTTGCGATCTCCTTCATCAAACACACTCAGCCATGTAATATTGGCTCATAGCAAGTGGGGTTAAAGTAAGACACACAGATGTCTATTATTGCCTGTCGCTCACTTTAACAGTATAAACTGTAATTTAATGGACCTGAAGCCAAACTTCAGTTCTCCATTAAAAGGGCAACTCTCATAACTTTCTCAGCTTCGTCTTTCACTGACCTCCTCCAGGGCAGCAACTTTGTTTGTCTGCTGTCCTTATTTCCTGAATTAGATCATCTACAAACAGACCAGGTCATGCTGTAGCTGTAAATATGATTCATGGTGTAACCCTTCTCTTGTGTGTTTCTCTATGTTGAGAGGCAGCTGGTATGCGTTATGTAAGGCATTGGCAGAGTTTGCCTGTTACTGGGTTAAGCTCAGCCTTATCTGTAGATTTAAGATAAGTGTTTTTTTAAAGCATGGGAAACTGAAGGAGATCTCCGGTCAGTATGGCATGAGAGCTCTTATTGTAGAAGGTTACTTAATTCTACATTTCAGATTAAATGTTCTGTAACCAAGTTTACAGTCTTCTTGTTAACCATTTACAGCACAGTTGAAAGCATAAAGTGGAAAATTTGCCCACAGTCTTTGTCTGTTGTTGTCTGTCATTTGAAAAGCAATATTTGACATTGATTGTCTTGAAACCTAATGCTAGATTTGATTAAATATATGAAAATAGATGTAAAAAATGAAAGTTGAACAACACCTATTAATGTTGACATGTTATGAGTTGGCACCATGGTATTTATTGGTTCTTTATAGACCTCACTCATCACCATTATTAGGTGAAGTCAGTGTGGTTCTTATATTTTGTGTAATCGTCAATATGTCAAACTATAAACAGATCAAACATGTTTGATAGTCAGGGGTGGCCCCGATGAGCCTGTGAGTAGTTCGGGGGCTTCAGACTGAATCTGCAAACACCTCACATTATCAGATGATCTGTGAAGAACAGCGTGTTTGTAAATGGACACTGCACTAGTTTCTTCAAAAGACCAAAAACCAACAATGAATATCTGCTACCAACAATTTTAAAACCCATTAAAAATGCACATAGAACAGAGTTATGTTGTTGCCATTGGGTGACATATTCCCTCACAACGTGTGTATGTAGCATAATAACATTGACAGCATTGTTGCTCTTTGGAGAGTACAGTAATCATGTATTGGGTCAGTTTTACTACACATGCTCTGAGAGACTGGTAAGAGATATAGAAAAAATACAATACAAAAAGTAATGTCCAATTACTAGTCTTTAGTGCTGCTTGCGGTGTCCTGCTGGTTGAACACTCATTTTGGACCAAGGGTCAGTTCTCTCCCCAGTTTGTCCCTCTCATGTATTAGCAGACACCAGGGTCAAAAATGATTAACCAGCGATGTTTGAACAAAACAGAGGGTTGTTTTAAAACACGTCCTGTTGTTCTAATGGTATTTTCAAAATCCTCAAAGACTCCTATAACAATCTAGATGAAAAAATATTCAAATCATCTGCTCCATTAAAAAATGTTTTTTTAACCCAAATGTATTCTTATAGACGATAGGCATAAACTGGGGCTAGGTCAGTTCACGCAAACATAAAACTTCCTGGTTGCACCACAGAGACGAGACAGTTACAAATTCTGATTCATAATCTCTGTCATTTATTATCAGTGTGATGTCACTCATGCGCGGCCTGCATCTGAGTCAGTCACAGATAATATCTGAATAGGGGCTGGTGCCCTTGTTATGCATCCTTGTCCAGGTTGCTACAAGTATGTCATGTCTGGCATACAACAGTGTGTAATTAGGCCAAAGCAGCCAGCTCTGGTACGATAAAGGAGCTTTAGTGTAAAAAATGACACACACATTGCGCAGTTTCCATGGAGGTGCTCTGACTAATCCTTCAGTTGTGTTGAGAAAGTCTCCACGTAGTTTGTTTGTACCGACAGAGTTTCACAAGAGGGTTAACTAACTAGTTAAAACCTACTTATAAAGGGCTCTTTCAGACCTGCCAGCTCTTTTCTCCCTGGTGACCACAGTAATCAGCACCTTCACCGTCTGAACCCTCCCCGAGAACACAGAACACATTTTTGTGTGCTCTCAGTTCAGCTTAACACACTTTGGAAGTGCTGTGTGTGTTAGAAGAAGGACTAAAGGCTCCGCTATACTCGATTTGAAATTGAATTTGGCATTTTCTTAAAGTCCTCAAGACTATGCAAATGCAAGTTTACTCACTGCGCTGGAGGTCTGAGAGTGAAGTTTGCTGGTCATGGTGAAAAGCATGATGCCGGAAATCTCAACAGTGAAATCCAAAACAAAGATAACATTAGCTTCGCCGGGGCTTAAGTTGCAGAAAATAAACTCTGAAGAAAGACAAAGATGGATGAAACCCAGTATTGTTTTTACAGCCCAAAAAAACATGACAGAAAGGGAAATGGGATGAGTGCATCTTTGTCTTGTTGTCTTGTGACAAACAAAAGAGGATTTTTCTTTGGAAATCCTCCTTTCATTTAATTTGAAATACCATAAATTCCTAGAATAATTAACTTGATGTAATCTATTTTATTGAACAAGGTAAGGATTTTTTGTGAGTTATTTGCCCTATGTATTTTATATGTCAGCCAGGATTTAGGCCTGAACATATTATCATGGTTGGTTTCTGTTGTAATCTTACCTGAAGCTGCCAACTGAAAGAGATAACACTAAGGTAGCTCACCGAGCATTTAGGGAGCGGGTATAGAGGATTTCTGACTCACTTTGCCAGAACTATCATTCCTGGGTGGAAATTATATCAACGTAAAGTGTAAAGCATTGAACTAATTGTTGAACAATTGTTGGAGACAGTGCATTAAATAATGTTTAATGACACTGAACATTCCTGTTGACTGGAGGCTCAGACACATTGATTTTTGTGCACATTGACAGTTAAGCTGCATGCCAATCTTCAGACACTTGCCCTGAGGTTGGTCAACATCTGCCAAACTTAAGTTCTCCATCACATTGACACCAATCAGACTGTGTTTCCTGGGAATCCACAGTCAGCGATGAATCAGAGTAGGGTGAATTCCAGCATCTGTAGTCCGTCCACCACCCAGCCAGAGGCTGCTTCAGTGCTGTTTGAGTAATTTCCTGGCCATAAGAGGCAATGCCGAGAATGGCATCTGCAAGGCTGAAGGCTAACTTAAGTCATGGGTCGAACAAAACAAGGGCTACCGTTCACAGAAATCTTAATAGACATTTTACAATGACTGCCATAATCTGGATGTTGACCTTACTCTTAGTAAGCCAAATTTTATGATTTACATGTATACCATTTTTTAGGTAATTTTCTTTTGGCTCATGTTGACACTTCCATGATGTTTGAATCAGACGTGACAGTCAGTATGGGAGGGAAAATACTTTTTATACCATCACAGTAACTGTCTATTGCATTTCGTGGCTATAGGCACAAAAGGTGGCACGTTTTATTGTTCACACTCTTTCTATGTAGCATAGCACCTCCATTAAAGCCAGAAGCAGTCAGATTGTATATAAGCTTATGAGAAAATTACCCGACTTCTCACATGATCTATCGTCTCAGTGAACAATTTCTTAACAAGTTTATGGTCACAATCGCTAGTTTCATGTCTTCTTCAATACAGCACGTTTTGAGTTAAATAGATTTAATGTCTATTTAGCTCTGCATGGGACCGCTAAGCACAAAATGATCGTTTAGCTGTGATTAGCCGTTTAGCTGTGATTGACAAGTCGCTACCATGGTATGTACTTGGACTCTCAGTCAGCTGTGACCTAGCTTGAGTTAATTTGAGCATAAAAGATATTGATATGGAAGTCTGACGCTGTTGATACAGCAGTCTTAATTAGATTATTATCAGAATATTGCAGTCCATATTAATAAGGTTCGCATAGACATGGGATAAATGCATGGGTGGATGTTGAAAGCTAAGTGGATGAGATCAGCCCTCTGAGCCAACCACTTAGGCTGGTGGGCCATTAAATGTCTTGTCAAAATGTTTTCAAAGTGAACGAGTATGTGTGTGAGTTATGCTCATGTTTGTTTCGTATCAATTGTGGAGGCTAAAAGGCAGAGGTAGGTGCGGTTCGGTCTGTGCTCCTAATATTTAGACTCTGTGTGTGAGTGTGTGTGTGTGTGTGTGTGTGTGTGTGTGTGTGTGTGTGTGTGTGTGTGTGTGTGTGTGTGTGTGTGTGTGTGTGTGTGTGTGTGTGTGCGCGCAACACACGCTGTGTGTTGAGTGTGGTGATTTGGAAAGCAGCTGGTGAGACGAGTGCTGACTCATTGCTGTGGGACTGGGCAACCAGAGATAAGGCACCCCTGTGTGTTTGCATTTGAAAGAGAGAGAGCGTGTGCAGGCATTTCACCTCCTGGTATGGCTTGTAATGCCCCTGTTTCCCTTGAAAGCCCCAGAGATGGTAGCAGTTGTACAGGAGTTTTTCATGATCAGTTTCGGTTTTCACAACAGTCTTTATGCTGCTGTCAGCTAGCTTTATAATCAAACCTTCTTGGCTGGAACACCTAGCCCACTTAAAAGAAATGGTTCACTTTTTTTGTGTGTTTGCATGAAGCTGAACTTGATAATATGCTTCAGTTTTTTTTTCTTTCACTTTTGTGTGAACATGAGGCCCAGAGGGTGAAAAAGGATCTCAAACATGTCAAACAAGTGCCTGCAGCTCTGCTCAAGGGCCAAGTCCCCTTTCAGATGGTTCAGTAGAGTAGGGGGTAAACACCCTTGACTGTAGTAGATACCTAGTAGTCACCTCCCAGGTAATTTTCTGCCCTTTTCCAAACAGTTTACAAGGATCACTTCTCTGTGTGACAAACAATCTGATGTGTAACATTAGGTGCGCGGTTAATTTGATATATTGATAAGTTATTTTGTCATAAGGATGAATAAGGATCCAATCAATAACTCAACTGGCAACCTGAATAAGGTATATATGATGTTTGCAACTGTCGGTTTGTTTGTAATAAGTCAGTGTAAACAAGAAGTGGACCAGAACTTAAAGTGAATTACAAGAGTGAAATGCTCTCACTAGGTTATTAAGAGCAAATCTGTGAGGGTTTTTCAAGTCATTCTTGTTGGTTATGCCGTAGTCAGAGAAGGCAGGAAAAGAATGGGACTTCCTCAGATGTCCAGATGAGTAACATATCGAGGTGATAAGTTCAACCCAAGTGAATCTGACTTCACCACAGGTGTGACTATGTCACTTAAAGCAGACGTGGAGTTGATTTTTTAGCCTTCTAAGGCAGCCCCTTGTGACAGATTACCAAGCGTCTTGTCCTAATATGGTAGCAGAAGCATTTTGGAGGTGGTGCTGACAAACAAGCCATTGTGCTGCAGGTCAGTGACACAGTCTGTGGGTTTTGCCAGACACAAAGTTGCATAGAGGCTGCTGGTCTTAGTACTCAACACAAGGACCAGGACGCACAAGCACATAAAGTCAGTTGGGTCCCAGCGGTTTTGGTCATTATGTTATTATTTACTCATGCCTAAGTGATAGGCTGAGGGCTTGTATAAAGTTTTGCAGGCTGTCTTAACTTATGGCTGTTGTTAAGATTGTAAATAAATGAAATATATTGACTTTACAAACTTTTATTGAACTACTGTTAATACTTCAACGCCCAAACTTCCTGCTTTACCAGGCTGATGAAGTCATGCGATACATGCATACTATTACCAACACACGATCAGCCTGCGCTGTTATCGCATCAACAAACACATCCTGTGATGCTTATGTCCATCCTTCTCCCATTGTTGCATCTGCATGTTGGAGTGATCAGCTGAGTGCATGCTGGCCTGTATTGTTTGCAGGTGTCCCCAGGTCTTGTTCAAAGATATTGTTACTTTGCCGTCTCTAGACAAAGGGTTAAGATTTCAGAGCCTGCTAACGCTTCATGTTTCTGGGGTCTCTTCCTTTGCACATGACGCTGCTTAGGTTTCACAAAAGATAACATGACATTTGGCAAGTAGAAGTTTCCTGTTCTGGATAAGATTGAGATTTGGAAGATTTGCAGACAAAAACGGAGCATATAACGAGAACCATGACAATACGAATGCATTTTTTGTATTGCTGTATTTGAAGCATGTGTTCAAAACAGGAATTTTGCCCAGTCATCACGCTGCCTCTCTGAAGCCCCTTTCCCACATTCACAAAAGCTCTGGCTGCTCTGGTATGTCGGCATTATGTGGGCACAGCCGACAGCGATGGTTTGAAATTGTTTTCCGACAGTGGCAGTCTGCCAATTTTGTAAAATGTTACATCATGACTTGAGTGGGAATAAAGCAGTAATATTCCCAGAATACGAACACATGCAAGAGGCTAAATCTTGCAGTTTTTATTACAGTTCAAAGTGACCTTATCTCTAGAAAGCACATGAGGAAAGCTGTTGGTTCGAAGCAATGTATTTACCCTGCGAAGGCTTTTCGTGATATTCTACCCAAAATATTTTCCTTTTAGCCTCACATGCTAACAGTCTGCAGGCTTAAAAAGTGGCTGCTAACTGTTTACTCATTTACAGAAAACAGACGCTTGAATTTTGACAGCATCAAGTTCCTAAATCATTGAGATGACGAAGGGAATTACAAAATTACAAACAGTGGTGGCAACACAGTTGTTGTTCAACTGTCAAGAAAGATTCAGTTAGGCAGCCATGCATATATTCCTCACTGTGCAGCTGTTGTGTTATTTTCCAACATGTTATAGCTCTTCAGCGAGTAGAAAAAGTTGCCAAATCTGACTGCATCAGTCATAAAATTGTGGTGACATTGTTAATTGTATCAATATAGGAAATCAGTCTTTCTGAATGTCAAAAACCAGGACCTTGCCTTGATAATTTAATTGGTGATGTTGCAAGTGAAAGGGGTGTGGTTCTACTATCAAACGAAATGTATCGTATGTGTTACCTCCGCTCCCCCACTCTACCTTCTTTTGCTTTAGCTCTGTGCGTCTGCCGTATCTGCCAACTATCGTTACTCATTTTTCTCCAATTAAACTTTGGATTTTATTGTGATAAAAGTGTGTGTGTGTGTGTGGGTGTGTGGTTGCACCTAGCTATCCCAACCCAGAGGCAGAAGTGAGCGTGCGTGCGGAAACGAGCCTGCCCAATGTGTGTCACTCATCCCCGGGGCCGCTCAAGCCCTCGGCCTCCAACAGTTGGCTGCTGTTAATGGACGAAACATGTCCGAAATTTCACCCAACTCGGTGTGAGACTTTCCTCCTCATTGGCATTCACCTCCTGCCTCACTTGTTTGTTCTCTTTCTTTCCAATCTGCAGACTGGAGTTGTTTTATCCTTCCTCTTCTTCTTATTGAAGGTCTACCTGGCAGTGATGGCTCCTCAACACGCACACTCCCTCACCGTGTTCGCAATTCAAGATTCTTTTCATGATGTAAAATTTAGATACTGGCGTTTAATTGCTTGAAAAACATATACATTAGAATATATCTATCTGTCTTTTAATATCACTCTATGAAATTATGGTATAGGGTTATAGGGCGATATATTCACAGACTAGAGTTGGCAGGTATGGCGTCTGCTTTCATTTGTCCTACATTCTTCACCTTCCTTCCCGCACACCATTAGCAGTCTGGACCTGGCAGGCGGACAATTTTGGCAGCCTGCAGTGTGCTTGGCAGAGAAAACCAGGCTCTGCACTTTGCTACCTCCCCCCCAGTCCCACTTTCGCCTCGCCTACTCCCTGTGTCCCCCTCTCCATCTCTATGACCGCTGTCCTTCTGGTCAACCTGAGGTCACACAATGGACAGTTGTCACAGCCCAGCTGACATGCCATGTATGAAGGAAGGGCAAGGCATATGACAACAATTACACTGCTGACCACTGCACAGTTAAACACTCACACAGAGCACAGCTGCTGCCCCCCTGTGAGGCCCTGTCCATAGCTTTTTATTCCTGCTGCTGTCTGTTTTTGAGATGAGCGAAAGGAGAGGCTGTCAGAGGAGCAGCAGACAGCCTCATCTACTGAAGTTATGCTGACTCATGGCTTAAAATGCTGTGTTGCCGAGAGGCTGACTGCTACGTAGCACAGACATCTCTTTTCTGTTTTACTTTTCAAGAATTAAATGAGAATAACTTTTAAGTTTTTAAAAGTGTTTCGTTTCCATCGTGCGTGCTAAAGTAAAAAATAATGTGTCGTTATGTAGAGCTGTGCGATATTGCCCTAAAATAATATTGCAATACTTTGCGATATTATTGTCCTCAATCTCCTCAAATCTCCTCAAAAGCACTTCTTAATCTTAGTCACATATTCCAGTATTTTGTTACCTAAAGGCTTGATAGTGATATTGAGACTGTATTTCAAGGATGACTGTCCATACAAAATATTAGCACAATAAGATTTTTGCTAAAAAATCATCAGTAATGCTGATATGATGTTAAAGGCAAGTATTTGAACACGTAGAGCAGTAGTAGGTTCAGATAATGACATCACTGTACTGTAATTCAGCCGTTAAAACCAGGAACAAATTTTGTGCCATATCATCATAAAACGATATAGCAATGAAGCTTTTGATTACAAGCCTACTAGAGTCGGGCCATGGCTACGGAATTGGCATATGATGAAATCCACAGGGAAACATCGCGACAGGTATGGCCCTGTCGGACACGTGTCCAGAACATCCCTTTGCCAGGTTTAAAAGTGTCGATGTTACATGTCCGTACCAGTCAGCTACAACTACCACTATTGACCTTGGCCATGTTGCAATTTTGTTAATATTGCGATTAATTGTGTAGCCTTAATTGCAAGCTAATCAACAGAAATGGTGTCTGCTCTTTACAAAGTAATTCACCAGGAGTGTGCACTGTACTTGACTGGCCAGGTTGTGGGATAGGTTGCAGGAAAGTTGTTCCAGGGTAAACTTAATTGCCAGATGATGCTGACCTGGACTCTTTGTTCAAAACAATGGCAGGGATCTGCTTTTGGTCGGCAATTCAGTTGCATATTCCCTAAATAGCTGGGACAGAATATATGAGAGACAGAATGGTCCAAATTGAAGCAGCCAATGCAGAGATATCTTGACTCTTCGACCCTAGAATGGGACCAGCTCCAAATACACTGGATCGTCAACTTTTATTGTACATATCTGGTTATTACGCACATCTTTTGAATGCCACAGTTTGTAACGCATGCTCTCTGTTCCTGGATCTAGCCTGGGATGTCCCTGATGACATCATCAGGTTTTTTTTTTTCAGGCTTTGGAAAGCTTCCTCAGGGTCACAGAAGACATCATACAATAGAAGAGCTTCCCGTGATAGGTAATTTCCCCTGTGGAGGATGCTAAAAAAACAGGCAACATGGAGAGGTCCTCAATAGAACCAGTGCTGGTTTGTCCGCTCTGGGCTACTGTTGAAACATGGAGTGCAACATGGCAGACCCTCTCCCTCTGTAGAACAGCGGTTATGTTCAGGTGATGACCCTCTAATGAAAACACGATCATGAAAACGAGGACACAAAGCTTTAGTCATTATTTTAGATGCATTTTTGTGCAGGTACATCATTAATGGCGGTTATTAAACATGGTGTTTATTAGAGGGTACAGATGTGTTGCTATACTGCTATGGCCTGTCTGGTTTCCAGCTGCATTCATTCAAGTACTTGGTGTTTTGTGTCAAAAGGTTATCTCTGTGGATATACAGGTGGTAAATGAAGGAGCTCACTTAATGGCATTAGAGCGGACTTAGCCTAATCCATGACCTGGCTGTTGGATCCTTCCAGTTGCCTGACATGAAGGACGGGCCTTTGTAGGAGCAAGTGGGCTGAAAAGTATGTGCTTAGTGAGGTAGAGGAGGAACTGTGAGTCACACCACAAGAGATTGTAATGACTGAGAATGCACCAGGATACAGGGAGGAAGTCATAGACCGCAGAGTGAGAGAGGACAGTGAATAGAAAGTTAAAGACATTTAGAGACGGTGGTATTACACAAGACTGAGAAGAGAAATGGATGCATACTCGCGTTCCCCCAAATGTATATGATATTCTTGCTATTTCTTGTGGACCGGCGATCAGAACAGACAACAGTGAGTCAATCAATCTGTCTTACCACGGCCAGTTCTTGGAAAACTTGATCATCCAGTTCTTGCAGGAAATTAAAGCACGTTGGTGCTGCTTTGATGCTCTTGCTGTTTGTTGTTGGAGATCATTTTCTTGATTCCTGCTTTTCTCGATGTAAATATCAAATTGCTGTCACAAAAGATAGAGAAAAGCAGCAAATCCTCACTTTTGAAAAACTGGAACAGTTTAGAACAGTCAGAAATGACTTGAACAATAATGTTAATGTTGAAATAGTTACTTTTCCGCCTAAATGCTTCAGCTCTATTTGTATTATATCACTTTTCTATTTCTGTTTGTTTGTTGTATTTCAGTTTTTTCTGTTTGTGCAATTATTTGGGAATGGTAGGGTGTTAGGCATGCACATGGCCAACAAGTCATTTAGAATGTATCTGTTTTTCAAAATATCTAGGGGTAAATACTTCCAGTGTAATATACGGCTTAGATTTGAGGTGTGGTATTATTATGACTCTTTCTGTTCATTCTCATTATGATCTAAGATGGAAACCTACATACTTTCAGTGCTCTCTAAACTTCGACTCATGTGGTTTTGTGCACCAATATGTAAACATTACGTACAGACATAATAAAGATCCCCAACAAGGCACTGTTCTTGGCCAGTTTCAGTTGGTTCACTCCTGTTGAACAAAGTGTAGAGCAACAAAGAGTTTTGTGCTGCTTTAAAGTCTGCTGCAGGAGAGCATCAACTCTCCATGTGTAGTTATGGTTGGACCGCTGAAAATGAAGAGGAAAGTTGAAAGACTAGTTGTTTCCTGCTCTGAGCAGTCTGTAATGACTTCATAGTTACAGTAGTTGACGGTTGACTCCCAGAGCCTGGCTCCCTCTGAATGTTTTCAATAAAATTCTTTCATTTTACTTGAAAATACTTGAATCAAAGTCAAGTGAAATTATTTGATTAATCCCGTTTCATAAATCAGGCCTGTATGACACCAACCATGAAAGTTCAGCAGCTTTCTGCTGCAGCGGCTGTTTGGACAAGATTTAGGGAAACACTACCATCTACTGACTGTGATCATAATCCCACAACATGGCACACATAAATACTGTTGGCTAGAAATTAATCATTGATTACATCAGTTATTGACAATAGTTAGTGTGAATGTTTGTGTGCCGTGGGCCTTTCGGTATGAGAGGGATAATTACATATTTACATAAGACTGTGTGCTAAATTAAGAACTCTTCCAGTCAACTGAGTGCTTTCATTATGTAGCAAGGGAATTACATACTTATGATTGCCAGTATTATATTGACGGGTGGTGATTAATTGATTACAGTATTCAAATCAATGCCTATTTCTCACTAAATTGAACATGTTTGGGCCCTAGTCAAATTAATGATTCATAAGCTGCTAGACCCGGTTTCTCTTCCACTGAAAGTGATAACAATAACAGTAACTTCTGCTTTTGATATTGGAGAGAGATTCACTAAGCCTGTCTCAGAATACTAGTCTGTGTATGTTCAAGGTCATCTTGCCCTTTTTGCCACAAACCAGACATCCAACCTCCAGCTTGCTCTTTTTTTATATCCGCATGTCAGCCATAGCCATGGGTGGATTGTTTTTCCGTCACATTCTTGTGAATGCAATATTCTCAGGAATGCCCTGAGGGAATTTCTTCTAATTTCATAGAAAATGTTGAACTTTGAGCCAAGGATGAGCTGATTAGATTTTGGTGCTCAAAGGTCAAGGTTTAAGTCAGTCGCTTGTTTTTTTAATGTGAAAATGTTTATATTGTTTGTTTTAAGTTGTTGCTTTGATCCTTTTGTGTGAAACTTTTTATGCCGCTGTCTTGGCACGAAGTGCCTTGTAAAAGAGATTCTCAATCTCAATGGGGATTTTCCTGCTAAAATAAAGGTTCAGTGAAAATAAAATAAAAAGGTCAGTAGCTTAGGAACAGAAGTGAAGATGGTAACTGTGTTTCACAATTCTCCGAATTGGTCACGCTTATCTTGGGGGGCCAACCTATGTATACTGTAAGTTATGAGTATTTCTTTGTAAACACCTACATACTAATTTTATTTTACAGGCTCAATTCAAAAGACAGCTGTTTTTTTTTTAATGTCATCTCCTCTCTGTCAATCTTCAGGAGCAGATCCATGTGCCTGTCTACCACCCGACACCCAGCCAAGCCCGACTGGCCACCCAGCTGACAGAGGAGGAGCAGGTCCGCATTGCGCAGCGCATCGGACTCATCCAGCACCTCCCGAAGGGCGTGTACGACCCAGGACGGGATGGCTCTGAGAAGAAGATCAGAGAGTGAGTAGAAAGCCCTGCAGTAGAAGTCATCTTTTTTTAGAGCAATAGTCTGGGCATAAGTGGGTTGTTTATAGGTCTGCAAAAATACTCTAACTAGAATTTTCTAAATGCACTATCTAAAAGCAGGATTAAAATATAATTGATGACATAGTTTCTGAGCTCGCCAGCCAAAGTTAGCAGCAGTTAGCAATTTATTTAGCAACAAGTAAGGCTATCTGTTCGACAGGTAACTCAGTAAATCACTTGAGTTGAGAGTTGAGGCAGAGCAGCTGGAGGACATCAGACCAATAACCAGAAAGCGGTTTCCGCATGAAATATAATACAGTTTCACCAACATAGTCGGTAGAGTGTACAATTGTGCTTCAAAGCATTACTCACTTCTTGTGGGAGATTGTAACCGCTCACACAAGTTACATAGTGTACTCACAGGTGTTCCGGGCACAGAGTGGGTATGACAAAGGCACCATTCACCGTTTTCAGTTCCCTTGAGGATAAAAAAGGGGCTTTTCAACTGGCACCTTTTGGCCATGTCCATGCCCAGGATGGACCTTCTTCACAGTCGGGCCAATGTCTGCACCCTCTGCGTCCCTTTTTTGTGGCTTCTTACTGATTTTTTGTGGTTTGAAGTTTAGTTTCTCTCTAGTGTCCCTTTTGGTACTCTCAGATATCTGCTGTATTTTACTGTTGCAACACCCTCATTGTGATCTCTTTCACCTGTCTCAGAAATGTTAATTTACTGTCGGTAAAAATCCAACATTTTAATGATCTTGCTGCTGTATAATAAAACATTTTAGATAAATAACTAATGGAGTATAAACTACTTTTATTGTAAGGAATTTATAGGAATGTAAATATGTGGTTCCCCAAATCAATCAAGCTTTGTTAACTGCTGCTCTTTGATAGTAATGTGGGGAGGCAGAGTATTAACAGCTGCTCCTTTGACAACTACACAAGACAAGGCCATCATTTGTCAAAGACACACCTTCATGCATGTAGCCCTGTTGTAGTGGAAGTGTAAATCCCTGCACATGATGGTTATACAATTTTGCTTTAAGTCTATGTAGACTCGGAAAATCATGTTTGTAAGGTCCAGCATTTCCTGCCTTTTCAGGCTTCTTTTTTCTAAAAAAAAAGTTTGTTGTTAAGTTGATGGATATAGTGAGTGTCTGTGTTCACCTTCACAGGTGTGTCATCTGTATGATGGACTTTGTGTATGGGGACCCAATCCGGTTCCTGCCCTGCATGCACATCTACCACATGGACTGTATAGACGACTGGCTGATGAGATCCTTCACCTGCCCCTCCTGCATGGAGCCTGTGGACGCCGCGCTGCTTTCCTCCTACGAGACCAACTGACAGACAAACACACATGCCCACAGACACCTGTGGACCAGACTGAACACACGCACACACACACATACACTCAATATGCACACAACTTCCATCTCTCTAACCTGTAACCTGGAGTAGTTAAAGGGTGATACAAAGCAGTGACGATGTAACTTTGTGTGTGTGTGTGTGTGTGTGTGTGTGTGTGAGAGAGAGTGTGTGTGTGTGTGTGAGTGTGGGTGTGAGTGAGCTCACATGTGTGTATGTGCGTGCGACACAAGTTCCTCATTTGGCCTGCTGGACAGGATTGGAGGAATGAACACAGTGTCGGTGTTAAGGACGAGCAGGAAGGAGCCGCATTGAGGGAAGGAGGATACAGATGAGAGGATTCAAGCGTAAGGGGAAGTCAAGGGGAATGGGTGACGGTTAACTGGTATGATTAAGAAACCTTTCCAAGATCCGCTTTTATATACGCTTCTACACACACTTTGTTTATTTAATCACTGTCATTGAAAGGAACGTCGACAGAATGCAGGAGGATGGACGTTTGACGACCGTCATTAGGCTGCAGACTGTGTTTGTTGGACTGCTGAAGCCTAATTACTATAATGTCATACTGCAAGACAAAGGGAAGGAAACGCCCTTCAGATGGTCTGTCTGCTACTTTGATGCGTCTCCACACAGACAGTCACAAAGGCTGCAAAAACTGCCAAACGTGCAAATGACGTGATCTGAAGACGGCTTAAGATGGACATCGGACTCACGACTGCGAACATCAGATACATTCTGCAGACACACCACAGGCCTGCACTTGGCCTCCAGCCGTCTGTCTGTACAGATCTTTTAGGAGAAAAAAATAAGTTTGCTCAGTGGATCGATTGATTGTCCAGTGGCTTCTTGAAATCTGTTCTGTGTTTTATTTTGTCAGCCAGTACAAGGGCTCGGTCGAACCAGTGTTTACCAATAACACAAATGCGGCCAATGGAAATACAGTGAGTTCTTCAGTCACTAATGTGATGGATTGCTGGTAGACTTTTGCTGTCAAGCCTCATGACAGTGAGGTCTAGGATTATTGGCTCAAGCACAAGATCAGTTGACAAACCATTGATACAAATCAGAGACATTTGCACTTATTAATCAGACTTGTGACAAGAGTTGATCATATGCATTCAGTAATGGTATGTGATCTGCGTTATCTACATTCTTATTACAATTGCAGTGATGTGTAATCAAAGCCGCTGTCTCTGTGGTACAGGAGTGGAATATAATTTATTACTGGTGACATTAACCAAACTACTGAACTAATCTCAAGTTTGGCGTCCCTGTTATTGTCCAAGTCAAGGACAGAAACAAAAACAACATGCACAAAGCTGGGCTCATTAATGTCTTTGCATTATAAAGCGATGCTTTACATATTTATGCACTTGCAACGTTCATTTCATAGAGCATCCTGTTTTATGGCAAAACTGGATCTTAAGCAAATATTGCAGTTAGAGCTGTTAACACAGGCGTGTGCCAGCATCAGGAGGACACTGGAGGTGGAGAATGAATCTGTTTATGAGTTGTCTGGAATGTGTTTATGACTGAGGACGCTTATTTACCTGATGTTGTCAGAATCAGCTGTTTCTGACTTACATCTCCAGATTAGAAAGCTTATCTGTCTATCCATTTTTATTAGAGCCCGACCGATACTGAATTTTTGGGTCTGATACCGATATTGGAGAGTTAAAATATTCTGATATTGATATATTAGCCGGAATTCTTTTTTTTAACACAGAATATATACAGGAACACGTTTTTTTTTTTATCCTCACATCTAATTGAGGCCTCGATCCAAACAGTCTCCTCACCACATTTTTAAATCACAAGAGTCACCCTGTTTACTATTAAAGCACAAAGAAATACAACTGTTCAGTTATCTTTTCCACCTCCCTGCAAAGTAACTTTGGCCTGTAGGTGAGCCTGTAACACTTTGAATTATGCAGGAAATTATAACGCATTTGAGCTCCCCCTGCATATAAAGCAGGCATGATACAGATCCGACACAGTTTGAAAACATGCCTTTTATTGATCTGTGTGTATACCTGTGTGTGTGTGTGTGTGTGTGTTTGTGTTTGTATTAGGCTTTATGGCCTTTTCTGTGTATGTGTTTGAGAAATGTTGGGGGTGTGTGTGTGTAAGCACCTTAGTCTTTGCACAGTGCTTTAATCGCCGTAACTCTTTATGTTGTACATTGTCCACCATCAGCAAGGTGGAGCCTCATGGCCTTAGGTTACACATGAGCAAAGGGTTGGTATCAGCTGCTAAAAATGTGAAGCAGAGTCCAGTCGATGACAAGTAACAAGAAGATGGGTTGATTATACCCAGACAGTGCTGCTGCCGAGCTGTCATTGTACATGTCCTGTCATCAAGAATACAGGAGGTTTGTCCAGAGCATTATCACAAAGCTAATTAATGAATTATCAGTGTAGTGTGGTGTTTGGATTTCTCTCACATCAACTGGCTGTCTTCCAAAGAAGTTCTGGAGGACTGCGCAGCCGGTCTCCCCACGGCTAAAATCAGCACTCTCCAACAGGGGAGCAGGTTTGGACACAAAGGACATTTTTGCAGAGTTTTGATCTCAGTCTGGAGCCAGTTAAAGGCTGGGTGGGGACTGGTTAAAAAATGTTAAACCAGTCGTTGTGTATGCGTGTTTATATCTGCCAAAATTCCACAGAACAGTTTAGTTATAAAGAATGGAATCCACAAAGCTATGTAAACCTTGATCAGTGGGGCACTTTGTGGGCAGCAAACATTGTGCTGACACTTCTGGTTATAAATGTGCTCACATCCCAGGAAAATGACTCATGGGTGTCACCGCTGATGGTCTGATATTCACCAACAATGAAACAGCTGCACAAACCCTTACTTCATCGCAGGCCAGACAGACTTCTCTCTGGGTCTCTCTTTGAATCCTGGCAGAGACTTATTTATTGAAAATGTTCGGACTCATATGAGTGAGGAAGTGAATGCTGCTTTGGGGTGGACTTTCTGCTTTCAGTTCAGGATTGAACATCAAGGTTTGCTCATATGTGAATGGGGTATGTATGTTGTATGTATGTGTCTGGATGCTTGTTAAACCTTTTCTTGTTTGTAAGTATAAATATGCATATGCTATGTACTATGGGCAAATAATAAATAGACATTGCAACAGAACATAACTGCCAGTGGGTGTGATTTATTTCCTGTGTGCACACTAGAAAGGGAAGGATGTAGTTTTGGGCTTTCTTATTTCGGAAATAGGAACGGCTTACAAGCGACAGGACTCTGAAAATACATCATGTGATGATAATGTTATCCTAGATATTACATCAAAAAATGTTATTGTCACTTCGACTTCAAATACGTGGTAGGACATCCACAATATGGCATCAAAGTGATGAAATAAGATAAATTACAATTACCAATTTCCTTCTGCTCTTCTTTTAATATGCCCAAGCACTCATAATGTGTATGGGCACCGTTTTTTTTTAGAGGTCATCCTATTTATAGAAGCTCCATAACAATAGCCTAAAGGCATTTTTGAACAACAAAGCACATTGATGTCTGGCTTGACATATTTTCGAAATTGCAAAACTCCTGATAAAATAAATGACAACATGGTGAAGTTAGTTTTCAGTGGGACATTCTATACAGATACAGATACACATACATATGTTCTGACTGAATCTATAATTTGACACGGAGGCCTTCTATACCTCTGATTGGACAGGATCGGGAGGACCGTGACCTCCTCCCTGTCCTCGCGTCCCATTAATTGCTAAGTTGGAATGTAACTAAAGTACATTTACTCAAGTACTGCACTTAAATACAATTTTGAGGTACTCGTCCTTTTCTGGAGTATTTCCATTGTGTGCCACTAGTTACTGTGCAGAGCGCATGCTGCATCTGAGCCAAAGCTGCACATTTATAAATTATATTATATAGCCTATTCTTTTTCTTCGCATGAACGAATATCGGTCGACCTAAAGAAACCTACACAATATATATGTCAATATTTGCATAATTTGCTTTTAATGTGTGCTTTTGATACTTATGTAGCCTTCGTTTAATATCAGATACTTTAAGAATTTTTCTTAGGGAGCATCAATTAATGACTGTATAAATGACGCAATGCTCATTTATTTAACATGTATTCTTTAAAAGCTTCCATGGAGCCTAATGTGACCCAATGGCTCCAAATCCAAGGTCAACCTAATACTACTTGGCTACTACACTGATCGAACGGGACACGCATCTTTATGTTGGATGATGGTGACGCCACCAAAACCAACATGTATTTCCAAGTGTCCTGGTTTTTTCCCCAATGTAACAATGTGTTTCGGTTTTGATTTTGTGTCACGGGGTCGCATTATAATAAAACAATTGAAGAAACTGACATTATTTTCTTGTTCGACCTTTTCAGTTCTGTCATCAAAAATGTCTCACACCCATTGCTGATTGCCACCGTGTAATTCGTTTATTTTACATAAATATCTTAATGGTAAACAGTGGAAGTAATAGCGTCCATCTAACATGACACGCATCTGTTTATATGATATTGTCATAGCACTTTTAGACATGTTTTTTTTTTTTCATAGCTTCTACGTCAGTACTAAATGTATAAATACTATACTGAAGATAAAAATAGAAAAAAAAAGAAAACACTAAATCCAATGTGAAGAGATGTGTCTTTTAGGCCAGTATGGTGATATATATCATGGTAGGCCTGTTCATTTGGAGTCAGTGGGTCAAGTTGCTTGGAGGTTAAGGCAAAGGTCACTCTCCAGTCCCACATTTTTGCCACGGTGACACCGACTCACGGGGAGAAGACATAATCATATGGTGGCTGTAATTAGATTGCACTGCGAAGTCATGATGACTGACAAAGTGTTGTCAGACTATTCATTTGTAGTCACTGGGTCAGTGTTAGGCAAGTTACATTAAAAATGCACTGTATTACGTATTACTGGTTGCCTTCATTACGTTGCGCTATTACCGTCTGCGTAGAGTAATGTACTTTTTAGTTACTCTCAACAAAATAACCTATACTGAACAATAAAATAGCCTATCTTTTGAGATAAACGAATGGCCCTGGACGCAGAAATGAGCAGGCAGACAAAGCTTCAAAGTCTGATATATATTATGAGATAGGAATAAACACGTTTAACTGTTCGGTCATATGAAACACAATAGACCTACATCGTCTATAAGGTAGCCTATAATCTCTGCTTCTATGTCTTTTTATTATAGTGCAAAGAACAAGGAGCGCATGTGTGACTGAAGAGTGTACATTAAAGTGCGCTCGGAGGATTAGGCTCAATCATCAGGCCCAAGAAATACAGCTCACTTCAGTCACACTAGAGATAATTTATAAGATGGATTATATATCACACACACACACACACACACACACACACACACACACAACCTGTATTAATATGGTCATGCCGGTGTGGATGGGTTCTTAAAAAAACAACAACAATAAACACTATATGACACAACTGTAGTAATGAAATGTTAACGCGTTATAATACTCCACTGAAATAAAACGTCAGCAGCGTGTCGTTTAAGCAATGAGCTATATCATATCCCAAGGTCCTCCCTGTCACCGCTTCCTATTAATGGCAGACCGCAGTGCCAGACTTATGACTAACTGCTTTACAGTGAAAAGTGTCTGCGATCAGGACGGTCTCACCAAAGAGAAGACTCCCCTTGTTCCAAAGATTTCCGGTAATTTCACATTTTGCGCGCAGTGACCCATTAAGATGGATTCAAAGACATGAATTTACAGTGAGGACAGTGAGGATCTGAAGCTTCCTGCGTGACACATAAACGCGTTTTGTGTCTTTTCAAAGAAAGAAAGGAAGTGATGACCTGGACCTCACCTTTCTCTCTCTCTCTCTCTCTCTCTCTCTCTCTCACACACACACAAATAAAAATGTGAACAAGCATGGATTTTAATTGATGTCTTTTATTATGTCACATGACCTATACAGGACTGCTAATGCTTTGGCAATATTATATTATGCTTTCATTTTTACATTCACATTAATGGAAGACAGACAGAGGGGAGAGAGGGGTGTATATAGCATTATTTCCTGCTCTAAATAACTTCCTGTATTTGAAACCAGCATCTGCTCCTAGTGTCTGCTCCCCAGTCGCTCTGTAAACTCCGTCTGTCTATGCTCACAAACAAACCAAACATTAACACATCAAGGGGAGAAAACGCCCTGACATTTTGGAAATGAGTGATGAAAGCTTGTGATGAGCTGTTCCGTGCCAAAACTGCACACATGAATCAAAAACCCCCAAACTAAAAATCTCAAATAAGTCCATCAAACACAGTTAATGAGTTTAAAATATTCATAAATGTCACAATACAACAAATTGTCATCCAGATGTTTATAAAGTTAATATGTAAGACTGAATTTAATAAACAAAGTCAGGATAAAGTATGATCACTTACTATTTTGGCTCTCCTGTAAAGACAAATGTCACTTCCACTTCTCTCACCCCTCCATATATCAATCAATAGTATTGTATTTATTGTTTTCTGGTATCCCAGTAATGCAATGTATAAACATGAAGCTCACACAGTCCGTGTAACTGCAGCTGACTTAGTAAGCACATTTTTTTCCCCAAAAAGACAGGTAGAAAGGCGGAAGCATAAGACAGCCTCATCTTCACCCGCCTCCTCTTCTAGTCTGTAAAAGACAGATATAAACAGATGTTTTTAGAGATGGATTTATCACAATTATCATCCTCATGCAAACACAGACACGAATAATGTTATAATAAATAAGTGCAATACTTATTATTTCAGAGTGTATTATACCATGTCACATAGCTCCATGCAGCTAAAAGAAGAAATACACCTAATATGATTTCACTTAAATTAAGACCAAAATGTGATTTTAGAAATAAAATTAAATGAGTTTTTCTCAAAATAACTCTCCCACAAGCTTTGATAGCATTGCTGACAGTACTACATTACTGTTAGTGCTTTTCCACTAGTAATTAAACCACTGCTTTCTCTTTGCTTGAGATGGTATTGCAACATTAGTTCAAGTGTTATTACTGTGTGTGCTGTTGGCTGTAATCATGTGTGTCTTTTTTCTGGTCTCATCCTTAATAGATTCTGTTTTATTATATTCTTATTTTAAATCCATTTAATTATTTAATCTCTTAAAGTTTCCCTCTTTATCTGTACGTTTTTTCCTGCTTCAATATAGAGCTGCCTCGCCTCTGCGATCACAACAGAGAATAGAAAGTTATTTTTTGATGACCAGCTTGAGCCGCAGACAGGCTCGTTGCTTCATGCCTCTTCGTGTCTTTTTTCATGAAGGGCCTCGTCACTCCTCCCAGCCAATCCAAACTCTATACGGCTTAGTCGTCGTCATATGACGCCCGTTTCAATTCCTTATATGGTTAACTCCTCCTCCTTCTCCTCCTCCTCCTTCCTCTTTTTTGCAGTGTTCAACTGTATCCCCACTCCTTCCACAGCCTTGAGCACAGGCCTTCATGGCATGGCTTCACACACGACGACCCACACAAGAAACTTTTGAATATTTCAAATATAGTTTCAGCTCGTAAAAAGAGGCTTCAACAGTCTGAGGTCACCTGGACACACCTGCGCAAAGCGCAACAGATTACAGAGGACAGGGGGTTAATGATAGGGACCCGAGAATAAGCCAATGCGTCTGTGAAAATATAATTCAGCGTTACTTAACGTGTCATTTTTCACCTTAACTCAGACCAGGACATTACGGCCAATCAGTATCAATCAATTATCAGAACGAAACAATGTCGAGACGCTCGTGGAAACATTTGAGGATATAACTCAAAACGAAATCGCTGGCCTGTTACAAACTGCGATGTCCAAACTAGGGTTCAAAGGACACAAAGCCCGCACACTTCATCAGTGCGCAGTGTGCTGACTGCGTGCACAGCGTCACACATTAACAGTTTGCAGGGCCGCCGGACCGTTTGACAGTGCGAGGCGGGGAGATGCACACACACGCTCCTGGAGCAGACAGGTTACAGACGACACACTGAAAGAACTATTATTCTTACAATGTGTTGTTCCTGTGTCTTTGGATTTTATAGTTTAGAGATGTGACCCCCATGAGGTCATCGGAAGTAAAGTAGGCCTAAAACTTATTTGCCTGTTTTTGAATGTTAAGGCCGCCAAACACTGAATCCAAGCAGAACAGGCCAAGAGCTGGGCAATATGGCTGAGAAATCTATACAGTTCGAGATTGTATTTATGACATGCGTGAAGGATTTAGCCAACAGATCATGATTTACTCTGCACTGGGCTATCAGAGTTAAACAGGCCAGTTACAATATTCCCTCTCTGTGCTGAGTTAAAGCCTTTTTTCAAAGGTGCTCTGTGTCATTTTGGAGATGATATTATAATCAGAAGACAAACTCTCTTTGTTGAATAAACTGAATAAACAAACTGACCTTAAAGGACAATACAGTTTCATACTGTTTAACTTTGTTAATATTTAGCAGACCAGGCCACCTTTCTAGCTTCAAACTGTGCTCTGGGGACCTTATTCTCTTAAGCCCTGTGCTTTCCCATGATCTGACTGTAAAAAGAAGTTCCCATTAACTACACAAGCATACACACACACACACACACACACATACACACACACACACACACACACACACACACACACACACACACACAGATACACACACACAGAGAGATACAGACAACGAAGCCACAGAAAGAAGCAGAGGAACAGCTTCAGGGAGACTGGCTTTCACTTTTGATACCGTTAATGGCGAGCTAATGTGCAGCCTGAGTAACAGGTTCTTGTTTTAGACAGGGCCGGTCTTGTCGAGCACGCTGTGTAATGTTATACAGTAAGACTAGGCTTCATCTGAGTATTGTGACAGCCAGACTACTCATATTGCAAACCTTTATTTAACAAAAATAAAAGCATGAAAGCACGGCCAGGACCACACATTCAAATGGAAATGATTCATGGCATCACTTCTCCTCCATCATGACACCACAGTCTGAAATGTTATTACAGGGTATTATGAGTTCAAAGGTTTCAAGTGGGCGTCAAAAGGCTCATTGATACCTTAGTTTGAGACAAATCAGAAGAAATTTGTGGTTATTTGGCTATTGGCTTTCGAATACCATCTTTAAGTTTGCTGGAGACTGTGAATAATAGGGTTCACTTATAAGCAGACAGTTGTCAGAGGCTATATTGTGAAAATCAATCTTGTGTTAAAAAACATGAACAACCTAATATTTATCATCACGCATGTAAACAGGCAGCACACAGTGTTCACTATTAGCTGTCTACAGAGCAACCCTCACTCATTTAGCAGCACCTTTCAGATCCCATTAGAGGCACACACACACACACACACACAAAATGAAAAATCAAAATAATTGACAATTTATAAAGCTGTAACACCCGCACATGTTTGTGCAGATGGTTCAATTAATTTTGATTATTTCATAAAGGTCATATTTCTGGACACCATCATATAGGTAAGCTGATAGTTCAGATAGGAGAGAAGTCTGTTAGCGGCGGTATGCTGGCCGCTGCGATCTACAATAATGACCCATATAAATCTATTATAAAAATACAGGCTAATTAGATCTATAATTAACACAGGCCGCAGCTAATTAGATTTACACATTTCCAACAATGCTGACAAAAACGGAGCATTATAAACTTCGTAGACGTATGCAGTAGATTGCAGGCTACATGTGTACCTTATAAATCGACCACTGGATGTACTCCTGCTGTGAATATTCTGTGCACCTTCTTTAGCGGAGCCAAAGACGAGTTTTCTTCGTTTTGCGACGCACTGTAACGTTTTTTCTGACTCCGATTCCTTTCATTTCATCCCGATTTGCCCAGATGGTTTCATATCAAAAGCAGCTTATAGGCCTAAAGGAGTTAACTCAGTTTAAGCGCCCTTATTACCTGTTATACTCAAATGTAATATCTCTTCCTTATTGAAACGTATATGCTGCTTTTAATATATAATCTGGAGTAACAAAAAGGTAAATAAAATCTCGGCTACTAGCCTCTTCGTTTTCACTATTGAGCAACAAACTAATTAATTCTTTATTCTGTTCCATTCCAATGTTTTTTTTTGTGTTTTTTTTCTTTTTCTCTCTCATTTGAAGGCAAAATGTATCACTGGTACAGAAAATGGAATATTAAAAGTAGAGCCTGGCTTATACTTCAGTTAGCTGATATTATCATCTGATATTAGCCTTTTACATAAATCGGCTTATATGTCTTCCGATATGAAACGTAATTTAAAAAAAAGATTATACCGCAGAAAAAGAGGCTTGTTTTAATCTATGATGATTACATTTCCATTGATATTTGTTGTTTCCCTGCACTGATGTCATTTTAGAAAATAAAGTTTGTTGTCAAAACTGTAAAACACACTGTTTGGGATCCACATTTGATGGATAATTGTAAAAAAAAATGTGTGAAGCATATATTAGCCGATCTATCGATGTTGGAATTTTCCGTTATGGCCATCGGCCCCAAAAACTGAGTATGGGTCTGTTCTATAGTAAAAATTATTCAGTCTGAAACGTTTGTTTTTGTTGTTTTGTTTTCTTTTGTTTTGTTTTCCCTAACCATGGCGACCTCTGGATGTTAAGTCACAATCCTCTTGGGGGTCTTGGCTCCCAGGTTGAGAATAAATGCTCTGCGCAGTTCCAACAGAGGCTAATATCGGCTGCTCTATGGGCCTTTAAGCCTCATCACATTGGCTTATAAACTCTCTTACAGTGACAATGTGTTTCGCTCTAACTGAGTGCGATAAATATTCTTTATTCGTAACATGTCCACAAAAAGCTCAACAGCGTCATATAAACCTACTCAGTTAGCTAACTCCAGCACTTTTGGTACGTTTAGAGATGTCACGTGAATTTTCTTGTATTTGGAGATAGCAGTACTCACGTGAGCTCAAATACTCGTCGATGTATTGGACAACGTCCATCTTCTCGCGTTGGAGCGCGAGCTGCCTGGCGGTGTATCCGGCACCGTTGGGTGCCTGGCAGTCATCGGTGTGTTCAGTCAGCAGCCGCACCACCTCCAGGTGACCTTCCCTGGCAGCCAGGTGCAGCGGCAGGTTCCCTTTCACATCCACGAGGTTCACTTTTGCCCTGTGTTTCACCAGCACGCGCACAGTATCCATGAATCCATCGCGTGCGGCGTCGTGCGTCACGGTGAGACCGCACGCCGGGTCAGGTATGTCGGGGTCTGCTCCCGCCACGAGAAGATCCTCGACCAGAGGGCTGTGCCCCAACTTCACCACCTGCTCCCGGACAGGAGGAGGGCGGAGACAGACACATGAGTGAGAATGACGTCGCACAGATGTGACAGGACCAGCTGGTCCAGACACTTGCAGCCTAACTAAACTCAGGCTATTAGATAGATTGACATGAAATATTAGGCTGATGGCATTCAGGCTGTTACCACTTGTAGATTCTGCTATGCTAATAATGGCCGTTTCACAATCTGGCTTAAAGACAGCAGGGAGTGGTTTAGGTTTTTCTTTTAACACTGAAACAAAATGAGAGCTGCAAATTAAATGCAGTTAGACTAAAATGCTTTTCCACTGGCCATTTTAAGAAAATATTATATTATCATTAAAATTATGACAAGTAGTCGTAATAATGTGTTAAAGTTCATCATACCAATTTAGTATTATTGACTTTTGCCTGTATGTATTGTGTAAACTGTAGAAAAAAGAAAGAAAGAATAATCTAGGCATGTATAAAGCGAGCATAAACATGTTGTGTAATCCACCATGTCCTCCTGATGAGGACCTCACTACCGACATTTTGTCAGGCACATTCCACCAGATCAAATTACTTTTATATTACTATACTTGGTAGCCTTTTTAAGCTATCATATATCATGCATCACCAGATAGACAATTAATGCTAATAATGCCCAGTAAACAGTCTTAAAGAGACCAGCCTGTGCATCTTTTTAAACATTAAAACAAAATGAGAGCTGCATATGGAATGTGCTAGCCTAGAATGACTCTGCAGTTTTAAGCAATTATTACATTTGTCATTAAAATGATGATTAGTAGTACTAATGGGTTAATGTTAATCATACTAGCGTAGTATTATTGACTTCTGCCTAACTAGATTGTGTAAACTGTTGGAAAAGAGAGAAAGAATAATGAAGCCCTGCATACAGCAAGCAGGAACAGGCCCTCATCCACCATTTCCTTATGACAGAGACCAACCCTTTTGTTCCTCCTCTAGTAACCCTCAAATTTAACTTTGCTCCGTTGCATGCCTTTATTTTACTCCAATAAAACTAAAACGAGACGATTCTGTGGTATATAGCTTGATAACTTCTTCCTCAGGATCAAAAAGGTACAACATCTTAGCTGGCACTGCTTTGAGAGATAAAAGATAATCTTATTGCTCCATCAAACAAAACACAGAATCATTTACATTAATCTATATGCGAATGGTTATCGACTTGAAATGATTACCAGCAAAAATAGGAATTTCAGATCGATTTGGATTCGTTTTGCAGCTAATCTGCCTTAATGCATCTGTATCAGACATTTTGCAAAGTCCAAACTCCCCTCTGCCCTCTATCCACAGATACACACACAGAGATTCTTTTGAAAACTTTGTACATCTATTTTCATTGTTTCATTTGATATAATAATGAACAAAATCGACTGGATATTTCAAGATGAGATATGATTGTCTCTCCTTTACAGTAGCACAGTCAAATGAGGAAGTCAAACATGTGGGTCCTCAAACTAAAATCTGTTGAAAACATTTAAAAAAAAACAACCCACAAATATATTTATCCAAGTTCACTTTGACAGTACTACTTTTAAACTACTTTAAAAGCGGTTTCTACTAACCTGCAGTGCAGTTCTGTTGTATGTATTTAATCCATTAACAGCTGCTCCATCTTGCAGCAAAAGCAAAACCTTGGATAGATCTCCCTTGGCAGATGCATTGCAAAGCTTGTCAACTAACTCATCAGCCATTCTGGTGACAAAAAAGAAAAATATATATGAATAAACAGAACTCGAGGTTTTTGATGGTCTGTGTAGAGATATATAATAATCCAGTATACAGTGCCACCCATGTTTATATAGTCACCATCCCCCCATCTTACATCACACATGGGCTGGATTTACCAAAACCAAAAAAATAAAAAAATAAGGGCATGTGTACAGCCACATCTCACTAGACCTGCTAGCAACATTTTATATTTTTAATAATATACAACAAAGGTTTTAAGAAGCAAAACAGATTTACTTTGATTACCTTTTTTGCAATATATCGATGTTTAGATTAACTGAGTTTTTTCAATTACCGGTAAATCATATCACCTATTTCACTTCATTTAAACTATTTATGTAATATTGAAAGAAACTGGTAATATATATACATATAAACTCATACATCTCCATGGTTGAGCTTGTCTCCAGTGTTAATAGAGTCAACAATTATTTGATATTATGCATTATGTTTACTTTACCAAGCCTTAACCAAGAATTTGCACATTACACAATAATAGGCGATGCTTTTTCACTTTCACAGCTTATATTCTACTTTCTACATATATATGTGTGTGTGTGAATATATTACATTTTACTTTTGTTTATATTTTTAGTGCTCAGTCAGTATCCAAACGAGCAGTAAATCCCACTAGCTTTATGATCTGTGCAATTATTCCCAAATTCAGTCCCCAAACTCAAATTTAATTTACTTGCTGCCTATGAGTGACTGTCACACGCATTTTTCATTCTGTCTGTTGCGATTTTAGGTCACTGTCATATGGAAATAATGTAAAAGCAATTATTTTTCCATGTGTTGCTGGAGCACGCACAGTCTTGCAGGCCTGGCTGTCTTGTGATCAGAGGCTTAGAGAAGGATATGTGGCAGATGCATGTAATGTAATCGATTGCAATAACATCTGTATGTGTCTTTGTGCGCACAGTGGCAGCAGCACGTGTTTACAACAAGCATACGCATTTTTGCACACAGATGATATAAACTACCTGCGGCTAAAATAAGTATCATCATAGATAAGAAAAAAAATATTAAGCGATCGAAGCTTAAATTTGCAGGAGTGATAATCGAGTAAAACACACACTTACTTTCACTGTGATTAAAACCATAACGCGAGCCTTCCACCGTGTAACCCGTCATCGGATGCCATCCCACCGAGACGAGCGCTGAAGAAGCAACAGGAAAATAACACCACGACATCAGAAGCAATGAATTAACATAAGCTGGTGACATCCACGCATGTAAACACAAGTGTGATGTCATTAACAGTCACTTCCCGCTCATTTTCAAATGATTTTTCCAAAGTATAATATTTATATATATATATATTAATAAAAAGCGGGTTTCGGTATTCTTCTCATAATAGCCTGGCGTCCGCCTGCACAGCGCGCTGAGTGATAAGAGGGAAAAGACCGAGCTGCCCACGGATCGCACGTGTTAGGCGAGAAATACGTCGTTATTCAAATATAAACACACCGATGGTCCTCCATGAGCCGCACTGTCACAGTCCAATTGGATTCACTTTCAAACGTTGGCACAGACTCCACCGAGAGGCGCCTAAAAAAAGACGATCGTCAGTGACATTGCAAAAATTATGGTTTGAACTGAAGCGTAGATTATCTGTTGGAAGGAGGGATGTTTGCCCTAACAGTTTAACTGAGTAAACAGTTTCATAAAATTCAAAATTCTTACCCAAAGCGATGAGATGGCGTGATTGGATGAAACGCCAGATGATAGGCGGGACACGCGGAGGAGAACGTGTGATGCTGTGCAGCGGTGACAGAGGAGATGCGTTCACGGCTGCGATAGAGAGAGAGACTGTGCTCAGGAGATAAACTCGCACATTGTAACATGCTGGTATACTCAGTGTGTCCTTCTTCGTCGTTAATATACTTCCCAGAGAGCAAGACAGGCTTTATATTATTATCATTATGATTTTATTGTGTCATGGGCTCGGCGGCTTCTTTCACTTTCCTTTCATCATGCCGCCCTCTAGTGATGGGACTCCATCAAACTCCAAAGCCTGCTTTGGTTTGGTCCACAGCACAGCTGAGATCAGGTATGTAGTTATTCATAACCAATCTCTCTCCCTCCATTCCCCTGTCCAATACTGACCCTTTCTGTCCTATCTGGGGAGATTTTTTACAAGTTGTTTTTTGTATCACTGAGAAATGAAGTGTCTGTGAATCAAGTAGAGCTTCAATGATTAGTTGATTAATTGAAAGAAAATTAATTCAAGTAATTTTTCAAGCAAAAGTGTCAGAAAAATTGCTGTTGCCAGTTTCTTCAGTGTCTGGATGAACTGCTTTTCTTTGTCATTTATGAGAGTAGATGAAGAGTCATGAGGTCTGGGACTGTTGGTTGGACGACAGAGGCAATGTGAAGACGTCACTTTGGGCTCTGAAAGACTGTAATACAAGGTACAAGTTAAATTTGCCATTCTTTTTAAACAAAGGTTTAAGACGAAATTATGTTAGAGTCCTTGAGTCCTGCTGACATCTGTTAAAGGGAGTGCTGTTGCGGATGAGTTCAGGAGTCTCACAGCATAGAGGGTGAAGCTGCTCCATAGTTTGGTGGTATGGCGGCTGATACTTCTGTATCTTTTGCAAGATGGCAATCAATTTTCTGACATTTTATAGGCCAATAAATCATCAACCAAAGAAGTGGCAGAATAATTGGTGAAAATAATTTTGGCTGAATTCAGGCAATAGGTGCATGTCTGCTTTTTTGAACACAAGTTTTATGCATTTGCGTCACGTCAACCAGGCTGTTTGTGGTGCTGTAGTAAAAGGGTCGTTGTCTTTATAAAAGTTGGTGGAAAAGGACTACAGTCAAAGCTACTCAGATGTCCACACCTACACTTACAATAGTAGAAAACCCTGTCTTATAATTGATATATAAAGCCTAAAATCTACAGGTTATGCACCATCTGTAACTACTGTCCACTGACCCCATCGCTTACCCAAACCACTTGAAACTGCCACAAGTGGCGCCAAGGCTAGTAGGCCAGACCTGTTACTGAGTGGTGTGTGGAGTGGTTCTATTTCACCTTCTCTGGCCACATAATTCTATTAATGACTATTAAATACACTGAAGATGTTTAAATTCATGGCTAGAAAAATAGAAAAAAAAACCCATGTGACAAATTGGAGGTGACTTTGATATAACTTTGATCTTGTGTGGGGTCGTCCTGCATTTTTTTAAATGTATTTATTATTTTTTTTAAGCATGATGCAACCCAACCACAGGGGCACACACAACACATTAATGCAACTGTTATGGACTAACTACAATCCTACCCAACCCTGCTGATTTTATGAACCCATCATCTCAGCTTGACACTATATTGACAACAGAGCAATGTATTAGCAAACACATTTATATCAATTACCTTATCAGTGAACACTATCTGGACTGTCCTTTTCTTACCAAGACTCAGAATTAAGTGGGGGCAAAAAATAATAAAATGAAAAAATAATACATTTTATTTGATGGTGCCTTTCATTTCACTCAAGGTCGCCTTACATCAAGTACAAAACAATCAATAAACAACAAGCATTAATAAAAACAGCAGCATAGTCAACAATAAAAACATTTGATAGAGCAAACAATATACAGAGAGATACTGTAGGTCAGGGATGTGGATTTGTGCACAATATGATGCAACTTTCAAAAATCCTCAGCCCTGCTTCCCTGCAGTGACGGTATGTAGAAATCTTGGAACAGGCTGTGTTAGGACCCAATTGCAGCACGCAGGATACCAGGAGTAGTTGGTTATGATATTTAATGACATAACTCAGCAGGAACATAATATGATGAACAAGATGAGTAATAATAGAGGAAAGTCTCTGGTGGACCAGCTGGTATGGCGGGCTGAATCAGGTTGGGAAGCCAGTGAGTGAGTAGTGAAAGCCTAAACATACAGTTTAGTATAACGTCAGGCTACTGTTTCAGGTAGGAGCAGGCTGGCGACGTGGTCTTGAAACATAGAATCAGAAAGCCAGCAGGTGCGTATTCACACAGTGCACACATATAGCAAATGGGGCAACACAGTGAGTCTCTCTGAGCAGGAAGTGGGTCACTCTGTAGCTTTTGCTGTAGCTGTAGTTGTGGTGGAAAGGTTACGCCAGGCCACTGCAGGCAAAAGAGTAACCAAGGACACAGCAGAAAATCTAAAAGCTGGGGACAGGAGGCAGGTGTGTTTACTGGGGATCAGGCGAAACGAGATGGTCAGAGGCAGGCTGTGTTGGCATCAGGAGAACAGTCCAAAGAGAACTCCTGGAGAGTCTTGCATGAATGTGGAGAGTCTGTGGCGAGAGTCTGTGAGGCTGGGGTAGAAATACTGGGTCAGTTGGTGATGAGGAGCATCTGTGATAACAGGTGAGCGGAGTTGACTGATTAGGTGAGACAGGACAGGCAGAAATGAGCAGGTGACCAGTGATGCCAAACTGTGATGACTCCTAAATTATCTGTCCCCTCTCCTGATATCTGTCATTCACACAAGTTATGATAGCCGCGTTTTAATTGGTGATTAACACATTTAGAATCTTAAAGATACCAGTGCCAAAAAGGTTTTAAAAACATAATGTATAGCTTTTTGACAGCATGTTGATACACTGATCCACAGCCATGGTCACACCCTGGGTTTGGATATTTCATATGTAGGAAGAGATTTACTCCAAGTAATGTTGTTTATTTTGACCAAAATACACTGCCAATTGTTTGGATTGCTCTTACAACTACAAGAACAGTAATGTAGTCTATAAGAACATTTTGTAGAATTAGAGTGACAAACAGCAGCGCTAATTACTGCATAACAGGTAACGTTTGTGATGATTTATAAGACCCATAGTCTAGCAATTGTAAGGTCGCTGGTTGAAGTGTCTTTGAGCAAGATACTGAACCCCAAATTGCTTCTGATGAGCAGTTGGCACCGTGTATGGCAGCCTCTGCCATCAGTGTATGAATGTGTGTATGAATGGGTGAATGTAACAAGTGTTGTAAAGCGCTTTGAGTGGTCAGTAGACGGGAAAAGAGCTATAGAGATGCACATCTATTTACCTTTTACAGTTTACTACGGTTTAACACTTATGGTTCATGGCCTTAAACACATTGTGTCAAAGCATGTTGCGAAACTCTGCCCAACACTCTCCAAACCCTTTTATACCAACAGTCTACATCGGGTAAATCAGACTCAGCCTCAATCTAGCTGGTTAGCTGTCCCCAGCTTCCCATATATATATAACAAAGTCCTTGCGGTGTTGGTGAAGCTGACGCTGAGGTTTTTGGAAGTAGGGTGTAACAATGGGGCTGGTTCTTGGCCCCTGACCCTCAGACTGAACACAATGAGTGTTCGTGTACCTTGATGATGTTCTCATCTTCCCCCCAGATCTTGACACCCAACAAACACGTCCGTCAGCTTTTTGTTGAGGCTGAGAAATGTGACTTCTATGTCTCCGCTGTCTTTCTAAGTCATCGACTTACCAAAGTGAAAGCCATAACTGAGTGGCCAACACCCACCAGCCTGAAGCAGCGGTTATTGGGGTTTGCCAATTTCAACCGTTTAACTACCGTCACATGGCAGCTACTCTCACCGCCCACACGTCTTACTGTGACGCGTGGGCACCCTGAGGCTTTAATGGCATTCCAAGATCTCACATGTCACTTTACCTGTTTTAATCCAAGTGGATAGGGGTTGATGCCTCTGACACCGGTAACACAGTCATCCTCACTATTATTGACAGTTTTTCAAAATCAGTTGATTTTATTCCCCTGCCAAATCTGTTGTGTGGTTTCTGTAAACCCATCTCATTGGAGTTTCAAGTGGTCATGGGTGGAGTACGCCCATAAATACCTCTCTAATACCTCAACAGGTTTGTCACCCTTGGATCCTTGTTGATATCAACTCCCTCATTTCCCAACCAGGAAAAAAGAAGTTGGTGTGCCTTCAGTTCGAGACCATCTGAGACATTGCCACAACATGTGGAAAAATGCAGCCCTTCTAGATGTCGCCACCAGAGCCTAGACTCAGGCCAACTGTCGCTACACTGCAGCTCCTGTCTACGTCCCCAGCCAACAGGTATGGCCTTCTGCTTGGGACATTCCTTTAAGGGTGGTGTCCTGGAAACTTTCTCCGCGTTCCATTGGACAGTTTGTTATCAGCTATGTTATTAAGCTGCAGCCTATCTCTGCCCCAAGCTCCCACCCACTAAACTTACAAAATAAAACTACACCTTTTGGAGATTCATTTGTTGACACCCAGTTTGTGTTTGCACCTGGGTTCACCTGTTGCTGCCACAGGAACCATCTAAAAAATACAGGCCAGTAACCCTGAGGTCCAGAATTGAAGAACACTGAGCTAGAATATTGTAATACTCTCCCTTCCACCGAATATACAATAAATCAGCAACAATGCTGCTGCACGAGTGCTGACCAAGACCAAAAGGAAAGCACTGGTGACCTTAGTTTTTGTGCTGAAAGCTTTTGTGTTTTATAATTTTAGGTTTTTTGCGAAATTCAATCTTTTTAACCATTAGCACTTATTCTGTTTAATCAACATTTTACTCTTTATCATATCATTATTATTACATTATATTGTTTATTTTATTAGAATAATTTATGCATAGTTTTATATTCTATTTTTCATCATTATCTTTATTGCTTGTTTTATCTTTTATTCTTTACATTTTGTTATTTTAACTATGCTTATTTTATTGCTGTCTTGGTGTCTATTGGTCTTGAGTTCTATTTCTGTTTTTGAATATCCAAAGTTTTGTTTTTGGTCATATGTAAAGCACTTTGAATTGCAGTTTGATTTGTTTGAAAGGTTCTCTTGCACAGAGTTTGTCTGGATGGTCGGTTGATTGATCTGTTAAACGGTTGTATTTGTAGTCCACATAAATTGCTCAGTGGTCTGTTATGGGGTCCTTGTGGTCCCTGCTGTGGTCCCTAGATAGTTGTATGGATGAATGCATGGTTGGATGGATGGATAGTTGGATGGATGGATGGATGGATGGATGGATGGATACATGGTTGGATAGCTAGCATATCCATTTAGCTAGTTAGCTAGCTAAATGGATATGCTAGCAATGCTAGTTAAATGGATAGATGATCAACTAGGGTCATATAAACCGTCAATTGACAAGGGTCATATAGGCCATAGTGTAGGCTGAGGTAAGTAGCAAGACATATAAGCATACATTTTTAATTAAGTTAAATTCAAATTTTATTGGCATGAAAAAAATTACCAAAGCAGTTTAGGTTCACATTCATAAATTGAATGTTTGGTAACATACAAATCATACATTATCTCACAGAGGATATATACAAATGATACAATACAGAGTAAAAAAAAAAGAGAAAAAAAAGACATCAGCCTAAATAAAGCCGAAGACAAAAAATAAGAGGGATTTATAGAAAATAAATCTGTCCATCCATCCATCTATCCATCCAAATATAAAGAGTGGGCTTAAATCACACATTATATGACAACTCAAAGCTGAATAAAGACATAGAAGTTTCAAAATAAGGATCATAAATAAAAACAGTAGGAAATGTCCACACTCATCTTTCTTGCAATTCTGATGAGACAAACATCTTACAGTCATTTATGAACCAAAGGATAGCTTACAATTTCTCCATTTATTACAATGGATGTGATACTTACCTATGAATAAAATATAATATTAATCATGTCAGAGCCAGATGAGAGTAAAAGGATGTCATATGAAATTTCTGCAGTATACTGATTCAATCCATTCTTTGGTGGCTATACACTATAATTTTACCCATTTTAAAGCTTTAGTTAATATTCATAGACATGTACCTGATTTCTAGAACCTTTCGAGGTGTTTCTGTGCCGTGTTTGCAAGTGTTTTCGAACTAATAGTGATGTTTTCTCATGGTTTGTGTATTTGCATGTTTTTTTAGGTTGCAGCGCGTTTGCCCCTATCGGCCACCGTAACTTTACGTCAGTAGCCGTAAAGCAATGGACTAGATGACAATAATGATATGAGATAACTGAACACTGTAACGTTAGTTTACAGAATTGTGTCTATCTGAAGCTGTTACATCCAGATAAAGTTTGATATCATCAATTTGCCAACCTCTCGCTCGTCGCCACGTCCAAGCAGAGTATTTTAGTAATTCTCTGTGTCCCTCTTGTGAGGCGAGAAAGCGACGAGAGCCAGTGGAAGAAGAATTGCTTTTAGCCAGTCATTGCCATGGCCTCCGAAAGCGGCGATAGCAACATGGATAGAGAAATGATTCTGGCCGACTTTCAGGTGTGTCTCATTTGTATGTCCTATATATTTGTATTCATTAATTAGTAATCGTATTCCCGCTGTTGAATTTCCTTGGGCTGCTGTCAACAAGAGGACACACGACTCGACTGGCTGCGTAAACAGCAGACCTGAGCTCAGCTTTGGTTTATGTGACTAGCATATCAAGCTAGCAAACTGACAGCTTGCTAACTGATTCTGTAGGGAATTATTAGCTGTAAGCTCGCGAACTAAGTGACGGCTGCCCAAAGCTGCCAGTCTAAATAGCGGAACGATTTCTGTTTTGTGCTGGTTTCAAGTCTGCCTGCTTGACAGATAACGACGATGTAGTTAGCTAAAAGGGGAGCTACGCTGCTCACGTTAACTGTCAACTTGTTTACAGATTGCCAGTTGTCCTGTCAGGGTTTTGAATCCTCATCAGAAACCGTTTGTCCGTTGAAGACACCGGCCTTTTTGCCCGTTTTGCACGTAGGGAGATATATTTTAACGTAGCAAAAATTCAGGCTACCATTAAATGCTTTCCCTGCGAACTGTCATTAATTTAGCGTTCTGTTTTTTTTTTAATTTCCAAACGTAATGACCTCAACATGATCATAATTGACATCCTTCCTCTAGAATCTATACATGGAAAATTAAGTATAGCGCCTCTCTTTGGTGGTGTCCTTCTCATGGCTTTGTTACAGTAGTCTCGTGTTTTGAATTGTTTAATTAGGTCACCATATCACATTTTGCCAAACCGGTCCATAGTGCTCATACTCCTATCAGTTTCAGCGTTGATCTTTGTCAGTTTATATTTGATTTGGGTCTGTTTTCTGTTATGTTTTTTTGTTACACAATTTAAAGTGGTATCCTGTATCCTAAGGGTCCATGCTACAATGCTCAAACGTTGAAGTAATACTTGTAACTTCCTCATGTTTGAGCTAATCATTCTCTCTACCTTTGCAATGATTGTTGCACCAAATGTGTGAGATGTGGGGTAAAATGTGGCAAGTCTACTTGGGAGTCTGAATTTAGCATTGTGCATAAAACCAATGCTTTGCATGTAACAAAAGCAGAGTAATCCGTGTCAATAATAAAAGCAGTGATGGGTTAAAGTAGCATTACATGGTTGTGAAACAGGCAAAATAGCCACTATATACCACTATATATAAAATATCCTTCTCTCTGGTCTTTACAGCTGTTATTAATATACACAAGGAAACATGCACTCAATAGTAGTTATATCAAAAGCATTAATGCCGATAGACTCTATAAGCAATTAAGCCAAAGAAATATAGACCAACCGACAACAATATAAAACATACATTGCAACAACAAACATGCATATACATGAAATGCATATAGAACAAAATGAGCATTTATCACTGTGTTTAGATTAAAGAAAGCCAGAGCACCAGTTTATTGACAATTTCACTGTCTGTCACTGTTGAGGTCTAGTGTTTCAGTTTTGGTATTAATTTCTCAGTTTGCTACCAACACTGCTGCTTAAATATTTGCATTTGTCCACTGTATCTGTCTTTTGACCTTTTAATTATGTTATGTCAGAAGGCTTATATAGCACTCTGACCTAAATAAAACTGTTTGTTTAGATTTAGGTAATGGTTGTTGCATGAGTTAGTACACATCCTTAACAAGTCAATAGTCTTGATCCTTGCCCTGAAAGTGAATTTAGATCGATGGCCTCATCTACCTGTGTCTTTGCTGACTTCTACTGTCATTATCAATTATACAAGAGTGGTTAAAAAACTAAACCCGGGAAAACTAGCGGAGCAAGTTTACACCGTCACCCTGTGATCTCCCTGATAAGATATACACAATAAATAATAAAAATGATTTGAAATGCTTTTATGTGAAAATAAAATCAGCAAGGGAAGAAATTGTACAAATGAAAGCCTAACTTGTTTTCCCGATGTTTGGAAACTTCTAGTTTTTTTAGTTAGTAATTAGCAGAGTAGAAGTGGTATTATTTACTCCTAAACCTCCTTTTTTTGTGATCAAAATATATAGAAAAAAACGTATGCTCTGCATTGTCTGCCTTGTCTTACACATCAAAAAGAATACAAAGAGATGAGGTTAAAGCTGTTATTGGAATTGCTGTACCTTGACCCACATTGCAGTATTGTAATAACTTATATGACTTATATATATATATATATTCATATACTATGAAGAACATATTTTGTTTAGCTTGCTTTTCAAGGGTCAGGAGTCAAATGTATAAAACAGAAATCAGAGGTAATGTATTTGTATCCTCCTTTTGATCAAGACATCTTTGAGTGGCTTTTGTTCTTGTGAAGACTGCCACCACTTTATATTGCTGTTATGGGTTGTAGCTTAAAAGTTGAAATGGTTCTTATGATTACATTTTTCCCATTCTCTTTTACTGTAAAACGTATTTTTTACGTGCAGAAGGATGAGAAAGTTTCATCACAAAGACTGCAGCAATCTAACACAATGCATCTCCCATTTGTAATTTCCTTTTCTTTGTTTTTTCCTCCTGCAGGCTTGCACTGGAATTGACAACATTGCAGAGGCAATCACTCTGTTAGAGCTTAATAACTGGGATTTAGTGGTAAGTTCATTATCTGCAGGCCTTGGGCTTTGCTCTTTGACAGACAGGCTTAGTCCATCTAGAGTACAAGTTCAAGAGGGCGTTTAACATCCAATAACACACACTCTCTGTATTATTTTATGACCAAATCCTTTCTTCATTTTACCCAGTATGCTTTACGAAGCAGGTTGCCAGACTGCCACCCTCAATGTTGTGACTGTAAGACTGAGGGTGTCCTGTGAGGTGTGAATGTGGAGTTGAGAGACGCTGTGAGAAAGAATGTGCTCTGTTAAGTTTGTATGAATTCATGATAAGTATGAAAACAAGGAGCCCTTTACTGCGCTGTTCATATTGGAAGGGGTCAGTCTATATTTAGGCTGATGCTGGCAGAGGTTCAAAGCAGGCAGCAGCAGCAGCAGCAGCAGCAGCAGTCCAAGCAGTTGCAGGAAAGACAGTGGGGCCTGCGCTCACTGCACCTGTAAATCTGATGACTTGCACTTCCTCTGCAGTAGCTGGTAATTTTTGTAATCATCAACGACAACAAATCTGCTTGTATGCCTGTGTACGCTGAGTTTGGCTGAGGGGTTGGGTGGTTAGAAAGCAGCATTTCCCCCAAAATGTTGTTTAGCAGAGCAAGAATTTGTTTAATTCACCCAGATCTAGATGCACCTCATCTGGTGATCAATTTAATTAATAAATGACCAACATTTCAAAGGCATATATTGGGGTCAAAAATTCTGAAACCACCAGTCAAAATACTTGCATTTGTTTCAATTCTAATCAAACCTATTTTTTCCACTACAAATGATGTAATCAGCCTTACATTTTTAAGTGAAAAATGGAATCTTTGAAAAATACCCAGGAATTTCAGAATATCTTAGTATATGTTTGTCCTGCTTTTGCATTAATGACATCATGCACTTAAGCTGGCATGAACTCCACAAGTTTACGTAAAACGCGCTGACTCACGTTATCCTAGCATGGTTTGACAGTGTTCCACAAAGCTTTTTGTGATGTCACAGAAGGGTTGGCTTTCGCAATATTAATGTGCCCCCATAAATGTTCAGTGGGGTTGAGGTGACAGTGAGGTGGAAGTTGGTGATGGTCAGGACTCTTCGGTCTTCTTTTCTGTGGTCTTCAAGTAGTTCTTGCAAAGCTTTGAGCTGTGTTTTGGGATCTGCACTCCACTTCCCACTCACTTGTAGTGAAACAATAGTATCACATTCAAAACAAATGCAAAACAGAAGTATTTTGACTAGTGGCCTCAGACTTTTTGACACTACTGTATGACATTTGCCCTGTGTAATACTCTTTCCTTTTTTCCCCTTTCTTTTTACTCAAAGCATTGCACATTGATAATCCATAAGATCAAAGGACCACAGACTATGATAAAACTATGATATTCTAACTTCAAAACAAACAAAAAGAAAAAGGCTAGGCACAGCTAAATTGAAGGTGGAACCTTCAGTGACCATATACTCCTGATTAGCACTGCTGTGGTGTGTATTTAGTCATGAAAACTGCCACCACCGTTTGTGGCACTTTTCCAACAATACATGTGTGGCTTCCCTCTAAACTGATCATGTAACCATAAGTGCTTTACATAAAATTACCAAAGATGATTATCAGATGCTACATTAGAGGTCAAGAGTAACTGAGAGGTCTGTGGTGTCCATGTCATTAATTTCATTGAGGCTTAATGGTGCCCTGTGGGGTTTTTGACCTTTAGTTGCACTACAGAGATTTTATGAGCAGCATCCTATTTTGTTTATCTCGTGTTTGTTTGATTAAGGTTTCACACCGTTTAACAATTGGCAATAATGCGCCAAGATATACAGCAACATGTCAACAGAGGTAGGGATAGAAGAAGACTGCTAACATGTGAACATGGATTTAAACAAAGCAGGATTTAGAATGCTTAAAAATCGACTTTCCAAATGTTTCATAAAGGCAGGAAATGCGTCTACCTGACATTAGACCCCAAGAATGTAAAGAATGCATTTTAGTGAGAAATACTTCATGTAAACAACTTTTGTTTGTTAACAATAAAAACCTGTAGGGCTCCTTTAATGTTTATCCATCATACATCTCCCTCATTCAGTACAACAAGAGTAGGGGGCATGGTTATACCAGCTCGTAACAACTTACTTAACGTTGCTTGTTTTGCAGTGAAGAATAGTGAGTGTTCGAGAGAAGCCCAGTCAATTGTGCAGTCAAACAAAAGCTCACTGCAGAGCTGACAGTGGTTACTGTCATGTTTGTCCTCTCAGCTCTCTTTGTTCTCATCAGCCACACTATTTGAATATTTCATCCTTCTCTGTCGCACTTGGATTCAGCCAGCAAACAACATGATGTTACAGACTCGGCTAAACTATAACTGGTGTAGCTGGTTACATGTGGACTGACTAGTTGGTTCAACCAGTCACCTTAGCAGGCATCCTAATAAAGCACTATTCTTTTTGACAAAGTATTTAGCATTTTTAGAGCATATAATGCTCCTGGTCTTGCCATGAAAGATTTTCCAGACCAAATTTATCAGAAGTTTTGAAATGGACTGCCCATCTCTTAGTTACTGTCAAATTAACTTTACAGACATGCTACAATATCTGCTAGTCTCGTTCAAACATGCCCTTTAATGTCTAGGCTATTATTCCATGTTTTGTCATGGTGTAGATTCCTAACGTGTATTTTTTTTTGTTTTGTTTGAACAGTTTGAACTTTCCAAAACCCAGAACATTCTGTATATTCTCATTATCAACACTACAATATTGAAACTAAAACAAGAAAATTGCCTTATTGTCTTATTGTGTTGTATGATATATTTCTGCTTTCATTACAGGCAGCCATAAATGGAGTCATACCACAGGAGAATGGAATCTTACAAAGGTAATAACCATGCTGCCACACATTTATGGTAAATGAAAGAAAATTAATTGGTTGACTTTACAGCACCAAACAAACATATCATGTCATATCATGTATGACTTTTCGACACACTGTTTTTCTTTCTGCTGCACACTAGAATGATTATGTTCACAAAGCCAAGGAAATATGAGTCGTAATAAGGGAGTTATACCTATAGACTATATAAAGAAAAATAGGAAATACAGGAGTAGGGATATATGTTACTGAGGAATAAGTGCGTGTGACACAAGTATATATTTCCAATGTTGTTCGTGCAGCAGCCTTAAAATAGTGCAGGACAGAAAGCCTCATTAGCGGTGACGTGAACTCTTCACCTTAATGTTGACCAGGCAATGTGAAATTACAGGTTCAGTGTCTAGCCTAATTTCTCCACAGACTTGGCTTTCATCTTAATTATTGTTGGTATGGTTTGTTCTCTGCTTGAATAGTGCAGTTAAATTTTGACTGTTTAATGGATACATTTCCATATACATAACCAGCAAATAATGCTAACATACATTTTGAGTTGGAGATCACTGCTCCTGCTATGGTGTCTATTCTGTTTAATAGAGGAATAATATAAAAGACACTGCAACTGCTAGGAAACTTTCTGCCAAGAGTGGAGTTGTACACAGTTTCTGAATAGAAAAGGTTTTCTTAAAGAGGCTTTGAGCCCTTCACTTTCCTTCAACGGTTAGTTTACACTCATGAATGCACTGAGCTGATCTGAACCCACTCAAACTGGAGATGTTCTGTTTAACCGTTGTATTTTGTGTACACACTTGTGTGCATGTGTGCGCATGCATGCATGTACTTCAGTGTGGTTCAGGCCCTTGGGCCATGAGAATATTGCCGGTCTTTCTCAAGGGCACACATTGCTATGAATGGAGGCTGGCAGGCAGCGTGACCAGCAGCCAACACATTTACTAAGTGGCTGGCACTGGTATGAGTAGGCTGGCGTTGCCCAGTAAACAGACTCTGGTGACGTGACCTGAGCCAGAGCCAGTTGGAGGCTACGCCAACGCTTCCGTCTAAAATGCATCTCCCTTGTGTCCTCTTTAGTAAGCAGGCTGGGAATTATAAAAAGCTTGCTTTGTTGATCATTATCCACAGCTCACCAGGTCATCGTTGTGTAAATTTTCTGTCCTCAGACATGATAAAAATGCTGATTTTTCTCTTGCACTCTGTCACTGATCAGACAGTTTGTCTGCTGATGAGGGGCTCAGCAGTTCTATCTGCTTTGGGACACCTTTTGGACTGCACATGAGAGCAGTGCCATCTAGATGTAAGGCAGCTGGGAACTACACCCAAACAGCAACAACGGACAATTTAACGACCTCTGGTCCTGCTGTGCCAAGTTTAGGAGGAAGCACTTGTTCTGAGTGCTCACACTAAAAACTAGTATTTTTTTTCCCTCAGATGCTTTCAAGAGTTGTAAGAATCCTATTGGCAAGATCTCTCATGTTTATCCTTTGGTTTTTGGAGTAAGATCTATGCTGCTTCATCTGTCTCATTTATATATCATCTCATTGCTGAGATGATAGTAGTTGTCAATCTGGTTCATGTTGGTAGCACTTATATTTTATGCCGAACGTTATCTCAATAGCCCTACACAAATACATCTATGTCCATTGAATGTTCCACATCTTTAGATGCATTTGTACTCATGCAGTAATGTTACTAGGTATGCGTCCTCCATCTCTGACACATTAAAATCCAGGGGTGACACATGACATTTTGTCTCTACGGTACTACATTGTGAACAAAATAAACTGAACTTTGAATAAACAAAAGAATAATTGTCTTCAAAAACCAACACACCGCTAACACACTGCTGTTCATTGTGTCTCAGTCATCATGACATGCTGCAAAAAACGATCAAGGGTACAAACTTGGTATTAGTAATAAACTCTCATGACCACTGTCAAGAACACTGATTAATTCTGTATTTACTCATCTCAGAGATAACTGATGCATCACCGTTCAGGAGAGGTGCCATGTTGAAGCCATAGACATTAACCAGTATTTTGCCTATGTGAATTTGCAGTACAGTGTATCATGATGACGTGATGGGGCCGTACCTGAGAATTGTGAATCGGATTTGGCTGTTCAATTGAAAACAAAATTTCCCTATTGCCAGTTTATTCTTCCCACAAATTATTCTCGAATATATAATGCAGCTCCATCACTTGTCCACGATAGGGACAGGGCACTGAAGGCAGTCAGGAACAGAAACCATTCTGTTAACGTTTGGTTACTTAATGCTGTACTTACCAATGTGACATTCTCGCCTCCAATAAATCCAGTCATGTAATTATCCATCCATTAATGCAATGAAATTGTGCACTTCAGGATCCTCCTTACCCCAGGAATTTGCAAAAACATAAACCGTTTGTAAGAGTGGCATTTAACAATATAACGGGACGCACAACAGAAGTAATCCTAGCCAGTACAGCCACAGAACAGCATCTCGTCCATTGTAAATAGAACCGATTGGGAAGATGTAATCCTCTAAATCAAATTGTCCAGATGTTGTGTCGTTTATCAAACAGACAGCTACTGCTAGCTTTTCAACTCAAATTAAAGAAGGTGTCCTGCACATATATGAAGTATATTTCACTATATGAGTTTTACTGTAACTTTTCACTATCGGTCAGCCTCTAGTATGTAGCTGATTAATATAAGATTATATTTTCCTTAGTCACAGTAACTATTCTACTTGTCTAATTATGATTTTTGGGAATGATTTTAGTCTTTAAACAATTTTTTTTTTTACTTGGTTTGTTTTGTAACTGAAGTGGCGGGTGAAGGAGACAGTTGCAATGTGATACCATTCTGTTCGGTTAATCTCCCACCCTATTGGTCCAGCCTGTTTGTGGAGGTTTTGCGGCTGTTGACCGCCAAACCTACGCCTCAGGACAGTGGCCTCTTTAATTTGGCGGGCCAAATAAAATACAGCTTTTGTTCGAAAGCCTTAAGTCTGGCACTCTGTTCCTGCAAGACAGTTGCTGCTTACACTTCAAGTAACAAAGGGGACACTCTGCTCATGAGCTGGAGAAAAAAGACATTATTTACTGTGTTGTGTGAAACATGGGTCACACACTGAGCAAGCAGCAAAGAGAAAAGCATGATGGACAATAAGACATTTGTTGTTGGTGGTGTATTTTTCTGTCTTGCAGAAACCACTCTTTCCAGATATTTGTTTCTTATAGCATCTGAGTTTTTTAAGACACTGTATGAAGACTGAGCGATCATTATCCCACACCATCAGTAATCTTGTCACCTCTGCACAGTAACTTTTCCAGTGAGGCGAGCCAGGCCAGCATGTATGGACCTCCAAGCCAATCAGAAGCAGCCGATGCAGCAGCAGGAGGTGCAGTTCCCCCCACCTCTTCTTCATCTTCGTCCTCCTCTCCTCCGTCATCCTCGACTTCGGCATTTTGCCCCAGCGTCTCCTCCTCTCGACACATTGTAGAACGTCAGCCCCGCATGCTCAACTTCAGGGTGGAGTACCGACAGCGCACTGTAGAGCTGGTACTGGAGGAAGGCAGTACAGTCGGTGAGCACCACACACACTGATATAACATACAATGATCCATATAATGCTCAGCATATCACAATACCTTTTTGTGCAGAATGTAAGAATTTCCTATGCATTGATCTGTATGAATCTAATCTACAGGTGAAATCAAACAAATCCTTGAGACAGAGCTTGCTGTTCCAGTGTCCAAAATGCAGCTGAAGGGATGGAAGAGTGGAGATGTGTCTGACAGTGTGAGTTGATAGACCTTGAAATAAATGTTTGTCACAAAAATGCACGTGTCAAAACAGAATAGAGCACCAAGAACAGAAAAAAAACTAAAATTGTAGTCTTTTAATTTCTATATCTCTTGTCTTTTTTTTTTTTACTTTAATGTCTTAACCCGAATGTGATCAATTTAAATGTAACATTTTAGCTGCATGTATCCTCACATTTACATGATCAGTGTGTAGTGATTTTCTGCCTTTGTATGGTTAGGTGATTTATTTTATTTATTTTAACATTTTTTAATCTTATTGTTTTTGTAATACTCATTTTGCCCACAAGAGGCTGACGTACATCATAATACCATGTCATATATAGGAAATGCGTTGTCCAAGAATTGATGTCTTTAAAGTCAGATTTCTGCATGCTCTCTAAACGAAATATACATTGATTGTGTTGTTAGCAAGCTATTTAACATTACTGTCATGCCTTGTGTTAAAAGTGCTTGATCCTGGCAAACGTTTATTTCACCATTTTACCCACATTTAAAAAACATTTTGAAAATAAATCACAGTATTTTAGTTCTCATTTGCAAAGATTCATCTCTAAGTAAATTGGCAACTATTTGGATGACATCATTTTTTTTTTTAGAAAAAAACCCCCTAAATTCTCAGATTACAACTTCTTAAATGTGAATATCTTCTGGTTTGTTTACTCTGCTTTGAGTGTAAACAGAAAATCTTTGGGTTGTAGACAAAAGATATTTAAGGACTTAGTTTGGCATTTGTTCTGACATTTTGTATCCATACTACTAATCAATTACCCAATTGACAGATTACTTGACAGTGAAAATGATGTTAGTTGCAGGGCTTCCATAAAATTCAGATGTAGTCAGTCCTTGTTTATTCTTTTACCTCCCGTTTGTGTGTGTTGAAGCAGACGGTGCTCAGAAGTTTACACCTGCCCAAAAACAACAGCCTGTATGTCCTGACCCCAGACATCGCCCCTACTGCCAGCACCAGCAAAAACAGGTATTCAGCCCTGCGTTCAGCACACACTCACTCTTCTTTCTGTGTGTAATCTCACAATAAATCCCATCTTCTACTTCCCATCCTGGTAGACATGCACTATAAAATATTGCAGGTGGTATGAGTGTAGTAGCTAATAGCAAACACCAGGTGGCAGTGTATGTCCAGTTATGGAGAAGACGCTCCAGAATCCAGCAGCAAATACCATTTTCATTGGTATATTAAGAGACATTTGACCTGTCAGTGCACATTCATTTTCTCGCGTCCATTGTGACATTTTGAGCGGAACATCTATCACAGCAATCTCTGTATGTTGTGTAAATAATCATTTTCTCTCCCGCCTTTGTTTTAAGCCTGACATTGTTGCTTGCTGAACGCTGTTTTGCATCTTATTCGTCAAAGACTGTTTGAATCTGATATCCACACTCCATATCTATCATTTATTCCTTTTGCAATTTTTTTTTAAAAAGCACATGAGTCCATCAGAATCGTTACAGTACCCAGGGACGATAGAAATTTGTTCAGAAAGCTTCATTAAGCCAGTGTTCTCCATCCAGAGCGTGTTCTGTTCATTTCACTGGATCCGTGGCAGTATTAGCAACCTTTGCTTTTGAAATGTCAGGCTGCTCAGATGTGAACTCAAAGCAGTAATACAATCACCAGTGGCAGCTGAATGTGTGATTGTCCTTTCATCAGCATCAGGTAAACATTGTCCAAAGAAGTCATATTTCTCCCTTCATTTCACCTGTGTAGTAAAGAGTGACCAAGACCCTTTTTATTTTTAATTTGGGCGTAAGAGGACTGGTATAAATAGATATATGAGAGGGTACATTCATGCCTATGTGTAAGCTATTGTGTGTGTGGACATGTTTTTGATTGAATTTCCCCTGTGTTTGCATGCGTGTTGGCTTGATGCCGTTGTCCCTGTGTTGTATATGTGGAACACAGACAATTCCAGGCCAAGAGAGGGAGGTGAGGACATGCACTGTTGTTCCTGTTATTATTAAAAGGATGGCTCGTATTTTTAGAATCGTGTGTTACTCATCATTAATCAGCCTCACCGTGTTCATTAATCAGACTGATGGACTAAGGATCTGAGTGAGAACTACATATCACAGTGTCTAGGAGCACCAGAAAATTTAATTAACAGGGAATTAAATCTTGTTTTTCATTCAAAATCAAATGTTGAACAGTTGACTTGTGTATGCGCAATATTGTGATGAAATGAATGGTTTTTTTAGGGGTGTTGTTATTGCTATGTTCCCAAACAAATAATCATCATCAACCCTTAAAATTTAAACATCAGAGGGATATCTTTTAAAGATGGGTTCACAAACTATTTTTTGTAAGAGTCACCACAACATCCCAGTCTGATGAGTTCAAGTACTCCTCATCAGCACGACTATTTAAGTTCCAAATGTGTTAATTTGAATACATTTAACTGAATGTTATTTAATGGAGGTGCACAGTATTGAAACATTTTTATTACAGGCTATTTATCCGTATCAGCGTAACTATAGTGATAGATTCAGATCTTAATACAAAGTCAAATTGCTTTCATGGGCTTAAAAAGCACGGCATCTACACACTCGGATACAATAGGTAGTGGTATGCAACATTACAGTTTTGGTTGCAATATGCCAATTAACACAGAGAAGGACAAGAAGAACGAGCAGAGCACGCGTACAAATCCATGCTGGAGGAAAAGTTTTTATTTTAAAACAACAACTTTTATTCGGAGCTATGGAATATTAAAACATCCATCTATGCTACCTACATCTTAGTCATTCAGATCCTCAGGTCTGCATAAAGTACTGGTTGTGAACTAATTTTTATAATCCAAAATGTGAAATTATTATAATTAGAGATCTCAGAACCACTGTGAGAGTCATTATCGGTATCAGCTGAAAGAAAATCCATAATTTGCATCCCCATCATTATCTAAGTATTAAGATAAGATGGATATAATAGTCAGTGTTGAAATATATATATATATATATATATATGTATGTATGTATGTATGTATGTATGTATATATATATATATATATATATATATATATATATATATATATATATATATATATATATATATATATATATATATATATATATATATATATATATATATATATATATATATATATATATATATATATATATATATGTATATGTATATATGTATATATGTATATATATATGTATATGTATATATATATACACACACATGATTTGTCAGTGTTTAGTGCAGTCTGGTCAAGTTTTCATTTGTACTACAACCACGTAGAATGACAATAGCTGGATGCTCGAGTTGTCAGCTCCCTATTTAATTTCCTCTGCCTGCTTGCTTGCTAGCTAATTGTTACAGGTGACTCAATATGTAGATGTATTTTTTGTCCAGTCATTAATGTTTTTGAATTAACTGGGCTATTCTACAAGCTCACCATGTGACCCACCTGGCAACAGTAGAAGTACACGTGCCCCCGGTTGGGAATCAGTGTTTTCCAGGATCACTGGGGCCCCCTTGCTATATTAATAGCATGTTTTCATTAATATGTTGTTTGTTTAAAAGACAGCTGTCAATTTAAATGCTAAATTAAAACATTTTTAAATTCTTCTTCTGATTCGGGGAGTTGTGAAAGGGTGAGAGGACACCCTGGGACGCTGTTTTATACAACAGTTTAACTGTATCTCTCGGAATTTTTAAATATTTACTGAAATAAGCCTTGTTATCATTCTGACCCAGTCTAATTACCATTTTGATAAGAGATCTTTTCTTTCAATAGCATTCCTCTTAGATCCATTGCCTGTGTTGGCCAGAGTTGTTTATAGCCTCTCACATAACGGCCCGAGTTTGTTTGTTGACAGTGGATTCAAAATTAAAATTGTACTGTAACTCTCCCCACACTTCCTCATCTTAGCAGCCAAGCAAGCATCCACATGTCACCAGAACACTTGTAAAAGAAGTCATTTGGCAGTTTGCCGCATTGCCTGCTAGTTAGGCTAAGTGGTAGCTATATTGTGTTGGCAGCTAATGGCCCTCATCTCCCCAGTCTTCCCTCCCTCGCTCTCGTCTCTGCCTCTCCTCGTCTTCTCACTCCCTCACCAACTGCTGTGTCTTTTTAGCAGCACCGTTGCCATTTCTCCAAGTGTTATCGATATCATTTTGGGTGTCAGGAGCTCATTATTCTGTGTCAGCTATTTTGGTGGAGGACATATGGGGCTGAATTGAGTGGGTGGTCTTCTGTGTGTATGCACATGCATTTGTGTTTAAGTGTGTGTGTGTGTGTGTGTGTGTGTGTGTGTGCGTGTGCGTGCGCATGGTGACCCTGTTGTCACACTGGGAGAGGATAGGTGACAGATCACAGAGTAGTGGGGGGAGCAGTCCCCTGTAGTGGGACCAGACAAGCTGTTAGTTTGCAGTAAAATTAGTGTGGTCACACTGTAAATCCACAGTACGTGCAATTTGTGTGCAGTTTGTGTAGATTGTTTCAGTAGACAGAGCTCAGTGCCGGTAAAGGCCTTAACGGTACTCAGTGCCAGTAAAGGCCTTGATAATGTGAACTTATCCTATCTGGTTCCACACTATCAGAAGTAATCTTAGCTGTAATTATCAATTGCAGATGTGTGTCTGTTCAAAACAGTTACTTTGTTGTACTTAAACATATTATGATAACAGAAGCCTATTTTTCCTTCTGTCACTATCTATTACTAGTCTATTACAAACATTGTTTCTTAACATTAAGAATTTAAGAATTTAAGAAACAAAATCAACAATTGCTTGTTTGTTGTTTTGGTGGAACTGCTCCTAATATATGAACAACTGCAAAAACAAAACAGTACTTTATTATACAATTGAAGACATAGCTGTAGTGCCCATAACAAGTAAACTGATTAAACTAGATCAGTCCAATTCATGAAAAGGCTGCAAATGCTGCTCCATCCACGGTATAAAATGTGTTTTCATTTTAAAGAATACACACTGCAGCACCGCAAAGGCTAACATGAGGTCAACGACTGCACCTTTGTCTCTGTTTTACTTGACCTTCCTTCAAGTGTTATGCCTCATCCAATTTAACCTGCCTCTTCACTTGAACCCACAGTAGGTGATTATCATCATCTTATTAACAAAGATGAATCAAAAACACTTAGTTTTAAAGGGGCTCTGTAGAACTTCTTTGTTGTGCTGGAAGCTGGTCATTAGTTGATGTTGGTGACTGATTTCTAAACTAACCTTAGCTACCGTTGCTTTCTATGGAGAGAAGCGCTGAGATTGAATGTGCATAAAGTCACATCCTTTGGACCTGACATTAGTCATTCACAAAGAAATCCACAGTCCAGCAACCTAGAGAGACGGAGGTCTAATTTTGCACAGTCCCTTGCAATCCGTTCTCATGCGGCCTATAAAAAAGTGATTAAAACATGTAAATTGCTGCACATATTACATAGAACCCCTTTGAGTGGTCTGTTTTTGCTTCCACAGCTGCAGCTGTTTTTGAAAACAGTGACACCAAAGAAGAAGAACATTTAGCTGTCACACAGGTTTCCATAATTATGTCCGGGCAGTCATTTAATTTTCAGGAGGGTGGCACATGACAGACCAAATTACAGCCAGCCTCCCTGAGATTTTAACTAATTTTAAGAAAGCTCCATTATGAGGAGCTATAAAGAGTTTTTTTTTACAATTTTTTTCACAGAGTAAATGCACTTGTCAAATAAACATTATACTAGGTTAGTTTTGCTTGGTTGGTGTGCATTTCCAATATTGGTCATTCTAAGTCAAGTTTTATAGAAGAAACTCGAAGATACAGGAATAACATGACTATGACTCACTGAGATATAAAGTTACAATATGACAATTTCTAATAAATTGTGCTTCTTCCTCGTACAAAGGTTATAACAAACCACATTTGCCTACCGTGGTTTACTAGTGAAATGTAGATGTATGTAATTCCGTTTTATGTTTTGGAACCAGGATTAATGTCACAAAGCATTGAAAGAAAACATGTTTCCATTCTTATCCCCTCAGTATCAGTGGCCATGGCATCACGTCTTCTATTGTCCCAGAACTTGATCAAAACTCTCAGTTAAAATGCTTCTCTTTAGTTATGTGATTTCAGTAAGGTCAATACAATTGCCACCGTCACCTAAGCTGTACTTGTTTGTATTTGTAGTCTGAAAAGACAGTTATCCACCCAAATTTAATTTCACAATGTTTATTTGCTTCAAATTGTTGCTGAGTAAAAAATGCAAATGTCCCATAAATGGTAATATCCCTGGCAATTACTTTGTAGAGCTTGGCTCATGCAGATCACACACATAAACCAATCGGACTGATTAAATAGTGCAGCACTGTCATTATGATCCTGCTGAGTAAACTCCTCTTAGTTATCTTGTTTGATTAGAAATAAATCTTGAGGCTTTGGGAGATTTTCCTTTGAGCACCAATCCATCTCAGGTAGTTATTTAGTTAGCGATGTGACGTGCAGTGAGTACTGCAGTGTTAAACCCGGTCTGAAGAAGGTTCATCTTTGTGGCCATGTTGATGACTGCCTGTGAATACAAGAGGGTGTTGAGGAGGAGCTAATCTCTTGCATAAATGATGAAGGCCTGATGAATATTTCAATGGAGCCTGTTTCCTTCCTCATCAATTCTCCGCTCTGCTCTCAGGAAGCGTATTTGCCAAGGAAAGGTTATTTTAATTTGAACTCTTGGAGAAATTTGAAATTGCAAAAAATGATTCATTAGGTTTTGTGTTTTTTGTTTTTTTTTTACTGCGGATTCCTCCCCCCCTGCCCTCCCCTCCCACCTTTCTCCCTTTCTGTGTCAGCTATCCAGCAGCAGATTCATGGATGCTTTAGGTAGATAGCTAGCCAGTTAGCTAAAGTAGCTCCTATTGGAAGTATCTAACAGTTAGCATGCTGATTAACTTTGGGACAAGATGGCAGACCAAAACAGAGCAGAGCCCCAACGGTTTCGCATCCTTCTGCTTTGTTGTGGTTGCAAATTGTGGAGGAGGTAAGAAGACCTTGTGTGTACCTGATGACCTCCTCTGTACATGTTGGAGGCAAAATGGTCCGTCGGCATGTACTATCCTGGTCAGCGCATTGTTGTGTGTTTGTGTGTCTCTAAGCAGTTGAAACACACGCATGGTGGTTATGAATTTGTGTGTGTGTTTGTGTGTGTGTATGGGTATTTGTGTTTTGCAGGCACATGCCACATTGTGTGTGCGTGTGTGTGTCTGGCAGTGCTAGTTTAATAAGGTCTAGAGTCTGCTCTGTGCCGCAGGGACTCGCAGCTTAGGCGATGGGCTTACCTCAGAATGAAACCAATCTGTTTAGCCTGCTCTCCTCCCCTGCAAAACGCTCCATTTTCTCTGTCCATAAAGTTAAATGACATTTTCCTCCCGGCACCCTTATGCCATGTCAAGTACCTCCAGAGATGTTGCAGGCCGACCTGGGAGTCACGAGTGTGTGTGTGTTGAGTGAGAAAGAGACCTCTGAAGGAAGAAGCAAACAGTGGGACATCCACATCTCAACCCCGCTCTGCTTGAGGGGCCTGCTTCTGTGAGGAGACAGCTGCTTTGAAAACGTCAGTGGTGAAAGCCAAAGGGATATTAGACTTGAAACATGGGTGTTTTGTTTATATATGAACCAGCAGGCCTCTTCAGACAGATGGGAAATGACAAGGAAATTATTCATTATGAATAGCAGTTTTTTTTTCTCCCTTTGAATGATATTTTGAGTTGCTATATTTGTACTGTGCAGCACAATGAGTGATCTGATTTTTCAAAGTAAATCTTGAACAGAACTCCACCCACACACTCACCAAATGGCTCGTCGGCCTGCCATAAATGACTGATAAGATGTTCCTTCTTTGCTTGGAAGGACAGAGTAACACTTCCACTCAGTTTACCCTCTATCTCTGTCTATTTAGGAGTCTAGCTGCCTGCCAGCAGAAGCTCGGGACTGTGTCCAAACATAATCATGATATTAGCTAGATCCTTATTTATGTGTCCCTACCCCTTCCATTTCTCCTCTTCTCCTCTTTCTCTCTCTCGCTCTCTTGCTCTTTCTCACTCACTCAATCTCTTTCTCTCTCTCATCCTTCTGCTCAGCCCTATTACGTATGCATCCATCCTTCCCACTCCACACATTTCCAATCTTCCCCAGTTAGCTACAACAAACATTACATTTACATATTGATTTCGTAGTTTTAGTCAATGTAAATATGCTGTCATTACAGTAAATTTGAGCTTCTGTTAACATAAGCTCGTCCAGATCTGCGCAGATTAAGGGTGTGATTGCATAATTAATGTGTGCGCTACATATTAATTCCCCCATCCCTCTCTTTCTCTCAACTCTTCCTCCTCTCCTTGGGTTCTGAGCCCTGATTAAGTGCCTGCTTCGGCCCTTAAGCCTCCCATTGATATTCAGCCTCACAGACCCAGCGTTTGCTCAAAACGCTACTTAACCTCGCAGCTTATTGTAAATGAAGCTTCCAAAAGTTGATTCCCCCACCTCCTCCTCACTACGTGAAGCACACAAAGTGTCTGCATTTGCACCGTTCACAGCGTCTCTGTCACAGCCGTAAGCTACTGCTATATGGTGCCAGTCCACAAAGTCTGACCCTTCAAGGCCTCTCGGACAGGCCCCGTCTACACTGCCAGGTCTCCACTTGCTTATAATCAGTACATGATGTCCAATGTGAGAGTATGAACATCTCAGAGCAGTTAACTGTAAATAGCTTGTATCTGTCCATCTTTGAGCATTTTTAAAAATTTTGATGATTTGAATTGTGAGATATAAAGGCATATCACATTGGTTTTATTGGTTTTACTATACTCCTGAGTTTCTGTTCTAGTGTATATATATTGTTTAATTATTTGAGTTTCTCATTATTCTTGTCATTTTTTACATCCATGTTGTGAATGAATTTCAATTGCAGTGGAAGAATGTTTCACCCTGCTATAACCAATGCAGATAGAAATACTAGAATATTTTAGGAGCATTACATTCAGTGCATTTATAGTCCTCAATCATAAATTCATCTTCTAGTCTCTGGCACAGCTTACAGTAGCCTATTATTGATATGAATGGTAATTGATATGGCTTTAATTTCTATAAAGGCATGTTTCAGTAAATAGATAGAAACTTAAGTAGTCAAATACAGCACTAATCCAGCAGCAACTGCTGAAGAGGTCGTGTCATGCACAATAATGGTACTTTTATCATTAACTTTCTTGGCTTGAGAATGATATTATCTGCAGTGCTGGTTCCTTATGGCAGCATTGTTCAAAACGTTTACTGGGTTCCTACAGGTCACAGAAATCGTAGAATGTTTGTGAATTAGAGGGAAGAAAATGGATTGTTTTCAAAAATAGACAAATAGACATGGGTCATTGAAAGTGCTTGAATTTATTTAGATTTTTCATGGGAGAACACAATTTTATTTTATTTTATTTTTAATTCAATAGGCTACGTTCTGCTGTCTTTTTAAAGTTATTGAGCTTTTGTAAAGCGTGCTACTTTTCATTAAAAAAAAAATTCCCAATGTTGTAACAGTAATTAACCTTGATGTGTGATCCGTGTTGGGTTCTTGAATTGAATTTGGAATTGTGGCTGGAAAGTCCTTTTTAAAAGTTTTATGGTCAAATACCTTACCAAACGCTGCAGATGAAGAAGTGCAGTTTGTGTGAGTGCAAATCACAGTAAAATCCTGCGTTTAAGCCGTCTTTAGGGTTTTGCAGTTAGAAAGATGCTGAAGGCTCTCCTGGGTTATTTCATAATAGCTTCCAGGTTTGTTAGCAATAAGGTAGATTGATAGGCTCCATGCTGTTTCCGTGCAGGTGGTCATAGCTGTGGTAGCCCGCTGTGCTGTGTGCAGCTCCGGCCAGGCTTGTTAAGACACAGCCAGTGAAGTGGGCGGCTAGCCCCCAGAGGAGATGCCCACCTCCCTGTGGGCCAGCAGGCTACCACTAGTTGACAAGTTTCAGCTTGCCCTTCACTTGACTGAGCTACTCTTAGTGATAATGTTTGTTTTCCTGTACCCCTTCCTTTTATTCCTCTTGAGTCATTATTCTGCATCTTTTACATGTTCCTTTTCTGCATCAGTTTCTATTTTTTTTATTACCTTTACTGTGTTTGTCCATATGTCTTACTTTTTGAATCTTTTCCCTCCTCATTTAGTCTCCAAGAGTCGTTAAACCAGAACTTCCTGCTGATCATCAGCCACCGCGAGGCCCAGAGGGACTACAGTCTCAACTTCCCCGGCTCCAGAACCATACAGGAGGTATGACGCAAACCATGCAGGACATCAGAAAGTCACTTTTATATGCCCAGACACACACAAAAAGCTCTTAGTAACTCACCCACAGACTCACATGCATAATATTATTGTACCTGAGTCTAGTTTCCCATAACACAGCTTTCATTCCATTGGCCAAACATTGCTAGTCTATCTCAGCCATCGATTCATTATTCATCACAAATGATCACATTTCCGAGCACATAATTACTCTCACAGCTGCGGTCTGGTACAACCCCCTCTTTTTCTACCCACTCCCCCTTTGCAGCTTCTTTCTCCATCTCCCTCTCTTTCTCTGTCAGCAGTCTTGGAGGCGGTTTAAATACTGAACAGTGTTTGATCTAGGCATACGGGAGTGATGGAAAGAGACAGAGTACATTCATTTTCTTCATCTGAAACTAAACAGTAGATTTGGCAGCCTATGAAATATTTATAGCAACTCATACTGGACCCAGTGTGAAGGCAGTACAACGCCCTGTCCATCGGTTATTACTATCAAAGCTGCAAATGGATTAAAAGGAAGAGCATGAAAATATATGACTGTGCTTGTGTGCCCATGTAGATTTGTATGTGTGTGAGTGTGTCAATGTTTGGGCCCCATTAGCTCACGCACACACACACACACGCACACACATACACACACACACACACACGGACCCATACATATTACTGCTATGTACTGTCCTGCTCTTACCTCCTATGCAGAGTGAGACCTGAGCAGGCTTCATTTGTTATTCACAGTTGATAGCCTGCAGTCGCAGGTGAGGGGAAATAAGCACCAGACTGATCAGGTAGGACAGAAAAGTCCCACTGTTGATCTTACCTGCTGTGTTAGTGTTTGTGAAGTAATTAGTTAAATCATTTTTTGGACTAAATTCATAACATTGACATTCAAATACTTTATAAACATTTGAATGCTGCACAGCTTTTTTCTTGAATTGAGTATCTTGCATCCTGGAGAATAGCTGGTTATTGAGTCTCACTCGCAGGTCGTCAAGTGCTGACTTTGGTGTGGACTGAGCCACCGACCTGAAGCGTCTCTCTCCAGAATTGCTTACCTTTAACAGGCAGTCAACTAGTACCATTATTACATTCATTTAACCGTAACGAAAAATCTATTTCGTCTTAAACAAACGGCTAGTAATTCACTCTTCAGTAGCAGTGAACGGTGTTCCTCAGAAGTTCTTTGCTCACTGCAGCTAAGGCTGGCTGTTCAGTGCAGGTCAAGATTACACTAATAATAATCAGGCTACTAGCAGGGCTTGTAATGGTGCTAATGGAACAGATTAGTACAACCAACATCTCAACTGGAGGAGGCAGCTCGCCTCCCCGGTTCTCTCCCTCTCCTCCCTAGCTCCTTTTTTCTCCTCCCTCCGTCATCTCTCTCCTTTCTCTCTCACCCTCTTCTCAGGCAGATGGTTTTGATGAGCACCCACTGTGAACCTTAAGTGTTTCTGCTGGGATTACAAACACTGGGGAGGGGTCCCTGTGGCGTGGGAGGGGGGAACCATGGACACAGAAAGGAGGCAAAGGACTGCTGGCTTGGTGGGGGTGCTGTAAGAGGCCATAGGGGAAAGAGAAGGGACAATGTGGGCTTAAACAGGCCTCCATGTCGCGGTCTTTTCCTTACGCATGCTTGTCTTTAGGCATCTCAAGGCCCCCTGCAGTGAAAATGAGGCCCAGAACTTTAACCTGCATAGATCTGGACTGTGTTTGCCCCATGTTGACCATGCTCTTTATATATTTACTCTTGAGCCAGGGAACAGGCGTCTTTCCCTTACTAATTTATTACTGTAATGCTGTGTATGGGAGGATTTAAAAGGTTTAGTAGATGAGATCTACAGGTGCAGCTCCAGACAGTCAGATAGTGGTTCTGAATGACCTCAGCTAAGTTCCTTTGGAGTAATATGTGATGCTCATAGTAAAAAAGATAAGGAATGAGGTTGTGAGTTTTTTAGTCAACAACAATAATAATAGAAGACACAAAGTTTTTTTCTGTCATCATAAGAAGAATTGAGAATGCAACAAAGAAGTAACACCATATTCGGCCTGCCTGACTCCCCCTTCTGCTCATACTGTGTCCACTCACAGACACATATGGACTCCACCACAGAGCACCTTTCTCTCTCCACTCTCTCTTTTGTCTTAGCTGAAGACTAGCCGATGGTCCCTGCTTGTGCATATCAATAGGGATAGAGTCCTATCTTCTTGTTTGTCTTTGCCAAAGGCTCTGGCTTTGCCTTGTGGCTCTCAGGGAACTGCCCTTGCCCCTCCCTTTCTATCCCTTCATTCTCCATCTCTCTCCCAGTGTCCCTTCTCTACCTTCTTTCTTCTCCATCTCTAGAGCGCAGGGCTGTGTAGACTCTGATTGGCATTACCAGACAAGAGTGTGGGGGTAAGTTGCTGGCTAGCTTCTGAGCTAAGCTGGTGAGCAAATGTTTGCCAGGGACGTAGAGGGTAGAATAGGGATGGCTGCTGGTTTCGGGGTGTCCGTGACCAGACCAGTTGTCCTGGGGATTTCCCTTCTCCGCTGCCCCCCGGGGCTGTGCCTGGGCCCCATCCCGACTCCGCAGCTGGGAGACATATAGGAATCAAATGCAGTCAGGGCTACAGAACTGAGAAAAGGAAGGTTGGATCGCAAAAGGAATGAAAGAAAGGCATCTGGTGCCTAGGGGAGATGAAGAAAGAGAACGAGAGAGAGAGAGCTTGTGACTGTTTAACGGAAACCTTTCCTTCTCTTTGATTTGCTTCCAGCCAGGGATTACAGGCAATTGGCATTTACAATGATTGGATCATTAATTTTGCCATATTGCTGCAGCAGCTCAGCACTGCAGCCAGTTTAACTAATGTAGTGTGGCTCGAACGTCCCGCATCTGAACATGAACAACTCAGTAGCACTGTATTTCTCACTAAGACTTTAATTTAATTCAAGTTGAGCTCTTTACATTTTATTGTCTGTATGTACAAGTAAGATTGATGGATACCTTTCATGAGCCGCTGGAGACTTATACAGCCTGGGGTTATATATAGGCATTCTAACAATACATTGTAGATAAAAGTAAGTTTTAGCTGGCGATTATAGGTAAAATTGGCTGCCCAAAGGAAATTACTCAGAGTCACATTAAATATAAGTGTTTTGATTTGTTGCAGTCTAACTTATCAGTGAGGTGACAGACAGGGGGCAGCATTAGACAGTATTGCTCCCTGTGTGATGGCTGCTGTGGGCGACACATGCAGTGCTCTGTAACTGAGGGCTGCAGCAAAAACTTCAATTACCTGGAGAAGCTACAGGCTGCCGCTATAATTTCTGAATTACTTTGTCTTTGATGTGGTTGCATTAGATTCCCATAATAGCGCGGTATTTTTCTTATGGTCAGCAAAAGCCTGTGTGAATGGCTGCCTTCACATTCTGGTGGTGTGGTTTCAGGTGGGCAGGCCTGGTGTGTAGCTGTGTTTTCTCTCTGTGGTGAGATTAGGTTGTCCTCTGCCAGGTGCCTTTCACTGTCTGTCTCCACTCTCCTCCACCACCACCTCTCACCTTCATTCTCTCTGTGGTGGGCGTTAGTTTGTTGTTTCTCTGATGCTGCTTTAACCTCTGACTGCAGCCTCTTCATTACTAGTGTTTATGCCTCTCCTTTCCTCCCTTTTCCCCCTTATTCATCGGCTGGCCAGCCGGTCAGTCAAATCCCTGTAGTCCGGCTGGTCAAACATAGATATTACACTCTGTAATAACACTGGCCACCCGCTCTGACCCCAGCCCGCTATCCTGGCCATTGCTTCTCTTCATAAGGATAGGCGCCGAGCAGTGTGGTGTAGGATTTACGATAGAAAGACAAAGGATGGACTGTGCCACTCATTTATTATTGTTCTTTTATTTTTTTCTCAGCTTGTTTGTACTGTGAATTGCTTTGCTCTGCCAAGCCCAGCACAAATAAAATCTAATTTCTTTGAGAGACTGATGACTTTGATAGAATATTTATTGTTGCCTTCATAGAAAGATAAATTCAGCTTTAAACATAGTAATTTCTGCAAGCAGCCCATCGTGTGTTTTGCTCTCAGACACCTACACAAATGTATACACAGATGCAAAGTGTATGAGATTATTAGGATGAAAGTGAGCAGGCAAAGTCTTCCCCTCTTTTTTCTTAGCCCAGTGTTATGCAGCTGCTTTCCTGCCTTGCTTGACGTTGGCTTTGACTTTGTGTTTGTAGCGTTCTTTAAGTTTCCACCTCCATGACCAGCATCCGTGCATATGCCCAAGGATCCATCTCTCTTCAGTGCTCTTTACAAAGACAGGATTTGACCCGTGTGCAGAGGGATCTTTGCTCTACAATTGACAGTTTTCTCAGCATTAGTGTCCAGCCCTGTGGGCCCGAAGGGCAGGATTCTGTTGAACAAATGCACCAGAATCCACGGCCGCCAGCGCTCAGACGCCGACAGGGCTTTGATCAGCTTCGGCTGGCGCACATCAGGCTGGCGTTAGGGCTTTAAACCAACAACCCACTGGACGGTGTAACACAGCGCTCGCTGGGTCAGGCGCTGCTGGCTGCTAACTGTTTAAAAGCACGGAATGTTATTAAGTGATGCAGATACAGCGCCCGCGCATGAATGGGAAAAGAGAAATACTGTTCATTTCAGAGCGTGGGGCTGTTGTTGCTGGGCATTAGCTGTGGCATCTGAAGAATGCTGATAACACTGGCTGTCTTTTTTATTTTTTTCTCCTAACTCCTATTGACTCATCTCCACCTTAATTCTCTGCCTCCACCCTATGTTTTCTTCATGCTGAATGGAGGGTACTTTGTTGTAGCCCTCTCATAATTTATTACACTATATTTACTATTAAATTAGCCAAACCACTTTTTTCAGTGTTAATATTACTTAATAATGACTGGATAGTAAAGAAAAATATAAACATTCTTAATGAATATTAAGTTAAGATTATTTTTTAAATTGTACCTTTCCCTATCACTAGTTGGTCAGATTTTTGTACATTAAAATAACTTATTTTATCTTCCCTTTATGTTTGCAGGTGAAGAGGAACATTTCAGACTTGACAAACATCCCAGTCCGGCATCAACAGTGGGAAGGATGGCCTGCGTCAGCATCTGATGACTCTGTAAGAGACACAGGCACACAAAAACACTATAAAACATCAAACACTTGGTACTATAACAGTTCTACAGGAAAGATGTCAGCATCTGTGCCCACTTTTCTCTGTTCTGTCCTTGTGTATGTTGCCCTCAAAGATCAAGAGAATCCTTTTAAAGATAATTAAAAGCCAAGCACAAATTGATTGTTTTACATTGTATTACAATTTGCAGTAGAAACTGTTCCATGCTCTGTAATCCAACCCCAAAACCATCTGTCAGAGGCATGAGAGTAAGATGTTGAAGCTAATTAAGATGTCAAAGACTGTTCCCATCCCGTGTCCTCTATCTGTGGACATTAAATCTCACATCATTGAGTCCCACTGACCTCTCCCGTCCCAGGGTCGCTATTCCCAGCCATTCACTCTGCACACAGTCAAGCTGATCAGAAGCGGCCCTCATACAGAACCTTGAGGAACCTCTGACCCCTTTTGTCTCACCCCTTCTTTGACAGCATACGTGTTCCCATGCTAATTGTATGGGATGGTTTATCATGCTACATTGAGGAGCTGTTGTGCACACATTCTTGTGTTAACCCCAAGCTAACGTTTTCCTTTTAGATCTTTGTGATTGTTGTTTGGTTTGGAGTATTGGTATTGACTTTGTTTCATCTCTTTACCAAGTGTTATTGAATGTGCCCCTATGCCAGGACTGACTCTACTGTAGCAGCTAAATTTTTCAAAATATTAATGCCAATTTATGATAAGTAAAGACAATTTGTTTTCCATATGCAGTGTTTTCTAGGATACAGTGACAGTCTCCTCTATGTCACTCATTGTTTGTGTTTCAAAAAAGCAAATGAGCAATCACTGCACCTGTTTTTATGTAAGATTAACAGAGAAACAAAGAAATTGCACTATTAATGTGCCTGGAAGGGAAAAGGACAAAAGGTTATGCATCCTTTCACTCCAGAAGATTGTTTGCTTTATTTTGTTCCATTACAGCTCAGAGCAGGCAATTGTAAAGCCGGTAACCACCAAACAAACCATACTGCTATGATACAGATTTGTCATTGTTTGCATTATCTTTGTAGACATCCAGTATGTGATCAGCTAACCACCCTGGATTGCAACAGAAATACAAATCTTAGTTCTAATCTGAATGCACATTGTGGGCATGTTTGTGCCATGACCGACCTCAGTATTGTGTTCATGTATTATGACTCCGAATGATATACTTTTACAGTTTGCAACCATTACATTCAGATTTATGACACTTAGCATTAACAGGGGAAGAGAGATAACAGACATATTTAAAACTGTGTTCAGGATGTTGATGTGTCCAGCTGCAGTAGACTTAACAAGGAATATGTGATTCTTCTGTGAAAAAAGAACAAGAATGGGAACAATTCTTCAACATGTCTTACTTAGTTTTTGTGAATTTTGACCTGAATACCATTTGACTTTTTTAATGTCATATTCTTTGCCCACTGATCACTGAAAACATTATTATATCACACTTAAATTTAAAATAATTAATTTAGCTTCCATTTTCATTTCTTTTTATAATCTCAAATAATCTACACCATCATGGAATTAATGTTTAAAAACACTATGATATATAAAATAATTATTTAATCTTGAATAAATTCACTTGCAGTGTCTGAATCAGTCATTTAAAAAAATATTTTGTCTATTTTACCCCTTTAAAAAAAAAAATGTGGTTTAAGTGGTATTAGACAACCTTAGCACCAGCATCACTCTAGTTTGTGAACTTGTTTTGTAACAAGCAAGCCCAGACGATCTCAATGTAATGTTTAGATAAGTAAGGATAAATTAAAATAATTCCCTTTTTGTCTTTTATATTTTTATGTCCTGTATCTGTGCACCTCAGCTCGGCTGCCTACTCCGTAGGTAGCTGTGAATATGATGGCTAGGGATCCTGAAGAGATTGCAGCTCATTGTGGCATCATAGGCCCCATTGGCACCTGGCTAACACACATCTGCAGTGTCTGTGTTTCCTGCATGAGGAGATATTAAAAAGCACAGAGACAGAAGTGTAATAATGGCCTCTACTCTCGCCGCAGCCCTCTTATTGAAACGTCTGAAGGTATTAACAGAGAAAGCCCAGGGCTTGGCGGGCCTAGCAGGCGGGTAGGAAGCCAGTGTTAGTGTCTAGCTCATTAGCCCAGTCTCATCTCCCGGGGTTTGGGCCAATAAACATGGCAGCCAGAGGCCCCAGATTACGTTTAGCTCTGCACACTAGCCCGCTTGCAGTGGAATCGATTACTACTTAACCCTGCTTTGCCTTTAAGTGTTTGATATAACTTTTTTTGCATTTACGTTTGTGTGTGTTGTGTGTGCGTGTTTGCATTTGCAAATGTGCCCGTCTTATTGTACACACTGTATTTAGGGCTGGATATTAAACTTTAATTCTTATCGAGTACCACTTGAGCTGTGCTGGAGCACCAAATTTTGAAAACATCTAGTTCAAAATAGTCATGGAATCCTTTGTCAAAGTGTTTGTCTTGTTTACTCATTTTCTGTGAGGTATTTCCTGATTCTTATATTTTCTTTAAATTCACAAAATTACACATTTACACAGCCGATGTTCAGCTTGAATAGAAAAAAAAATAGTTTTTTTGTTGAAAATTTGTTTTTCACAGTAAAAGTGTAATTTTTGTACTGCTGTGCAAACTGCAGTAGTGTATTGGCAACAGTATTGAAACATTTCTAAAAATAATGCCAGATTAGTTCCGATTAGCATGGATGCTATAGTAGTTGAGTTGGTAGTTCCCAGAGAGACTCCATTCTCAGTCAGGTTGGTTGCTGCATTTGCTGCAGCGACAGTCATAAATTAAGCTGTCTAGGAAATCCTTTTTGCACAAGACCCACTATAAATATATCTTTTTACTTTAACATGTTCATCTAATTGATCAAACTGTTCAGAGTATCAGTTTCAGCTGTCTGTTGTTCTTGTCCTCTGAGAAAGATATTTGAGTGGCTGCATTGTTTGTTTATGTATTGTTGGAGCGTAGGAAATCACTTTGTTAGAAAGAAATTCTCACCTTTCAGGGGAAAACCAGTAGTTATGTGCTGCGTCACCCTCCGGATACAGTCCACTCAATGTGTTTCATTGTTTATTGTGCTCTGAATTATTCAAAGCCTTATGGAGAGTTGAAATTGGATCACAATGGATAATGCTCACATAGCACTGAACAACAGATCAGTATATTCACTGCACTTGTGTTATTGTATTCGGTGTTAGAGCAAGGAGGCTGAATGTAAACGGAAGTGGCACTAAATGTAGTTAAAGCAGTAGCAATGTGAGGCGATGTTCATTTTTAGTAGACAGATTGTTTTGACCTCAATCAAGTACTGGCATGAAATATTTCTCAGTCATTTCCTTGTTCCTCATAGATTCAGTAGAAGACAGTGAGTACTATGTTCCACAGTAGCATTCCTTAAATTGTCTTTGTGTCCAGTGCATGACAATCATCTTGGTAGAACTGGAAACGTCCTCTGTCAGAAAAAGAGTACACTTGTTGGACTTTGCTATAGTTAAAACTTGAATTCCAAACAGATTAAAACAAATACTCCAGCATTTATTTCAGATACCATGATCTAGCTCTGCCTTCAAATTCCTACTGATACTTGCGGCTTTGACAAAGCTGTTCCGAACAGTTCTGAGGATGATGACAGAGGTCTTGGCAACAGTTGACTGATTTCCTGTGCTGTTTGAAATACGCTTTGAGCCTCTTCCCCTGCTTCCTCCATCCCTCCTCTATTCCTTCGCCTGAGCAATCCGGCATGGAGAGTTTCCAGACAGGCCTCATCTCATTGGAGCTGTTTTGACTGGCAGTCTTTCCTCAACACATGTTGGAGTGATTGACAGCCAGTGGGACATCCTTATTACATCCCCTCATCTCTTCAGCCCCCAACCACCCACCCTACCTCCTAGCCAGTAATTGCTGACATTTATGCAGTGTTTCATGCTGTTTGCTAATGTATTAATGCTGCAGAGAGTTGGAGGTGCTCTGCCTTCTAGGCCAGCACCACCCTCCATTTCCCAGCTGGCATTATGGAATCCTGTTCTACCTTATAGGCGCCTACGAAACCAAGGGTTTATGTGGGGGGGGGGGGGTTCCCATAGCAACAGGGCTCAGCCGTAAACTCAGGCAGAGTCCCCCCTCCCTTGTGAGATTGACTGCATTCAGGTGAGATTCAGCATCAAGTTAGTCTGTCTCATTTTCCATCTCTTCTTACTGTTTTTATGTGTTCTGTTAAGCTCACATTTAACGGAAATGAAAGGAGGTTCCTTATTATTAGATTAGTCACATATTAGATGCCCCAACTGCACAGGAGCATAGAGGCACAGCACCATGCTGGGTGTAAGAGACACCACCTTAACACCCACTGTTAAGCATCACCCTGATCCAGCAGTTGTAAATTCCTAATTTAACTCTAAATTAATTCAACTTTAAATTAACTGAGATGCTGATGGGCTTAACACAAAGTACACAAGCCTTATTATATTTATCTTTATATGGAAATCAAGGCATTTTATAGCCCTCAATGTTGTACCAGTTTTTCTACGTGGTATCAAAAATCGATATATTTTCAAGAGATGGTTTTGTGGTTAGAAAACACTACTGGCTAGTGGCCGATAATGCACCAATAAAGTTGGCCAATAAAGGTGACGTAGAAGAAGAAATAGAAGAAGAAAAAGACATGTCATCACCAATTTGGAGGGTTTTCTTACAAACACAATTGCAATTTACAGTTCATGTTCCAAAAGGTTTCAGAGAGGAGGGAAAAATCTACGCATCTAACACTAGAAAGGCTTAGAAGAGCTGTAAATTATAAATTGATCCATCTTTACTCAATACATCTTAACTGTATCAGCTGAAAAATAAAATTCATATTGCACATCTCGAAGTATGAGATTCTTTAGTTCTGTATTTGTATGTGTGTGTATGCACGTTGTACACACTGTGCAGACACTAATCAGGAGAGGCTCAAAGGAGCCTGAAACAAGGAAACCATAAGGTGTAAGGGTGGGGCTCACTTGATTTGTCCATTTCTTGTTCTACTTTCTTTCAACCTGTCAAGTATAATTTTTTTCTCCTGATGGCACTGTTTCTCACCTGTACTCCTTCCTCTATCCATCTCCTTTCTCTTCACTGTCTACTGTGCTCCACTTCTGAAAATGTTTTTCTTCTTTTGTTTTTTTAACAACCTTAAAAACAAAATAAAATGTACAGTAAATTGAAGAGAAACCCATATTAAAATGATCCCAGGGCAGAGGACTGTTAGCTTTTTGGTCAGTCGTTTTCCCCCTCCTGAAATCTGGGACAAGTGTTTTGAACAACTGTGTCACAGGGGATCATTGATTGTTCAACGATGTAATGGATCTTGTTTTCCAGATGTGACTATTGATGACACACGTTGCCAGCCCGAACAGTGGTCTAAGTCTGGGAGAGTGTCTTTGAAAAGACCGTGCATGACTGATTTTTTTATTTGATTGGATGTTCAAACACACACTGACCAGTTCTTTCCTCGCTCCATCAAAGAGAAAGTGGTGTAAGGTGGTACTGTGGTTGCTGTCAGTGCAGCTGTCAGTAGTAATTATCTCACACTCACAGCCAGACACCTAATCCAAACACTGCCTACACTAGAAAAGAAAAACTGAAACACAGGAAGAATGAAGGGAGAGAAAGGAAGAGAAAGAAGGATAGAGAAGGGAAGAAAGAGTTGAAGAGGGGAGGGAAAGGAGGGAGGGGGCTGAGGGAGAGAGAAAATTCTTTCCCTGTATCGGCCCCTGAATGCTTCGAGCCTCAATGCAAGTGTTAATTAAAAGAATCCAAAAAAGAGGAGGCAGTTCCTTTGTGCAGAGATGTGGGAGAGGGTCATTTGGGGGGGTTAACCTCACCCCCCCAGCCCCCGTGCCCTGCGGTGCTTCAGCCTTGTTTCCACGTTTTACCACTGAGCTGCCTAGCTGCACTTGTGTACCTCAACATCAGGAGAAGCCATCGGGTCAAAGCGAGGAAGAGGATTGAGAGGCACTCAACTCGTTTTTTTTTCTTCCCCTTTTCACCTCCCCTCCTTGCATCCATGTCAGCCCAAACCCTCCAGGCTGTCTTTGACAGGGGAAGTGATCAACTTTATTTATACACTTATTAGACCCTCAGACGAAAGCCTCTCATTGTGAGTAGCCGGTGTAAAGGGTTTATTGGGATCCTCTCGGCAGCCGCTGTTAAAGATTCTCACGTTTGATTGCCACTCGATTGGGGAATAGATAGAATAGACTTGGGGCCACGCCATCACATCCTTAAGGCTCAGACCCTGTATGTCTTTGTCTGCTTCAATACCTACAACTCTCTCTCACTGCTAATTCAGCTCTCAGGCCTAGCACCAATCATGTCTCAAATGGCTTTTCTTTAAGTCACTGTCTGTGTTTTTTTCTTTCGTTTAATAAAAAGTATCGCTAACCTCCTTTACTTCTACTGTCAGGGATTTTTGTTCCATTGATTCGTTAAGTTCTCTGGAAAAAATATGAATACCAGAAAGATCTAATAAACAGGACCAGAGTACTAAATCGGTTAGAGTTAAGTTACACGAGCAAAGACGAGGCAATTCGGTTAAGTGTTCTTCGTAGGTGTTCCAGGGATACTCAGCTGTCCTTGCTGTGACATTACACACTTGTTATGTCAAGAGTATGCTCACTACTAATTGGTAATAGACAAGAAATACAATACGCATGTACTCCTCTGTTACTGTGTCAGGGGTGACTGACTGTCTGAGGCCTCATTGAAAAGGTTTTAATTAATTGAGAATTCGTGTTTATCATATATATTTGTCATATGTTTCACTGTTGGCTTTAGCGGTGATGTCATTCCTGGTTTGTGTAGTTTCAGCATTGCATGGCAGTCTAGTCGCTGTTTTTTTTTTTTTTTTAGCAGTTTTCTTTGCTTAAGACAACACAGAGAAGGAATACTCATCAGGATATTATTCATTCTCAAACTCTCCAGGGAGATATTGCGTTTTTCATATCTTCTCTTTGGTTACTGAGCTGGTGGGAATTTAAGACACAGCGGTCAGTATTATAATCAGTATTTCCAGAGTCAACTATATTTTCACGCTCCAATAAATTGTAAAATGGTTGTTCCTCTCCGGGGGACCAGTGAGATGGAGTTCATTATCTAAGGTTAGGACAAAAACTGTATGTACACATTTATACTTTAAATATGAAGTATAGGTAGGAACAACCACATCAAAGGAACAAAGAATCTGGTTGCACCCGGGGATTAATAAAATCCTCCATCATGGTATATGTAATTTTATATCAAAACAATGATAGACATTGTGATACTGTATGTTTACTGGAAAATCGATGAAGAATTATGAATTAACCACCTAACAAATAGAATAATTGAAAAAAGTCAATATTACCATGAAGCACTCCTGCTTATTAATTTATACTGTCACTGGAAATAGTCTAAAGCTGCATTTCCAGTGCAGGAACTTTTCCCCAGAGACTAGGAACCTTTGGACCTTAGGGTTGCCACTGCTGGGACAAGGGTCTAGTTCAGATTAACTGGACATTATTTTACCCCCCAAATAGTCCCTGCTTGAGTGATAGTACAGCCCTGAACATTTTGAAATGGTGGAAGACTTGCAGCATTTTATTTTCAGCCATGATGTTCGTTTTTAGTAAATTGTGCAGTCAAGTGGTACAGTCACGAGCAAGAAAGTATGTGTGCAAAAAGCTTTTGCGTTTTCACAGGTGAGCTGAGTAATTAGGCTGATCTTTGCGGGTCTTAAGATCATTGTAAGAGATGTAGACAACAACAGGCTGAAGGAAACTTTTTCGTTCTTTGAAAATTTATTCTTGCGACTAAAGTTCTGGGTGGGTGGCTAGAATACACTGTATTGTTTTAATACATTCAGACTGAATGCAACTTTTACGTGTTTCTCTCTTTAGAGCCTGATGCGACTCAAGCGTTGTTTTAGATGATGTGTTCACTTTTAAGACATTTGATTTAAAAAAATGCATTAATGAACTGTAGAGCAAAGGCAATCATTTCCAATTGAAGCCAAAGCCTTAAACTCATAAATGTTTTTCATTTAAAGTTTTTTTCTGCTCTTGAGTCTGAGAACTAAATTTTTTTTAGTAAATATTGACAATTCTTGAATGTGCCCCCTAGGTAATGATAAGTTAAAGGGATATATATATTTTATGATATAAATGTAACTTGTTAAAAATCTCTGGCCGTAGACAAAATTTATGTCATAATGGTATGTATCATCTTATTGCCCTAGGTGCACCTAGTCATGCATGTAGCTCAGCCACAACTGTCCAAATGATTTTTGTGCAAACATGTTGGTCTTTGTTCCCATGAACTCACCTTCTCACATTGAAAAAGATAACGTACTGTGAAAAGATGGAAAATAATAGCCACCAGACACTTCAGTTCTTATCAGTGCTAGGTACACAGCAGTACTCACTCGTAAGTCCATGTTGCTGACAAGGTCTAGTGGTTACACTGTTCTCTCCTGCTATAGAAGCTGAGGCCAGCATGAGGAACCGTTCTACTTTAAAAGAAACACAGCGAGACAAACTCCCTGCGGTCTGTGTCGCCCCTTTTCAGACTCAATTGGCGTAGCATGTAATCGTCTCCTGATTCAACCATGTCCAGCTGCTCTTTGTGTTTCTTAGCACCTGACAATGGAGCAGATCACAGGACCTCTGTAGGGGACGAGCAGCTTCTCTGCCTCTTATCGCACCCAGCCTGCCTCAGACCTGTTGTTAAGAAGTTCACTCTCCCAGAAAAGTTTCTGCATGAGTTTTCTGCTTTGCTCTCAACAATTAGTTCCTCAGTGGACATAATGTTGCACTATTGTTACAAGTGGCAATACATTCAGGCTACGAGTCAGGGTTTGATTGTTTGTTTGATTGCGCACCACTTTTTATGAGCTAGGCGTCTTCAGTTTCACACTACTTTCTGCAACCGCCTTGCTTGTATTATTGATGTCCCTCTGGGTCAAAGCCAGGAGACACCAGCTGTAATGAGTCCCTGCTGACGCTGACATTTTCAGTCCTGGCTTTGGATTTGGCTGCTCATTAGTCAGGTGTTCTCTTACTGTAAAGCACCATCACATTATCGGCTACTACAGGTGTACAGAAACCTCATCAAGGTTTTTTCCCTGATAGGTGAGATGAGCATGGCTGTGTTTGAAAAGAGATGAAGTATGTCATGATGGGGCTAGGACCACAATCTTGTTGCCCGATAAAGGAAATTCAATGAATAGTTTATACAAAATGACCACATAGAAATGCCTTTTTGTTATTATGTTGTGATTTATATAAAGGTACCTGAACATAATTGATTATGTCTCTTCTTTCAATTAGAACCTATGAACACATTTTCATTAAGTATTTAACAAAATATCAATTATAGAATAGAAGATTAAAAAAAACTCCTCAGCTAAGTATAGCTGCAAAACAATAAGTTTAACATAAGATGTGAGTTTGGTTAAAGATATCAAACATTCGTATAAAAACTCTTTGAACTGATTGAATTGTAGCAGCAAACAAAACAAATACAGGCCTTATATAATTGGCTTTATAACAACTTTTTTGGCTCGCTTTCGTAGACTCTCAGTGCTGTTTCACATGATTCTTGCATTGGTGACAAAAGAAGTTAGTCATGTATGAGTCAGTTATGAGAACCTTGTAAAATGCAGTTTAAGATGTGATTCTTTTTGGGTCCCTGTCAGACTTTTTGCTCCAAAGTCTGCAACACAGGTTGCCCCTCTTTCGGTTACGAGCTTCTCGTGTTGAGCTTGATTGGTCAGAGTCCTTCTCCTGTTTGGAATGACCCCTTTTTCTATCACATTCAGTCTTCTGCATGTTTGTTTGTGTTTCATTCATGCAAACATCCTGCCTGCATGAAGAAGAGTGACAATTCCCCATGATTTTTAACTTAAAAGTTACTTATGTGGACTAAGATTGGGCAATTAATCAGATATAGAAGTAGATGTCACTCAAACGGTTGGCCTTGCTCATTACACATTACATAATCACTCTTTCATTATGTTTTTTAGATGACGCTAGCTGTCTCTGGGATCAGCTATCCTTGCCATCACCTAAGTGTTTGTCGAAGGTCTTCACCAGCCAATTCCCAGGAGCCTACAGAAGAGGTACGCACATGCACACACACACACACACACACACACACACACACACACACGCACACACTTTCTCTAAGGATATGTGTTGTAGATTAATTCCTCCCAGGATGTTGTGTGTACATGCCAACTCATAAAGCATGGTAACTTCTTTTAATTCCATCTTTTGAAATAAAACTAGCAATCAATGCATCATTTATGTTTACAGTGTGCAGATGTCCATATGGTCAGCGACAGCGAGGGGGATGATTTTGAGGATGCGTCAGAGTTCGGTGTGGACGATTCAGAGATGTTCGGAATGGGTTCCTCTACCTGTCGGAAATCACCTATGAGTATGTACAGTGGAGCATCTTAAAAATGCTGGATTAGGGTTGTAGCTCTAGATAGTGTGTTATTGATATGCCACCAAAGCTTCACAATAAAATTACTTTTATCCCATTGCAGTGCCAGAGAATAGTGAGAATGAAGCTGATGCCTTACTGCACTTTACTGCCGAATTTTCTTCAAGGTGAGCTAAGTGTCAAGTGCTTCGTACTGATTCAAAGGACTTTGGAATCAAAGAAGGCTGGTTTGTAACAATGTGTTCTGTGTGTTCTGTGTGTCCTGTAGGTATGGGGAGACACACCCGATGTTCTACATTGGGTCTTTGGAGGCAGCTTCTCAAGAAGCCTTCTATGGCAAAGCCAGAGATGTAAGTAAGATGAGCGACTGCTTGGGGCCTCAGAGGAAGGTTCTTTTTTTTAAATTTACTGAGATACTGTAACGGGTAACAAAATCCTGTTTTTCTTTTTACTTTTAATTTTGACTAAGATATGAGTTACTGATGTTAACAATGTTGGCTTATCCTTTAGAACTGATGTCATTTCTGATTGGTGTAGTCCAGCCGCTGCTCTTTTTTTGAGCAATATTCTTTGCTTAAGACAACACGGAGGAGGAACACAGACTGAGCAGGATTCATTTTTTATCTGTCAAGGGAGATACTGTGTTTCTCATATCTTCTCCTGCATTCCTGAGCTGGTGGGAATTTAAGACTCAGTGGTCAGTATTATAATCAGCTTTTGCTTCTACTTTTTTGTAGCAGCTTCAATTAATAGTAGAATGGATGAGGACCTGTGTGACAGAGTTCATCATATTACAGTAGTTTAGCAAAATTATACATGTAAACGCATACAAAAAAAATGTATATAATAGAGAGTAGAGTTAAGAATTTTGGTTATGAGTACTCAGTCAGTCTATATGATTCCCTCCCACTATAGAAGGTGATACCATATTTCTACTGAGATTTCAGCAGCAGAGATGCTCTGTCAAAGTCTAGTTCACAAAACACATATATCAGATGCCAAAACTCTGCACAGTGTTTAATATTCGCTTTCCAACTGGGAATTATGTTGTTTTTCCCCCCATCCATCTCAGTGATTGTTGCACAATTCAGTAAGTGATTTGTACACTGTTGATGCAACAACATATTCTTCCTGCAATGTTAGTTGGCATGTTAAACTATTGCATAGCTCTGTGTTTCTGGTTTATGTTCATATTAAGTTGTGGAAAACCTTCAATCAGTTTATTTATTTTTGCTGGAGGCCTTGCCATTGGCACCCATGCTGTCCCACAAGATGCTGCTAGAAACCATCATTAGGTTGACACTGACGATGGCTTCTATCTGAAGCGTGTTTGGTTTTTGAATGAATAAACAGACCAATTATCTGTAAGAGATGATATATTGTTAAAGTTTTGGAGCTGTACTTGCTGTTGGTTTTCACTGCATTTATTAGGACACAGAGCTTTGGTTGGTCTGAACTCAGTCTTATGTGGTAATGCCAGAGATGCATGAACACTAAGCAGAAACAACTCTGAAGAAATTTCCTAATGATTATAAACACTATCTAAAATGCAGGACATAGGCTGAATGCCAGTTAGCATTATTTTATAACCACTGAAAGGAAAGGTCTGAAAATGAATAACAACACACATTGAACTGACAAAGATTAACAAATGAATGTAGATAATAGTCAAGGTTTATGTCCTTGTTCATACAATATTCTCTGTCTGCTCCCTGTGTCATTCTTTGTGGAGAAGGCTTTATAGCCACATTGATATCATTTCATCAAATTTTCACCCTGACAGCTGAAGCTTTATTTTTAGCTGTCCACTTTCCCCCTTGTTTTCTGGCTTTTGTCCTTTTAAGGATGCTTGTATCAACTGACAGCTTGTGTGGATTACAGCCTTATTAGACTGTAAGGACACAGCAAGATGTTAGGGGGGTTCAGATCACCAGGCACGGAGAGGGAGGGAGGGTGGAATAGATGATGGTAGGGGCACAAAATGGAGAATGTGGTCTGAAAGGAGAGAAGGGTGCAAAAAGTGAGAGTCAGAAGAAGAGACCGAGATGAGGAAAGAAAGGAATAAAAGCACAAGAGGTTGCAGGGTAAGTTAAAGTGATGGAAGGAGTGTGAAATAAACAGAGATGGAAAAAACCTAAAGAGAAGCTTGGCGTCTCGCCTGCTTCCCAGCTGATCTCCTCTCCTAAGCCAGCACAATATGGCCGATGTCTCCCTGGTGTTCACACGCTCCGTACTGTACCACTGTGCTCGACACAGCGCAGGGGCAAAATAGTATTCATTTTCACTGTATTATGTTTTATTCTGGGTGAGCTTGATTTAGTCTGCCAACTGTGCCGTGGTTAAAATGGCTTTAAGGGAAGCTGGGTGTGTGCAAAGAATTCTGCATAAAAACAGAAGCTATTTGATCTGTTGCGTGTTTGTCCTGTTTTGTCACAGGCGTCCTAGACGACAGGCCAAAACATGCTGCTTTTGACGGTTTCATTACACAGTAGCATATGTGCAAGATTACACCATCCATCCAGCCATCCTTTGCTCTTTGCTTCCATTCGTAGAGGAATCTAGTTTTTGTGTCTTCAGTGTAGAAAAAGCCTACTTCATTAAGGGGATATTGGAATAGGGCAGATTTGACTGAAGGGGGACTACTCAGTGGGTTTATAAACAGAGGAATCAGTCTCACTCTCTGAAAGCCTGGGAGAGGCTAATCACTAAGCAAAACACTACATTTGATGAAGTGTTTCTGAAGGTGTGTGTTGGGGGAGTGTTGAGATGGACTCAATCCATCCTTAATGAAAATGCTTTGGGCTGCAGAGCTGAGCTGAGCTGAGCTGAACCCTCTTGGGGATCAGTGGTTAGTCAGAGCGTACAGAGAGATAGGCCACCCATCACTAGCCACGATCCTTGCTAAATCCCCATCAACGCAGTGGTTAATCACTCTAACCCTGCTCTCCGCTCCTCTCTCCTGTCCGCCACACACAAAGACACATCAAAATTCATAGCCTCGCTGGAGAGGAGAGTTCAGGGATTTATCACTGCCAAGTATCCGCTTTAAAGCCCAGCAATAGCCCCGCCGAGTCAAGAGGAAAGAGCAGTGCTGAAGCAGAATATCTGTCAGATCTACAGCTAGAAAGCAGAGGCGATGCTCAGTCATAGCTTATTGACTACACCTTAAACTCTCATGCATAAATACATGGATTAAGAGTTAAATCAATGTAGAGTGTGAGTGAAAATGCAGGAGACTAAGCTATAAATATACCCAAATACGAACATATATTTAATCTACCAGGGCTTTACACTAGACTGGCAGCCAGGCAACTCCTGGTCACCAAAACTGATAATAAAGATTCTTGTATGTTTGCGTAAATACGATACTATGCAGTTTTATTTTTCTAAATAGTATTTAAAAGCTTTATTGCAGTAACTAACAGATGTCTTTGTAACTTGTTGAGACCTATGGCCCTGTAGGATGTGTGCTACCTTAAACTAGTGGACCTGAGGTGTATGTTGGCGTTGTACATACTCTGCAGTATAATTCTCTGTCCAGATGCTGGGACTTTAAGCCCGCCAAGACTTTGTTTTTGTTAAGGTTCTTCTGGATCTAAGTTAGAAAGTTGGGTAGTTAGTTGAATCAAAGTTTGAATTGCAAATTAGTTTTCTGATGTTGACAGGTTTGTCAAACATTTAACACCACAGTCAAACGACTTAATTTGCTTTGCTTTTGTCTCTAAAACAGATGCCTGTAAATAAAGACAGCATTGTGACTTGCATTGTTGTCTGGCTCCTATATCTAAAAAATTGCTAATGCAACAAATCTTAGAAATGTGTTCATTTTGCAGTGCACATCTTGATGTTGGCTGCCTATATTTTTTATAGATATAAAAGTGGTTACCATTGATCACAACCAAAGGTCAAGAATTGTTAGAATTTATTGAGCCCTGCCTATATTTTGTCCACCTAACCACCAGTAAATGATCAGGGGCTTGCATAGCGTAAAGTCTACTTAGCTTTAAGCGTGTAATTCAAATCTGGCAATTAATTTGATTAGTTCAGTCACACTTAGGAAAGACTGTAAAATGTGATGCTGTTTCTGTTCTAAAGAGGTATTTCAGCAGAGTGTGGAGAGCTTCCTGTGTGGTTGGTCATCGATCTGAGTGTGTTCTCCCACTGTGTGTTCATGGTCATTAGATCAGTCATTTGAGCTCTTCATTTTGAAGTGTTTGCTTTTCCAGACTGAGCCTGCCATCTGTACAGCAATCACTACCTGCACTTCTCTGTCCTTCTTTCCGCTGTAGCTTTCTGTGCAGGGCTGTATCTCATTCACTGACCAGGTCAAACATACCGTATCTGTAATTAAAAGCCTCTTCTGAATGTGACACAAAAATCATTCTGAGAGAAAATTGGCCAATGATTAAACCCTTAGCTGTCTATAAGGAAAAACATGCCACTTAAGCCTTGGAGGTCCCCTTTGAGTTCTCACAAAGAGGCTTCATATTAAAGAGTTATTCCAGACTGTTCTGTTCCAGAATGCCACATATTTTCATATTTATCTTTTTTTGGCATCGCTAGAAACGTCTGCTGGGTGAGAGTGACAAGAAAAATGAAGGAAAGATGAGGTGCAACACAGTATACCGAGACAATATAGCATCTGGGATTTTGGAATGTGGAAACCTTATAGAAAGATGAATATATATATCCTTCATGACCATGTCAAATACTTCATTATCACTGGTTGAACGTTGTTGAAGGCTTCTTTCAACTCTCAAATCTGACTACTGTAGGTATAATTGCTGATAATGATTGACTTTAAATAACTACATTAACTGTTCAATTACAATGCATTTTATTGTAATGTTGAAACATAAAGCACAGGTACAAGACAGTACATATACCAATATTCTTCAACTGCTCATGTTGTACATTGATATTTAAGTTATTAAATTATTATATCTTAATATATTAAGATATTATAAGATATTTAAGTGTAATTCTTAACTCTGAGCAGCACGGTTGAAAATGTAGCCTCTCTGTCCTGCTGTATCAGTCAGGCTCGTTATGGATTATCCTTTGAAATATATCTGGTATTGTAACATTGTGTGTGTTTTATCTGTTTAATGTTAATGTTTAATTTCACACTTGAAGTGTTCTGGATTGTTATAGCAGATAGCACTACCATTGTAATGCTACATGTCTCCTATGGACAGGAGAAATTGAAATAAAATTGTTATGAAAATTACTATTGTTATTAAGAATTTGTTCAATTTAAATAATGCATGTCATGCCATTGCTACTTATTATTCAGTAACAATCACCTAGATTTTACATTTGATCGATATTGGGACTAAGACATTGAAGTGCTATGATGCCTAAAGAACAGGAATACACACACACACACACACACACACACACACACACACACACACACACACTCACACACTCACACCCAGCAAGCTTGGATTTAGGTGAACAGGTGTGTGGAGGGGACTATGGGGTCACTATCTAGCTCAGGTTGGACCTAGTAATTTAGCTGAACTGAGGGATTTGCTCCTCCCTGCTAAGGCAGGCAATACAAAAGATCTGACTTGAAAGCAGAGAGGGAACAGAGGGGTACGGACAGTTTAACTGAGATGAAGGAGTTCAGTGTGCCAAAATGCCCATTTTGATTAGTCTTTACACTTGCTCTAATTGAGCGTGCATGTGTGTGAGTCCTTCACCAGCGAGGTACCACACAGTTTTTATGCGTCTGCGCATGTGTGTCAGGACGTCAGCGTTTGAGCGTGTATCAGGTTGTTTTTTCTTTTTTCTTTTTTTTTCCATGTTGTAAAACCCTCCCTTCCCTCACACTCATTCCTCTCTCAAGACTGAATTTGCTTGTCTTCTCAGCATGAGTGTTTAATCTTTTCAGGCCGTTGAATCGGCCCAATGAATGAGTCCCCAGCTCCATCTCTCTAGGAGCCCTGGAGATTATTCTAAAGCACTAATCGTTGAGCAAACACAGCAGTGCTCTCCCATTCCCATTCTACACAGGCCACAGTATAGCACAACTTCTTCTTTCACTTCCCCTCACGTTTTTACGCCCTGTGTAGATTTTTTGCTTTCTGGCGTGCGTAGCCTAGATTACTGCTCCTGAGAAACGGACCTCTTAACTCCCCCCTCACAGCCATGGTTAAAAATGCACTAAGCTGAGGCCGAGAGAGTTTTTCTTATTTGTTCTTTTATAGCAAGAGAAGTGACATGTAATTTAGAGAGCATTATTTCCAACATTGTCCCCTGGAACCTTTTATGTTTGTGGGTGTGTTTGTTTTTTAATTAGATTGTCAGTAGGGAGAATCTGCCGGGCTTATATGATGGTGTCAATATCCTTGGATTTGGAGCTTCGTCAATATTGTCTGGCCCTGCCGCTACTAACCTGAACAGGCTGCTGGCATTTGGTGTAAAATAAATAGAGTGATTTGTCTGTTTTGTTTTCTCCATATCTGCGTCGCCTCCAAGAGAAGTTTTATTTACACCGCTCTCCATTTTATTTTGCGTGGTATTTGCTTTTTTGCCAGTTGTACCTCGCTGTGGTCTGCAGGAGTCATGCTGGCTCTGCACCCGGTGGTCTCTTATGTCATTTTACACTTGTGTAATGTGGAAATGTCTCTCCAGTGATGAGACACCCACATGATTAAATTTCTTTTTTCTTTCTTTTTCATTTGATGGACTCCTCGGTTCATACTTTTCTGAGGTGTTTGTGGTCTAGTTAGTCATCAAACGTGTAATTTGTTATGTCCTTTTTTCCTCAAACTTAAAAAAAGCTGTGCATCCACGTTTTAACAGCCAACTGAACTCTTTACTGTCTTGTGTTTCCTTTCAACTTAAAAGAAATGTCTGTGGGCAATCAGTGCTACATTTTGCTCACAACTCACTTTTCTGGTCGTCTCCACAGAGAAAGCTGCTGGCCATCTACCTCCACAACGATGACAGTGTCCTCAGCAACGTCTTCTGCTCCCAAATGATGTGTGCTGACTCCATTGTCTCCTACCTGAGCCAGAACTTCATTACATGGGCCTGGGATGTCACTAAAGAAGCTAACAAAGCCAGGTACCAGAGTTTGATTATTTTCAGGTGACGCGTTGGTCCGTAAAGCTTCTGCTGGGTTTTTCAGTTCAATCATGTTGTATTTTGTTCCCTGATCTCCGTGCTTTGTGCTGCCTTCATGCAGTATTGCAGTTGTGGTATAAATAACGATTTAGTTCAATTCGTCTTGATGTCTGCCCACTGTGTGGTATGACTCTTCAGTTCACAATTGTGAAGCAACATAATCCAAATAACAAAAACACAAAATCCCTTGGAGCTGTGTTTAAAAAACTATAATGAATTAATAATGAAAAAGGAAAACAGTGATAATATTAATAATGATAATTTATTTTTTGATAATAATAATCAGATTTAGAATATTATTAATAGTAATAATAACGATAATAATACTGTCACCCAAATCACGTCATGTGCACATAAAATTAAAGGTTACACAGTCATCCCAAAATTAATATTTTTCAACCTTAATATGTAGGAGTGATACAATATTCATAATGCATGGAATATCCATTTTATTTTGTGCATCTGTACGGGTAGATACAATAATACCCGTACATATATAACATATATATAAACTACATTATTACCTCCTAGCATTTCCAAGTAGAGGTTGCAAATGACACCAACACAAGACAAAATGTGAGTTTATTCTATCATTTAGTCTTTAATGGAGATCGATCGCCAGTTAAACTCTTTCACGATTGACTACGTGCCCAGCGGCAAACAAAATTGTCTTGTGATAGTGAGGTTTATAGGGAACCAGTTTAAATGGAGATGGTTTCATTGTTCTGTATCCATTACATTGTCCATTACATCAACATTTACCTCATAGTGGTATGTTTGAACAGAAAACTTGTCTATTTCCAGTTTAAGTAAGACTAATAGTTCTGCCTTGAAATACTGCTTTTGTGACACTTCTAAGGTTAAATTATTGTTGAGACTGTGTCAGACAGGTATGGATACAACTTTGTCATATTTTACAATTGTAATCTGTGCTAGTGTATTAGATTGTTCCATCAAGTTTTTTGTTTTTATTGTGTTATGAATGTTAACCATAAAACAGTGCTGCAGTGATCAGTATCCTTTCGATGTTTAAGCAAAAGTGAATATTTGAATGACCGCACATGTCTTAAATTACAATAACGTGGATTTTTTATAAAATAGAGTCTCGTGGTATTTCATGGGCTCATAATGAAGCTGAAACTGTTTTGATAATTAATCAGAATGATGGCCAAAACTAGGTTGTTTAAAAATAATAATGATAAATGTTAAATTGCCCCTCAAATACTCAATGAATTCCCTGGTCTATTTCACAAGCACACTATGTTTATTTATTGCATTTTGCCAACTGTAAAGTTAAGCAGAGCAATAACTGAACCTCTAAGCCCTGACTGCATGCTTAATCCTTATGTTTTATTTATATGTGACTTACTGTCTGGAGGAGTGGACTGTTTGCATAGTGGGTTGTATCTAATAAAGAGGATATTGAATGTATTTCAGTAGGAGAGCAGCTTGATTGTGTGCAGAGGACTCTGCAAGGGCTTCTGTTAGGAAGCTGTTACTATCCTGTTCTCCCATCATTGTTTTTTGATGGAGGTTAATGTAGTTTTAATTGGTGATCTGCTCCATCAGGTTGCTTGAATTTGAAGCCTGCGACAGCTGAAGATAAGATCTTTTTTGTCATTTCTGTGCGGACAGAGTGCTTTGAGAAAATGATCTAAAATGTAAGTGTGGACGGAAGCTCATTTGACACAAACAGCGTTTTCAAATCTATTCGTGTTAGTGTGGACAGGTCCTTAATTGCTGGCATTCAACTCTCGCTCCATTGCTCACACCCTGTATCTCTGTCCTCTCATTCTCTCTTCTACTTCATTCTCTTTTTGAAGCTTGGAGGTTGCATGCTTACAAAAGGCGTTGTGTTTGCATGGTGAGGCCCCTGATTGGGCAATCTTGACTAAGCTGTCTGAATGGAGGGTCAGTGGGAGACGAGGACTCCCTTGGAGTCCAAACATCTCTATCTCTCCATTTACGCTCAAAGTGCTGGTGCAGCTCCAGCAGTCTGTTTTGGTAACTGGCAGGTCTGTGCGACTCCTGTTTATTACACAGCTCCTGCTACAGGGATGGATATTTATATCTGAGAGCACATTTTGTAGGAAAATATTGGAAAGGCATGTAAAATTAAATCAGGTCTGCGATGTGAGATAGTTGATCAGATCCCCTTTAGTTTTGAGTGTGAGCTTTGGAGGTGAACCTGCTGAGGGTTTGATTGGGTTTTCTCATTACCATTGTGCCCAGGGCAAGCCTCAATTCCCTCCCACTTCCCCTCATCGTTCTGTTACATCTTTTCCTTCTCCTCTCGTCTCCTTCCTGATCCTTGCATCTTTCTTTATTTCCCTTCTCTTTATCCCACTACCTCGACTCTCTCCCTCTCCCTCCGGAGTTAAGCCTGCCCTCTGGTAGCAGCCATTTAAGAAAGACTCGCACCCTGACCTCACCCCTCCATTATTTCTTTTAAGGAAATTCCCTCCTTCCTTCATTCCACTCGCCTTTCTCTCCCATTGGCCTCCTTTGCTTTTTGCCCCAGCTGAGCCTTTTTATTGCACATTAAAAGGCAGGCAACATCTGGAGCTTTTCATCACACACAGCTAGTCACAGCTTTGGCGCTAACGCATGCATGCACATGTGCACACTCGCTTGCTCACACATAGGCAGCTTCTCTGAATTCTCACGCTCTCTGGTTGATCCAAAGTGACTGGTGATTGGCACCAATCATACAGGCTGTTAGAAAGGTATCCTTGTGGGTGTGTGTGTATGTGTGTTTGTGTGCATGTGACGAACCTGCTGATATTGGAATGTGCCTGTTGCTTTGCTCTGTATTCTCACAGGCCAACCAGTTAAATGATTAATTATGTATAAATGCAGTTCTGCTGATTGGATGCCAGTGTAATTGTCACCCATGGGAAATGAATCTGATATATATCGTACAGATGCTGTACTGTCATTGCACATGACATGTATAATCTATCAGTAGTTAAACACACTGAGAATAGATCATTTTATGTGTGTGTGTCGCCCTCCCTTAGATTGATTTTACGTTTTATTCCATGCTCTGTACAAGTACTTGTGAGAAGTAAACTAAAGTGACTTTCTTGCAAATTATTTTAGAGAGATTTGGACCTTCGACTATGTACAATAATATGAACACCTGCCCAGTGTAATGCAATTGGTAGAGCTGAAGTGAGTAGTTGATTTTTAGATTATTTGATCAAAACTGAATTAGTTTCCAACAATTTTTGATGATATATACATTTGTTCAGTCATTTTTCAAGCAGAAATGTCAAACATTTGTTGATAATAGCTTTTAAGTGTTGCAATATGCTGCTTTTTGTCATTTTTTAAAAGTAAATGTATAGTCTTTGGGTTTATGACTGTTGGACAAAAGAAATGAGGAAATAGTCATTAGCAATTTTCGCTTCTTTTTTTTTTTTTTTTACAGACTCAATGATTAATCATGAAAATAATCAGCAGATTACAGGAACAGTTAACTGAGAAAAGTCATCATCTACTCACCCCTATGCAGATCAGTGTTGTAGTCTACAAAACTACAAATAGAACTTGTTTCAAAAAGGTAAACGGCAACCAAGAAAAAACATGAATTCCATATGTCTGGTGTAATCCAGAGATCTCAAATTGATTTTAAAAGACATTGCTGACACCCTTTTTTAGCCTGTAGCTGCTAAACTAAAACATTAGCGCACACTCCATCTGAAGTGGATGCAAAAGTTCCACCACACTTGGGTTTTCTCTGCTCTTGGGCACTTGGATTATTTTGGGCGACCTGTATGGAGCCATTTTAAGTTTTTTGTTGAGTTGTTTTTAAGTCCCCATCTACTCAAGTTGTTAAGGATAAAGCTGCAACACTGTTTTGCTGTGAAACCCCAGAAATATTTTTGGACAACGAAACTTCACCAGACCTTCCATTGGCATGGGGGTGACTAGATGATGAATTTAAATTGTTGGGTGAACTGTTCCTCTAATCTGTAATAAAGAAAAAATAGATTTGAAAAATAGTTGCAGTCCTGCACAAGGCCCCAGCACTACAGCTGTTCATATCATTAAGAATGACCTTTGAGTGGAAGTTGGTATCTTTACACTAAGAGCAGAAACAAACCAACGTGCAAACCTGTTCTGCACACTTGACTTCTCCTCTTGACATCCTCCTGTGTGAAAACATAACTGCTTGAGAGGGAGAACAAAATGTCATTTTCGAATCAAAACATGTCCATGTTTGCTCTGAAACAAAGTGTGTATGACACAGTGAGCTATCAGAGCATCCGGTTCCCAGACATACTCCTGTACAGGTGGCTGACAAAAACATTCCCTGCAGTGCTACTGTACTGATCTGATTCGTCAGCTGCTCGCTGGAGCAAATGTCAGGTCTCACCAGTCACCTCGCATCTTCACGCAACACTTTGATGTGAAGAAATGTGATGTGACAGACCAGGGAAACATTAACTATTTTAGCCGTCTGGATGTGCAGTGAGAGATGGAGATGGGATGGGTGACAAATTAGAAGCCATCAGTCACATTAACCATCGGAGGAGAGGCTCAAACTCAAGTACGCAGGTGTTTCCTCTACATTTAGTTACCCCTGAAGGATTTTGAAGGTACAGATTGAGCTACATTCTTTACCATGTTATGTTATGGGTGGATGAGACTATGCTGAACTGTTCACCTCAGTCCTTGCAGTCGCTTGACTTCTTCCTGCCCTCAGTGTTGTGTCCATACTTGTTCTATGGGTGCATTCCTAAGTCTTACATATGCTGGTTACAGAATTTCTGTCATTGTTAGATACAGTGATACATGATTGTAGGTGTGGGCATTTTGATGATTTTACATTTTTTAAGGCATTTGTACTCGGTACTTTTTTCTGTTAACTCCACTATATTTATTTGAAATTCAGAAAATCCTGAAAAAAAACATTGGATCTGATGAGTGGCTATACAGTTCATATGTATATACATGTAAATATTAATAATTTGCTTGTCCTCTACTAGTACTGTTGATGCTTAAAGCTGCTTTAAGCGTTGGCTTTGTATTGGCTAACTTCCGGTCCATGTTGCAGTTGGGAATCCCCTCCCTCCTCTCCATACCACCACATTTGCACGACCCCCTTTTTGGACCACTGGAATTGGTAGCTCACCCTGTTAACATAACCTCACTTACTAGCAGATCTGCACTACGTGAACAAACCAAGAGGGTGATGTAGCCAACTAGATGGCTATGCTGATTGGACAAATTACTTCACATGGCTCTTCCTAGGGAGACTGTGATTTTTTTATTATTATTTATTTTCCATGTTACTGTCCAGATCAACTGCCCTACACGTAAGTTTAGGTTGTGTTTATGTATGCTGTGATAATGGCTTTTACCGTGGTGGCCTGACTTCCTTAGTTTTGAGATAGAAACCAAAGCAGGTTGGCTTGTGTTTGATGGGAGATTTAAGATTGGGTTACCCTTCAAGTTAGTGTCCATTGTTCCCTGGCCTTTCATTACAGGTTAGAGTTTCCCTGTGGGCTATTGTCATGGTCTGCCGTGGTCGAGGTCTGAACGGGGACAAATGTCAGGGACAAAATGATCAGTAGGATTTAGGGTACCCAGCTTCTTCACTGCAAGACATGGGTCACTCAAAGTTCAACAGTTTTGAAAAGTTAGTTTGAGTCATGTTCCTAAAATCTGAAGTTAATTTCTGCTTTGAGCTCAGGGGCTTTAGTTTTCCCATTTTTCACTGATCTTACATCCACATATTCATCATGTACTGCTCTGATAATTACTTTAAAAAGTACCACAATGAGCTCAAGTACTCAATTTCACAGTTTGAGATGTCTGCAAGTAGCTCCCTCAGCTTTGGCTTCATGTTTTAATGAGTTACACCCCCTCTCAGGCAGCATACCTTCCACCTATCTTCTTCCCCTGACCCGCTGTCCCTTCATCCATTCCATTACTTCTCTATTTTACCAGCCAGTTATTAAAGTAGATCTTATTAAAAGGCGGGAGAAAAAGCTAATCTATATTTGCATTCAGTCTATCGCAATTCATTAATATTATGACATTTACAGGGAGTTTGGCGTGGCCCCGGCTGCCTGCTACCCTTTTCCGTCTCTGAAATGTTAATTTAAAAAGTTCTGTCTTTGTAATGGAATAAGAAATCCTCTCTTGCCCTATCAATTCTGGGTGTCTGGTGAGGAATACTAATTCATCTACAGCTCCAATTGAGATAGCATGTCACTCTGATGGAATAAGAAAATGCAGAATTGGTTTTAAAGTCCTTAATGCCACGAGTTGTGTGTATTTCTCTTTTCTGCTGCAGTTGGAAAAGCTGTAGTGAATGAGCCCTTTTTCATATCTTGTAAAAATGTTTGTGCTTGTATACATGCGTTGTCTGTATGTGCTGCTGTGTGGTCCATGTATTTTTATTGTATTACTGGCTCTGAAATATGTGTTTTAGTTTTCAGGAAAAGATTAAATTAAATAGAACATAAAATAAATTAGAATTTGATTATTTCTTTGTCTTGCAGACTACTGACCATGTGTACGAGGCACTTTGGCAGCGTCGTGACACAGACTATACGGACATACAAGACAGACCAGTTCCCCCTGCTTCTTATAGTCATGGGCAAACGCACATCCAACGAAGTTCTAAATGTTATTCAAGGTAAGTATGACCTTATTAGTAGTATATTTGATAACCATAACATCTGCTGATGTATTTGTCTGTAATTAATGTAAAAATGTAAAGATTTACTACACATTGTAGATTGTGATTTGTTTTGTATTTCTTTAATTTTCAGGCAATACGACAGTTGACGAGCTGATGATGAGGTTAATGGGAGCAATGGAGATCTTCACAGCACAACAACAAGAGGACATCAAAGATGAGGTGAGGGTTGCAAATGTCAAGCTCTTCTAAAACATTCTAAAACATGTACAAATGCTCTAAACAAGAAAAAGTAACAAAACAAGAAAGGAAATATTAAAAAACCTTTACTAGGTGGCTTAATCATTTTTAGGCCAGTCATGAAAGAAGCCAACATGTTTTGACCATTAGGTCATCAAGGCTCCAAACAAACTATTTGGCCCCATCCATATAATAGACACAGCCAAAAGGACGTCGTGATAGTGACATACCAGGTGAAACAAACGCAAAATAATGAAACAATGAGACAGGCTTGACTTGGCTACCTGTAACTTGCTCGTGCATGATGGAACTTCTTTCCTTTTGTAAATGAACAGTCTCATTATCTTCATACTGATGTGCTCAATGCCAGGGAGAGTAAACTAACTAAACTCTCAAACCTGGCTTTTAGTAGCGTGGACATAAATGAGCTCTTTACTAAAATTAAATTTTCTTTCCTATCATCAGTTCTGTTAGGCTTTTAAAATGGTTACAGTTGCAAACATCATACAGATATTATTAGAGGTATGCTATTCAGGATTTTCCTAAAAGACAGAGTATAGACTCATACAAAATAATCAATCTCAATCATCACTCATGACCCATTCAGAGTGTGTGGCTGTGACTTCATCTGAAGAAACTCTGCTCGTCTCAAAGTGTCAGTGATTCTGTTCATTAATTGCACTGACACCATGTTGCTGTCAGTGTCAGTATCTTCTCTGTGTTTGGGCTGGGTTTATCAACACTTAAAATCAGGTTTATTTCTTCCCCTGTCTTTTTCAGAGCAGGTGCACCTTCCTCAGGTTGGAATAGGTTTTTCTGGGCCTCTGAAGAGCACTTATAACAATTCAAAGCGTCTTTACCTTAGTTTCCCTGATTTAGTCTGTGAGTATAGCCACATTTTAAGGCTGTATGGGGACAGAAGAGCCAGTCTTCTAGAGAGATAAATGGCAACATGCTGAAACTGATCAGACACCATTGTCACACAGCGGCATACATGTAACGACAAGCAGAGAACACTTAACCATTTCTCTTAATTCCCCTTTAGATCAATTTTAATGTGTCAACTGCAGGTTTATGTAGGTACAGGGCTCTGGCCTCTTTGTTCACTGCAATGTATGGGTACCACTGTGTATGTCAGCTCCCTCGTTTACTCCAACAGACAGTAGACAAACACCTTTGAGGGGTACTCGCCATACGAGAAAGTAGTCTTTTTATGTCACAGGCAGAAATCTGAGACAGTATGACAGAGAGGCTCTCTCCCTGTCAAAGAGTTTCACCTGACCCTCTTAACCACTCAGTGATATGTTTACTCAGTGACATCAAACAAGAGAATGAGATACGGACACACTGGGTTTTTGTCCAGACAGGCTTTCAGACAGGGAGTAATCCTCCCAAGCTTTTTCTTCTCTTTCATGCTAATAACTTACTGTCAGAGATTTAGGAATTAGCAACAGTATTGACAGAGTTTGTTTTGAATGATTTTTTGTTTAATAACTAATGATGAGATTCCTGTAGAATAAGAATAAGAGCCTGTTCTTCCTACCTAACACACAGACGTTTTAGTTTATGTGGCAGCTGTGAAACCCTGTCACAGCCTCTGTTATTCCCACACTTTTCTTTTTTACATTGTCGTGCCTCTTTTTGACTACTGTATCTTTAGATGACAGATGTCACACCGTATTAGAAATTGAACAGTCAGTCAGCCAAAGGGCCTCTCTAACAATGCTAATGGGACTAGTCATGACACATCCAGTTGTGGGAACCGTGGTTGAGGAATGAATCTTGTCACACACACACCCTGAGGGTTAGACTTCCTCAGGTGTGTCACTGAGTTGTGACTGACAGTTGTTCCATTTGTGTTGTTTTTATTGCTACAATGCTCTGACTTCATTTTGGATTTATCACTCTAGTCACACATCAAAAAATCATTAATGGGAAGAAGTGACGAGATGGATGGATCAGACTGTGAGTCGTCAAGTGTATTGTAGGTTCACACTTAGGCCTGCGTATCATTTGAAATCTTTCAGTATTAGTGACAACCAAAAGGATACTTTTCTCAGTGCTCCAAACAGTCTCAACCACCTTTTCTACAAAACTTAAAAAGATTAACTCACGTCTTCTGTCCCCGTCTGATCCCCAAATTCTTAATGGAGGTTGGCGATCATCACCACCAATTTTTGGTTGCAATATCAAGAATATAAGAGTTCAATAAAGATGTCCTGAAATTATATTAAAGTGTGATAATTACCCAGGCGTGTCCTGCCAGAAGGAAATGGCTTGTGAAAGAGTCACAAGAAGACAGCATAGAGAGTTTAAGTGATGTTGAAAGCATAATGTTCCAGTGTGATTAGTCACAATCAGTACCAATAACCACAGGGTTTTATTATATCCTGTATCTGACAGCACCTATCCCATCTCTAAGGTGAAGTCAACCATGACACTGGACTAATTCCATCTTCACTGTTTCAGTGCTCAGGCATTGCTGAATTTGCCTTTCTCCCTAGTTCCCTTCCCTTGTTCCTCTTTCCATCTTTTTCCTTTTTTCTGCCACACCTTTCCAAAGACAAACTCAGACACGAGCACAGACACCCACCCAACCCAGACATTCCTCCTTGACAGTGACTTTTGTGTCTGTCTCGAAATGGAGCAGCTGGACAGCCACAATGTGCCTTTAACCAACCTTATTGACTCGCCAGTCATTCCTATGGTTGTCTGTGTTTTAGCTTAGTAGTTAGTAACTGGCTGACAATTTACTGCAGGGTTTTTTGTGGTCTGCATCGTGGACAATTTTTAGATCAGGTCATTTAACATGCATTTCTTCTGAAGAGCAGCCAAAACTAACTAAGGTTGAGTTCTCAATCTTTCAGTACTAGATGAAACATTCCCAACATCAGAGACACGTGCAATATTTAATTCTTGACCTTTTTGCTGTGATTTATAAAGTGAGCCACAGAGTCACAGTGCTGCCCAAAAAACAAATAGATACAACATTTGTCCCAACTAAAAAGTATGTTATACTCACTTGTTACATGAGCAACTGCTGAATGTAAGACAGCCTGCACTTCTGACTTGAGGTTCATTAGCAACACTCAAAGACTGCACATGTCAAGCCAACTTAATATGTAGCTATGATATAGATGTTGAAAATGTGTTTCTTTTTTCTCTAAAGATAAGGCCTTTAAATTCACATTGTGTTTTAGCAGCTGCATGGCACATTCAAAGCAGCTGATACATTGCAAAATGTATTACAACAGTATTAAATGTGTATAAAACACAAATTACTGCACAACTTGTTTGCGTGACTCAGGGCTAGTCTATTGAAGGTAGCCACTTTTGATGCTTTTGTCCCTCTCTGCCATTCTTCTACAGTTTCCTTTCAGTGTTCATCTATTATGTGGGCCAAAAGCACAAATGTATCCTTTGCATTTTCTGATTGAATACAACAATACACACTGTGCTGCACAGTAGCCCTCTGATCATCACAATAAGCTTACTTTGCCATATCCGGGCTGGCACACAGCATGGGCCTTCAGAAAATAGAAAAAACTAATGGCTGTGCACTGTTAACACAATGGACACTCGTATGTAGTCCCAGTCTTTATAAAACACTTTGTAGCCACAGCAGGTAGAAAGAGAAGGGCCGCCTGTCCCCTTCCCTCTGTACAAACAGGAAGAGAGAGGCAGAGTGAATGAAAGAGAAAGGGACGGTGAAACTGAGATGAGGAAACATAAAAGAGGCTCAGGGTCTGGTAAATGACAGCCCTGTCACAATGAATTCCCCTCTGGTGCTACTCTTTCATACCTGGTGTTTGTACGTAACCACACATGACATTCTGCAATTTCTTTTGCTTGGCTCTTTCTGGCTCCCACACCCGGCACTTCAGCTTAGATGTTTTGTCCTTGTGTGTCCTTTATTATGTTCTTAGTTAATGGGCCCCACTTTCTTTCTCCCACTCTCTCTACCCAGGACGAACGTGAGGCGAGAGAGACAGTGAAGAGAGAACAGGACGAGGCCTACCGCCTGTCTTTAGAGGCTGACCGTAAAAAGGTATTTTTTTTTGTTTTTCGACCTGGACCTAGTTTTTCGAGGTTTGTTGTTGTGGTATACAAGACAGTACCTCTATATGATGTTATTTTTGGGTTTAAAGAATGAATACAACTATGGCCAAAACAATAACATTATTAGTTTAGTCAATTGACAGAAAATTATTCAGCAACTATCTTGATGGTTAATCAATAATGTCCTATATCAAATAAACTTAATAAACTTGTTCCTGCTTTTCAAATATGGAGATTTGCTATTTTTCATTTGTATTAGATTTAAAGCGTGTCTAAAAGTTATTGAGACCTCTTATTAAATATCAATAAAAATGTTGCTGCAGGTCCTTAAACGGGAATTCTGGTATTTATTTTAGTAACTTGGGCCATATATTTTTGGTTTGTAAATGATTAATACCAAC